>NC_056747.1:927610312-927977812 GCF_019279795.1 Protopterus annectens | reverse complement strand
AAGATCTTCAGTTTGCTTTGTAATTTAAAGTTCTCCATTTTATCATCTTAACAGCAACTTCTGAGATGAAAAATCGTGCATCCCCCACATATGACATGACGTCTAGCTGGAAACAGTAAAGTACTGGAAGCTCTGTCTCTAAAAAGGACATTTTTAGCCATCATTCTAGAAATTCCGCAAACATTTGCCCCACTGGAAAACAAATGTTGGTGAAAAGGCTATGAATAGTCCCATGAAAGTGGGGAGACTTTATTGTTATGCAGGCACAGCACATTAATCACTGCAGTTTGAGTTTCATACCTCCTAGAACAAGAAATCTGGACAAAGCCAAAATAATGGGGGTTGGGGACAAAGGCCCCAAAATAGGGACTGATTTTAAATTCTGATCTTATAAACTTATAAAGTTGGTAGAATAACAGGTTCTATCTTAGCATGCATTTTCTGAAAGATGTGAAGTCTGAAACTCAAATGTCTGTCATTATTTAGTGACTTCAGTCCCCAGTTGTTTGATGGAAAATGCACATTTTATGAGGAGCAGACCAACAACATGAGGCAAAATTCTAGACATTCTGCAAAAATCTGGACAGTTGAGAGGTATGGCTCCTGTTAACTTCTGTAAACCTACTCACTAACTAAAAGTTTCATAAGATTTTGTACAGATTTCTTTAGGGATGGGTAAAAAGTATATCAGCTAAGACTTCACAGATATTTACCTGGACTCCTTCCTCTGCCTGTTCTTCATAGTCTGTCATTTACACACTTACAATACACACTTGAATTGAGGGTTGAACCCTTAAAGAATGAAAACATACAGTGAGTGGTAGAGTGAAAACATAATATTAACTGAATTATGATTTACAACATAGCTTCATAGGTTCACGGGTGTTTATAGGCTAATGACCACAATGGCCTTTTTAAGCTTAGCTATGCATCGCAAATAACTGACAAGCTCTGGTACCCTTGATAAGTGTAAGCAGGGGCTTGGAGATGAAATATTTACAAGCAGGGGCCTGAGAAAGAACCATCTACAGGCTGTCTGTTTCCATTAGAGAGATAGATGCCAAACCAGGAATGAATTTCCTCTTCCCCATCCAATTGTCCAAGTTACACTTGAATTGGGTTAGGGAGGAACTCTGCTTCACATGGATGGGGAGCTTGTTCCAGAGAAGAGGTAGTCTCTGGGTTACATACCTGTCTCTCCAGCAGGTACTGTTTATGTCACAGGCAAGGTTTAAGTCCTTGAAATGGTTAATTCTGGTGCTCTTTGTTTTGCAAATATGCAGGAACTCCATCAGGGTGGGGTCTGACAGTGCCTTGTATGCCAGGTATAGATCTCCCCTCAAAACCCTGTAGGAGACAGAATACAGGTATGGAGCCTTGAAGCGATCTGCAGAGAACATGTTATTTATGCCTTTTATTCTTTTAGTAAGGAACCTCTGTGAATGCTCCAGTTGTTGGATGTGCCCGGATAGGGCATTGCACTCAGTGATAGGTTTGATGAATGTGAATACAGTTGAACAATGACTTCCTTGAACTTAGATGCCATACCTTTGTTTATAAGTCACACAACATTTCCTTACTACTGCAGACACATGATGGTCAAAGGCTAGATTATTGTCTATGTGTGTTCCCAAGTCTCTGACTACTGGGTCAACTCTTAGGAATGTATTGTCAATTTGATTGCTACTAGGGGTGGATGACTTCCAGAAGGACACCATTATGCATTTCTTGGCATTTAGTTTTAGTCCATGGCTCTGACACCAGTTATTTGTATGTGTCAGCCCTTCCAAGAGAACATTTGTGTCATTGGAGGATTCTGTGACTGCTCCTAATTTGCAGTCATCTGCAAATTTAGTCAGTCAAAGGCCATTGTCATTGGCCTTGACATCAGAGAAGTAAGTGCCAGAAAGGAGCAGTCCCCCAGGACTGATCCCTGAGGGACTCCGCTTGTGAATCACCTCTTTGTATAGATGGACTCCCCAGTTTTAACTTCCTGGGTCCTGTCTGTGAGCCAGCTCGCTATTCACTGAGTGACATAAGGGTTTATACCTAACCTCTGGAGTTTGTTAACAATACTTGAGTGGAGCATTTTGTCAAATGCCTTGGCCAGGTCACGGTAGGCAGTGTAAACTGTTTTGACCTCATTCATTATTTTGATGACCTTCTCAAAAAAGTTCATCAGGTTGAGTAGGCATGACTTGCCCTTGATAAAACCAAACTGGGTTGGGTCCAGTGTCTGGATATTTCCTATGTTATTATTGATCATTTCCATGATAATTCTTTTCATGGCTTTGCATATGAGACTAGTGAGACTTATAGGTCTGTAGTTTTCAGGGACATGGAGCATTGTTTATTTATTTATTTTACAGTTTGTTTACCGGGATAGTCCATTGGGCCAAGGAGAGACAGTTTTCCATGGAGTCCAGGGAGAAAAGCTTCATGAACAACAATATAATATGAAGACAATGCATTTACAATTATGTAATACTATTGAAGAACGATGGTATTACATAACATGATAAAAAAGTTATGATTGCAGTGAAAATACAGTCCAAAAAGTAAAAGGTAAAATTACAAAGACACATACACACACACACACACACACACACACACACACACACACACACACACACACACACACACACACACACACACACACACACACACACACACACACACACACACACACACACACACACACACACACACACACACACACACACACACACACACACACACACAAATAGGTCAATTAAAATAAGAAAAAGCCATTGGTGCATATCCCTGTTAAATTTGTTACAATGTGAAATAACACAGGGTTGGCATTACAGTTTTAGATTAAATCTTAGCAGAGTTAAAGTAGGATGGGGGATAAGATGTGTTAATTGTTGGATGTAAGAAGCATTGGACAATAAGAAAAAAAAAGAGCAAGAGTAGGAGTAAACGAGAAACATGAAGATGGTAGTCAGAGAAACTCAGTATGATGAAGAGAAGAGAGAAGTAAAGGAGTGTGAGAAGTGGGGAAAAACAGGCGAGTCATGTGGGATGAGAACAGGTGCATTCCCAGAGGGTCTTAAATGTAGAGTGGTTGTCTGTAGTATGAATAAGAGGTGGCAGGGAGTTCCAGAGGTAGCTAGGGAAAAGGATAGTAGGTGTTTGCCTGAAGGATGAGCAGGCTTGTGCAGTTCAAGCAAATTCTGGTTACTGGATCTTAAAAGTCTGTTGGGTAGGTGCATTTTGAAGGAGGAGGCAAGAGAGGGGCAGATGGAGGGATTAAAGATGAGTTTATGGGCATGAGTAAGTTGAATATAGCTACGACTGTTGGGAAGTTTGAGCCAGTTTAGTTTGTGAAGGGCATTACAGTGGTGGGAGGAGGATTTATAGCCAGTAGCAAACTTAGAAATTTAAATAAAATAAAACCAAACGGAGAATTCAGCAAAACACCAACAAAGCAACAAACAATAATCTACACAGGATTTTCACAACGCAGCCTTTATTCACCAAAATAACAGCACTTTATTCATTTTAAATGTTGTTATAACAGGAGGATAGCTATGTTTTTAGAGAAGACTGAAGGTTGGTAAGAAGTGGGGCACCATATAGGAGAGAAGGAATGAGGAAGGTGTTGGAGAGTACAAGTTTAGTAGTGGGAGTGATATAGCAGTTATGGCAATAGACCATGCCTAGTTTCTGGTGGGTTTTCTTTATATTAGTTAGTAGGTGGGTATCTGTTCATCAATAAGAACTCCTAGAAGCTTTGCTTGGGAGGCTACCTCGAGAGAGGTAATGTTTTGACTTGAGAATGAGTTCTTGTCTATAATGGTACTTTTTGAAGGGGAAAATAACATATTTTTAGTTTTTGATGCATTGAGTGATAGGTGGTTGTCTATCATCCAAAGTTCAGTATAAGAGAAAGCATCCAGAGTTAGTTTTAAGAGGGTGGAGGTGGAATTAGTGGAGCAAATGATTGTAGAGTCATCTGCATACTGAATCAGTTTAGCACTGGGAATGTTCTGGGGGAAGTAATTTATGAAAATGTTGAACAGTAGGGGACCCAATATGGAACCCTGGGGTATGCCTCTAGGTGTATTAAGGAAGGAAGAGGTGACTTTTTTCCATTTGACAGGTTGTTGTCTGTCAGAGAGGTAACTAGAAAAACAGTTGACAGAAGAGTGGGATAGGTTTAGATTAGAGAGTTTAGATAGGAGAAGGTTATGGGAGATAGTGTCAAAGGCCTTGGATAAGTCCAGAAGCAGTGTGGACACTAGACAGCCTGAATCCCAGGCTTTGTTGAAAGTTTCTAGGAAAGAGAGGAGAGCACTTGTGGTACTGTGGCCAGGTCTAAAACCATGTTGTGTGAGGGTAAGTAGGTGGCTGTCTGTGAGGTAGGGTAGAAGCTGAAGGTGGATACACTTTTCTAGAACTTTTGAAATAGAGGATAGCAATTGGCCAGAAATTGGGAATGTTGTTGTTATTACCTCCTTTGTGAAGGGGAATGATATAGGCCTTTCTCAGAGTAGGGTACATAGTTTTCTTGGATTGAGCAGTTTACTAGAATGGAGATGGGAAAGGAGATTGCATCAGCAGCAGTTTTGATGAAGTAGGAAGGAAGGTCATCAGGGGCGTTTGAGCATGGTTTCAGTTTCTGAAGGACTTTTTTTATGGTGGAGATAGGAATGGGTTTGATAGTGAAGGAAGGGGGTTGGGAGGTTGTAGTGTTAGGGGAGGGAGAGATAGGAGAAGGTGGAAGTGAAGCTTTGTTGGGAAAGGAAGTAGTTAATTTGGCTATAGAATCAATAAAGAAGGAGTTAAATTGGGTGGCTAAGGAGAGGTCTGGGACATTTGGGTCAGGGCAGGGGCTGTCTTTTTTGCCAGGATTGAGGAGGGTGGAGATGCCATTCCAGAATTTTTTTGAGTTGGTCTTGTGGTTATTTTGAAGGGTGGAGAAATAGGATTTGCAGTTGGCTGCAATAAGTTTTTTTTACTTTGTTGCGTAGTAGCTTGTACTCAGTCAGGGTGGTATGGGTTTTATTTTTTTGGTAATGTTTCCAGGCTTTGTCATGCAGATGCATAATGGTTGTAGTTTCTTTGCTTAACCATGGGACAGTTTTACTTTTAATTCTTTTGGTTCTGGAGGGAGCAAGGATATTTAACAGGTCTCAGAATGTAGTATTAAAGTAGGCTACTGCATTATCAAGGGAGAGGGTTTTTAGACTCCAGTTTGTGTGTTTTAGAGAGCTGGAGAAGGTTTCAGAGTTGAAGTTTTTGAGAGAGCGGGAGGAGATACAATTGTTGGATAGTTGTAAGGAGGAGGGAAAGGCGATGAGCAAAAGAGGGAAGATGATCACTAAGAGTGTAAGGTAGGATGCCGCTGTCAGAGATGTATTGGGGGTGGGAAACAAGAATCCAGTCAAGAGTAGTACAGAGGAGAAGTGTTTTGAGGGCCTGGTAGTAGAGGTTCTTAGTTGTGAGAAGTTGTATAAGTTTATGTTGTGTGGAGAAGTAGGAGATTGAATATCAGTCCAGTTAATATTAATGTCACCAAGGATTATGGTCTCATTGGTAATGTTAGAGGAGAACCAGGAGAGGATATCCTGAAGAATAGGGATATTGTCTCCTGGGAGAATTTAGAGTGGCTATAGATATGTGTTTGTTTCTATTTATCCGGAGGAGGGCCAGGGTTAGTTTGGCATTGCTGAATTGTGGTATGGGTTTGGTGAAGGGAGTAACTGTAAGGGAGGAGGAGTAGAGAAGAGCCACTCCACCACCTTTTTTTGAGGTTCCTGTCATTTCTAATTATCTTGTAGTTGTGGGGAATGATTTCATGATCTTTTATGTATGGCTTTAACCAGGTTTCAGTAACGGATAGGATATCTGGGTTAGCTTAGTTATCAGGATAGCTGGATTTTTTTGACTGATTGACATCTGTTTACATGAAAAGTCCAACTTTGCACAGCTGCCCCTATTGAGTGGAAGCCCAGGGAGAACAGCTGCAAGTTATCTTATTTAATGCAATCAGTATATTTACAAAACAAATTTTATAATGCAGTTTCAGTGATACATAGCATACTAGTCGATATAATCTAATTTGTAGTGATTCTCACAAACGTATTGTGGTGTATAAGATAGGTAGGAGTAATTTAAGAAATATAATGTAGTGAAGTTTTAGAGGGATAAGCAAGTTTAAGTGATAATAGAAAAGTAACAGTTGGATAGTAATGTAGGTTGTGTTAATTAGAAGTAGGTGTAGTAGTTTATAGTAGTTTACAAAGTACAGTAAAGTGAGGTATTTGATGTGGTTAAGCAGGTTAAGTGATTTAGTGCTTAAAAGGGAGGTATGTGAAAGGTGATGAGAGGTGTTCAGAGAGGTATATCCCAGATGAGGAGCAGGGACAATGCCAGGAGTTAGAGACAAAGTCTTTTAATACCCATTTAAAATGATGAAGGTGTGAGATAGACCTGAGTGGTATAGGAATTGTGTTCCAAGCTCTAGCTATAGTGATAGTATAGAGACTGACCCCAGCAACCCTTTGTGGTTTGTAGATAGTAAGAAGTTATTTATCATTTGGCATAAGCAAAGGTTTGGAATATTGTATTGGAGTATGGAGCTAATTGCTGGGCAGGTGGATGGGGTATGGATAATTTTATGGGTTCTGATGAGCTAAATATAAGATGGTTGGTGAGGCAGTTTGAGCCAGTTAAGTGTTTTTAGTGATAAACAGAGGTGGGGCAGTAAGGTTTTCTGCAAGCGAATCTGGTGACTTTTTTGTAGCATTGTTCAAGTTTAGAACTAAATGAGGCTTGTAGATTGGTCATGATATGGGCTCCATATAGGAGATGGGACAAGAGGTAAGTGGTAGCTATAGTTACCTGGCAGAGTTTTAAGGAGTTTCTTTACTCTGTGTAGTTTTCTTGATTCTGTTGTGGATATGTAAATCAAATTTAAGATATTTTTTGTCAGTTGTCATGTCAAGTAGTTTTGTATGTGGAGGAAGTTCAATCATGGCATTATTAAAGGAAGAAATGTTAAAGTTATTTTTCTTTTACTGGAAATTGAATTTTGGAAAAAAGAGAAGTAATTTATTTTTTTGGGATTTAGTAGAAGGTGATTATCCTGTAGCCAACTTTCAACAGAGTTAAAGGCTTCTTGACTAATTTTCTGAAGGTGTATTAAGTTGTCAGAAATGCATATTAGGGTAGAATCACCACTATATTGTATGAAGGAAGCTTGCGGAGAGGATTTATGTAGATTGTTAGTGAATGTATTGGAGATGAGAGAGATGAGAATGGAGCCTGTTTCCATCCTTCCTGTCGTGAGAGGCCACTGTTAATTATACTGCACATCATTTTCTGTGCTTGTAAACAAAACATTCTGTGGTGGATTTAATAGCATGAAAGCCAAAGATTTATTAGGGCTGCTAGACCTTAATTATTGGCTTAAGGCAATTGCATTTATTGCCTATTTTAGCCAGTCTGCTTAGTTTTAAGTATTCTATCATGTGTTGACGTCTGAGGAGTCTGATCAGTTTCTTCTAGAAATAAGGGATAAGCTGTACTTTAGTATGCTGGGCTGTAGTAGTGTAATTGAAAGTGTGTTTGTTTCAGATATAAGCCAGAATATACCCACCTACTTTGCTATCTTCTGAACTATATGCAAGCAGTGATGACTGGTGTAGGATAATGCAGTGCAGTTATGCATGCCTAATGATAATGCAGTGCAGTTATGCATGTCTAATGATAATGCAGTGCAGTTATGCATGCCTTACAATCTGCAAGAGTGCTGTATTATTATTAGAATCTCTTGTCTTTGCTTTTATGTTGTCACCCCTTTTCATGATTCTGTAGTCTTAATTTTTATATCCTGTGCTTCTCTTAAAGCTTCAGCTTCTTTCCGTGCACATTTCTAGTTTTATTTATGTCTCTGCTTAAGATAAATCTTGCATTCATTGAGAATAAATGTACTTCTTGCTCTGTAGATAATTTACTCACACATTAGGGCAGTCAGAGGTGCCATCTGCATTCAACCACTGCAAAGAGAGAGCCATTGGACAACAGACAAGATTCAAAACAATCCTGCACTGAGCTGCAAGGGGTATTTGCAGCTCACTGCAAAGAAGGATTATATGCACCCTTTAAAAATACTATTAGTTAAGCATTAGCATCTTGTGAGAATGCTTTTTAAAGAAAGTCCAACACCATGATGGTACAATGCTGAGCCATATGTTCATGATTCACTCCTCTGGGTCAAGGCCAAGGAGCACCATTCTACAAAGTTTCAACATCTGCAAGTAAATTACATACATTATGAGGGTGATAATGTAGAACACTATTCCCCTGATGTGAAGTAGCAAATCTAGCCCAAATACTCCTCACAACTTAATTTATGCACACCCCTAATGCTGTACCAAGCATACTTAAGGAGCAGTCATTACCTGCAAGTTTGCAACACATAAGGTTGGTGAAGGATGGATAATGTCTATTCAGTAAACGAGCCTTACTTCACTGCTGCAATGCCAAATGATATGATTCCATATTTACTGTTGTCTTGTGGTAAAAGAGGATGAAAGTATTACAGTAAATTAAATGCGAACAGTATGAGCAAAACAAAGATGACTTTAGCAGTTATCAACCACTGCCTCTGGAGAGAAACTGGACTATAAAGCAAAAAAAAAATAATGTAGGAATTTGAAAAATTAAACTCATCTGTATGTAAAAACTCTTAATACCATAAGTTTCAACACAACACTTTCACTGAAATGTGACTACAGAGAAAAGTATGTGCTCTGTGGAAATGAAAAGAAAACTGTTATCATCCTTGAACAAAAACAGCACAAGTGTACTGCACCCAGGTTGTAAGCATGTGCTCAGTAATCCAAATTATTGCCGGCCAGATAGGTAATGCAGAATGCAACAACATTTCCTACAATATTGTGTTTCTGGGGGAGTATGGACTTTAGAATCTTAGGTAGAGCACTTTAACAAACTAATTGTAGTCCATTGGAGGTCTGATTCTGTTTAAGTTATCATAACTTAGTCAGTTTGCCTTATTACTACAAACACTTACCACATGATATCAGTGCAGCCTAATAACCCCTCAACAGGGCTGGCCTTTGGTTAACTGGTGCCCTAGGCAAACAGGCTCCACATCGCCCACCCACCTCACCTGCAGTCCCCATCCTGATCTAATTACACCATCCAGATTATTTTTTTCTTTGTTTTCAACACATTTTAAAGAAACCAATTCTTTACTGCAAAAAAATAAACAAATAAATACTGGAAAAGCACCCCTGCTAGAGAGGCACCCTAGCCAGCCTCCTAATCGGCCTGTGCCTAACTTTGGCTATGCCCTCATACTTGAGAAACAGTCCTCAGAGAATGCTCTGTGCCCTCCCACAGAGAGGCAGGGAGTCTTGAATTGTGAATATTCATTAGCTAATGGGATTAATAAATATTCATAAGCTACAACCCCCGCCCCCACCCTGTCCAACATGTGCAAATCCAGTACTTCGCACAGGCAATGTATCAATCACGGTTAATTTATACATGATGGAAGCCATCCAGCTGTGTGAACCTTGGCTCTAGTTGATTGTCACTGTTGAAGTTCCAGTCCGACACCTTGTGTAAAAATATACAAAGCATGTGTAAAAATGGAAAGAGGGGTTGTGAATGGATGGATGGATGGAATATGGATGGAATATGCATGGATGGCATATGTCAGTCAAGTCAGAAAGGCCCAAACCTGTGTGAATTGAAAGAAGGATCATGTTTTATACTTATGTGTATTCAGAGCAGTTATAACTAATTACACTATTGCTAGCTGCTTATGATTTTACATGTACTGTCTTAACAGTAGGCAGGCCATTAGCTGACGAACAGTTTCTATAACATCTCACCTGACATAAGTATAACATCAGGTTGCAGGGGCAATGGTACACTTGAGTCAGGGGAGGCCATGCTAAGTCACTCACCATGTGACTTAAAGTATCTCATCAGGTCAGGTCAGTAATTATTCAAGAAGAAATTAATATTTTCAACTCAGAAAATGAGAAGTAGCTTCACTGTTCACCTTTGCTAAATCACACCTCTATTTTTTTTTTAAATCTTGTTCAGTTTGAGTGCAACAGTAAAAGAGCCGGCTAGCCAGCATATGATAGACATATTTAACAAGAATAGGCTGGTACAAGAAGATACATCTCTGTAGAGGTGACCCCAGAAAACTTATTTATTTATTTGTTTTTTTCCAGGATAGAGCAGTGATTACTATGGACCTTTCTTACACTCAGCCAGAGAGCAGTATCTGGTTAAGCGATTTGCTCAGTCACACAGTTAGGTGATGGAAGCTGAGTGTACCTTTGGACCACATGAAACATCTTGTTAACAGCTTCTTAATCCTCTAAGTCATCTGCTGACAAACTTCATTTCTACCTCACAGTACAAAGGTCTGGGGATCATTCCTGACCGTGTGTCACTGCCTGTGTGAAGTTACACGTTCTCCTTCTTTCTGAATGTTTTTTTTTCCAGTCACCTGTTTTTCCTCATTCCCAAAAATATGTTAGTTATTGATTGCTTTATACTATCCTTATATGTTACATTTACCTTTACAGTTGTGACCCAGGTCATTGCTGGAAAGTATCTGTAATTACCAGTTAACTTACTTGATTAATAAATTACATTAAAAAATAAGGATATTGAATATCTCTTGTGTTACTGCCATGCTGCGTTTCATCTGTGACCCTGCTTTATGTATGTGCATGGCCTAATGAACTGTTTCTTAATGTGGTCTACAAATGTCCACCAGAAATATCTGTTGAAATGGAGTATGCAGTGGAACTTAATGCTGAGAACTGACCTTGAGAACTTCGCTACTCATAAGTACAAAAGTAAATTCTACTTGCTGTGAAAATCTGACATTTTGCTTCAGCAGTATTGTATGTTGCTTTATTTCTTCTTTTAAATGTTTTTACCAAGATTCAATGTGCAAACATCAGTTAAACTCTGTTGCATTTACTGCATTCTGTAGCAACCTTTTATGTTCCCCTTTGAACTTATGCAACATATCGTCTTTACAGCTATACTGCAACTTATCTGGCTGACATTTTAAACTTTGCCCTCCAGTTGTGAGGGAATATCATCATAAAAACTTGTGGCCTTGGCATTCTAATAACCAGCTTGACTATTACTGGCTGCCCAGTGTGCATGTGAAAAGCATATTAAAAGCATATTAAAAAGTAGTTGCATAAATACTCAGACTGCAAGGGTTTCATTGGTCAAAATGTAATAAAGCAGGCCGCCATCAATGTATTGCAGTTCAAAGTCACGGTAACAGTGGTGACAGAATCTGCTGTGTGTTTTCTGTTTCTTATTGCAGTTAGTCTTGTACAGTATATGCTTTGTATAGTAAATCTTTTTCATATATGACAATTTCCTACTTATTTGGAAAACAAAACATAAGCCAAACCTGAGCATTCTGTTCTGCCATCTAGTTACAGATGCTTTTTAAAGTAACAAAAATAATGTGTTGAAGTTATGTGATAAAACCCTTAAATTACATGTAAATATAACCTTGTAATGCTAACAAACATGAATACTTTCTCATCACTTATACTAGTCAGTCCTACTTATCACTTTATGAGCGTAATATCTGACTTTTGCAATTAATTAATTCATTCATTCATATTGTTAACCAGGCTGGTAATATGGCCCTTTTTTAAATATAACATAGGCCAGTGGTAAGATATAACATTGTGTGAAGGATTTTAAAGAGACAAATGAACAAATAGTGTTGAATATGCTCAAAATAGTTAAACAAGGGTCATAATCCCTATGATAATTATGCCATATGAAAAAGGTGTACGCAAATATAATGTGTATACAACTAAAACAGGGAGAGAGAAGAGAGAAAATGCTACAGAAAGAAAGAAAGAAATGCCTGTCAACATGCACTTGCATACACACACACACACACACACACACACACACACACACACACACACACACACACACACACACACACAAACAAGAAAAAAACACTTTACAACTATTAAATTAAAAGGATTTCTTTAAGTCACATGGCAGTTTTATCATTATATAATGATGTAAAGGGAGCTTTAGAGAATGGCTAGTCATTGTCTCTGAAGCATTGGGAACTATTGTAGATTACCTTCCAACTACCTTTTTAACAATTTCCGAACATGTGTTTTGTTGAATAACTAACCACCACCCCCTATTTTGCATGACAGACCCCATTTAATTTATAAAACATCTAAAAATATGAAGGGGATTTTGGAAAATGACACACAGATTGGTCAACCTAAAGCAGACAAAGTTAACTTTGGTACTAACCAACAAGAGTAGCCACTGTAGCACTCCTACAGTGTCATCCTCTTTGGTAAGATCTGACCATAAAGCGATCACCTTTTCCCCTAATTCCCCCCTCCAGTCAGAGTCAAACAAAAAAAAAACTTTTCCAAAGCTGACTACAGTCTCCTGAGAGCAGGTATAAGTAACTTTTCAGCCCCCGTCCCTTCAGTAGAAACTAGCACTAATGTCCAAACCTGCACCAAAAAACTATATGAGCCCTACATAGCTGTATGGACTCAGCAATACCTGACAGGACCAAATCATCTTCCTCAAGGAAGACTAAACCTGTCTGGTAGACAGCAGCAATAAACTCTATAATAAAAGGAAAGAATTGCTGTCCAGGACGAAGAAGGAGCAGGTGTCAAGTTGGAAGCAATCTCTCCTTTGTCTGAAGAAGCAAATAAGGTCACTGGTGAAATCCTCTAAGGCTAACATTGAGTCCAAATTGGCCACATCCACTAAGGACAGTCACAAGGCCTTCTTCACATACATCCACAATCTGAAAGGTAACACCCAAATCTGCTCTGAACTGGTGGTCAATAACACCACATACACAAATGCCATAGATATAGCCAACCTACTGGCAGACAGGTTCAGTGAAAACTTCACCCCTCTGTCCCCCCATCAGTAAACCTGAACATCCCCAGCACCTGCCTACTCCCCTCATTACCTGGGAGCAGGTGTTTAATGCCCTCTCAAAGGCAAAAAATACAGTCTCCATGGGACCCGACAACATCCCTGGATGTATCCTACTTGAACACAGGCATGAACTGTCAGCTCCATTAGGCACCCTATTCAACCAAAGCCTGAGCACCGGCTTCATCCCAGCCGAATGGAGGACAGACACTGTGATCCCTCTACACAAAGGTGGAGTGTCCATTCACCCAGGTAGTTATGGGCCCATCGGCCTAACTAGCCTGATCTGCAAGGCCATGGAATGCGTCATCATGGACCTTATAAACAATGACATTGACAGCCTCCAAATGCTTGACCCCACACAGTTTGGTTTTGTCAAAGGGAGATCATGCCTGTTAAACTTGGTTGACTTCTTCAAAACAGTCACCAAAGTGATGGATGAGGGGATGACAGTGCACACCACCTACCTGACCTAGCCAAAGCCTTCAACACTATTCCCCACTCAGGCATAATAGATAAACTCTCCAGCTAGGCATCAAACCATATGTTACCAGATGGGTAGCTAACTGGCTTACTGATAGAATCCACTCAGTCAAAATAGGGGAAGCCACCTCTAGTAGTAGACCCGTAATGAGTGGTGTACCCCAAGGATCAGTCTCGGGGCCACTGTTGCTTGGGATATACTTTTCTGAGGTGCAAGTCAAAACTAGTGGTCTGTGGCTGACCAAGTTTGCAAATGACTGCAAGCTGGGTGCTGTCTTAAACTCCCCTAGTGATGTGAACATCTTCCAAGAGGGCCTTACCTAAACAAATGACTGGTGCCAGAAGCATGTCCTCAAACAGAATGCCAAGAAATGCATCATTATCCCCTTTGGGGAACATGGCATCTCCACTAATTATCACATTAATAATAATGTACTAAGCACACAATCAGTTGTGACGGACTTGGGTACCCAGGTTGATAGCAATGTAAATATTGACCACTGTGTTGCCTCCATTGTACGGAAGGCTTTCTATATGGTCCACCTCATAAATAAGGGTATTTCATCCAGGAACAAGGAGGTCATAATATCCCTGTACTCCTCCCTTATCAGACCCATTATTGAGTACAATGCACCCTTCGGCATGTACCTTGCCAAGCACATGCAGCAACTACAGAGACCACAGAGGTTGCTGACCAGGAAAATCCAGGGTCTCAAACACCTGTCCTATACTGATAGGCTAAAAGCCCTGTCCCTGTACTCAGTCTCGTACAGACTGCTCAGAGGTGGCCTGTGTCTGGCATACAAGGCTGTCTCAGACCCAGCCATGATGGAGTTGCTGCATATCTGTAAGTCAAACTCCACTCGTGCAACCCCCAAACAATACCTCAGCCTGGTCTGTGACATTAATAGAACTTGTTGGCAGGATAGATTTATGTCCCAAAGACTCCCTTATCTATGGAATAGACTCCTTCTCCATGTCAAGCAGAGTATCTCACTAGCCCTCTTTAAGAAGAACCTGGATGACTGGATGGGAAACAGAAAATACACCCTGGAATCCCACCTGTCTCCCTGCTGGACAGGGGAAACAGGTGCTGACTTTGTGGGAACATGGGCAAAATTTTTGGTTAGGCTTATAAGGGCCTCCAGGCCAATAGCCTAGTATTGTCCTATGAATCTATAAGGAGACCAGGAAATGTGGGCATTGTAAATATTGCCTATACATATATGAGGGGGATAAGATAAGGGTAGATCAAGAACAGGGTATCGTACTTAAACTATAAGATGCAATTGTTTAAGTAAAGCTGTCGTGTGTGTAGCAAAATGTTTTACCTGCCCTGTTTTTTATGTTGGAAAAAAAAGACTTTTTAGGAAAAGAATAACACAAACATGTTTGTGACATTTCTAAGGACTGTGTCAACAACACTCTTTTTAAACATAATGTGACTTGTGCAGGGTTTGACAAATGTAGGTTTGGCATTATAGAAAAGTTAATTGCATGTCCTAGAGGTGGTGACTGGGAGACGATGCTTGAATATACAGAACTTTTTTGGCAACTTAAGGTTAAATGCCACAGTCACACTAGGGATTAATGAGAACATCTCTGCCCTTCCTGTGCTTCAACTAAGAGCAACAAAGTTGTAATAGGATATTATATTTAAAATAGAAAATTATTTTACAAAAAATGTCTGTATACAATTTTTAACATCTTATCAGCAAAGGCATTTTTCATATAGATGTGTTTTTAAGGTGTATTTGGCTTAAGATGTCACACATATTATAAGGTTTGTTTTATGTATGCAATTAAACCAGAGATACAAAGCATGTGTCCTTGCAGCAGAAAACAACACTGGTAACCCAACAAAGCCCATATAGTGTTGGGCAACCATCCAAGGAAATAATTGCGACAATATGTTGAAAAGACTTCAATAAATATATTTATTATTTTCACAAAATGCAACAGGTTTACCTATTGGTAACATAGGGTCATATGGGTGTTCTAAATGTGATGCTTTGTAATATATATCACTCCAAGTTTTACTTTATGACAATTGTCACCTCACAGTTAGACGTTGCCCATTCGATTCTCAGTTAGAGCGTCTTCTGTGTGGTGACATGCGTGAATGGGCATTCCTTCGTTGAAGGTTGTGCGTTAGGCCCGGCAAGCCAGCATGTAAAAATCTACTTACAATCATTAGCGAAGTTCTGCTGTGGCGACCCCTAACCGGGAAAAAGCCGAAAGACAACAACAACAACATTAGATAACTGATGGGGTTGAACGTCATATGACCTATTTCAATCAGTATTTATATGTTGGCTGGCCTATGTTCTTATAGGTTCATAGGGTCATACTAGGCTATCTGCCCTAGGGCATTTATAAGCCTAGCCAGAGTGTGTTTGGCTTTCGCCACACATTTTAAATTAATTTTGCTATGCCCTTTTTCGAGGTTAGTATACTGTGCCTCTGTCTAACAGTGACACAGAAGTGATACCCGGGGTAAACCTATGATCTCCCATCCACTCATCAAGATTCCTCTTGAAGAGAGTCAATGAGGGACTCTGCCTAACCTGGACTGGGATTTTATTCCAGAGTGAAGGGAGCCTCTGGGTTATGAATCTGTCCCTCCAGCATGTCCTATTTATTTCAGTGCTGAGGTTCAAGTCTCTCGAGCACATAGCTCAATGGGATTTGGATTTTCTGAGGTGCAGCATGTCCATTAATTCCGGGTTGGACATGGCTTTATATGTCAGGCACAGATCGCCTCTGAGCAGGCGGTATGCCACTGAGTAGAGCTGGAGTTTCTTTAACCGGGCAGCATATGGCATCTGTTTGAGCCCTTTGATCCTCTTGGTGAGGTACTTTTGGGGGCTTTCCAGTTGCTGCAGGTGCCTGGTAAGGTACATCCCAAAAGGGGCATTGTACTCAATTATGGGCCTGATGAGGGATGAGTAAAGAGGCACGATGACCTCCCCTGATCTAGATGTGAATCCCTTCATGATTAGGTGGGCTATATAAAATGTTTTTCTAACCACTTTGGCCACATGGTTGTCAAATGAGAGATTGCTATCAACTTGTGTCCCCAGGTCCCTAATTACTTCTTCTGTACTTAATGGATTACCACCTATGTGGTAATTTGTGGGCACTTTGTTTTTGCCAAAGGGGATGACTATACACTTTTTGGCGTTTAGCTTGAGGCCATGGCCAAAGGAAGCTTGTGTAGTACAGACAAAAACAGAAGGAAACCACTGGAAAATAAAATCTATAATTTAATTAATATAATAGTTGACTGTTTTCATTTTGCCAAATACAAAACTTAATCAGAACTGAATGACACAGGCACAATTCTTGTTTAAAGCCCCAGATTAGCCAATCACATTGAAAAACTCATTTAAAGCAACATTTTCATTTTATTGTACATATAGCTCAACAAAGCTCATAGTGTTGTATGACCATCCAAAGAAATAACCATGATAAAATGTTGAAAAGACTTAGTCCACGTAGCAGCTGCACAGATAGATTCCATGGGCAACCTAGACTGGAAGGCCACCGGGGTGGCCAATGCCCTAGTAGAGTGGCCTTTTGGTTTGATAGATAATTCTTTGTTTCTCAGCTGGTAAATGAATGAAATAATGTAAAGAAGTCCCAAGTTATTTAGAATGAAGGCACTTAACCACTTGCTTTTTATTGAAATAATAAATATATTTATTGAAGTATTTTCAACATTTTATCATGGTTATTTTTTGGATGGTCATACAACACTATGAGCTTTGTTGAGCTATATGTACAATAAAATGAAAATGTTGCTTTAAATGAGTTTTTCAATGTGATTGGCTAATCTGGGGCTTTAAACAAGAATTGTGCCTGTGTCATTCAGTTCTGATTAAGTTTTGTATTTGGCAAAATGAAAACACTCAACTGTTATATTAATTAAATTATAGATTTTATTTTCCAGTGGTTTCCTTCTGTTTTTGTCTGTACAACACAAGCTTCCTTTGGTTCTTTAACTGTTCTAGATTCCCCCAGGACACCAACATCTTGCAAACACTGACAAATGACTGGTGCAAAAGCCATGGCCTAACACTCAATGCCAAAAAAATGCATTATACTGTCTTTGCGAAACTGTCTTCCAAAGTTAATTACTTAATTATAAACATTTCTGCTGTCTGCATTTATGTAGTGTCTTTATCAGATCACATTAACTCAGTTTAGTAATTTGTATTGTCCTGTGTACTGCAGAAATAAAAAAAAAGAAATATAATATAGCTTGGCTAAAAAATGCTATAGTGTTACATTATTAAACACCATGAGGTCTTATTACAAGTCATTGGAAGTTACCAGTCAGACAACTCTAAAAAGTGCCGTGTTTTTAAAAACTTAAGCCATTTGATAGTGGTGTACTGCCTTAAAATCGTGTGTAAATGATCTTGATAAAACTTTGTTTCTCCAAAAAAGAGTAATCGCATAAATCTTCATGCATATGAACACTGTTTGGAAAAAATAAAGTTGTTTTTTGAAAGAAATACTTCAAAACTCACTTTTAAAAGTACTGCCAAATGCAAAAATGTAACGAATACACCAGCTGACATCCTGCATTAAGTGCATTGTGCCAGCATTACATAATTACATTATTGTTGGAGTAAGCACAGATTATGGTTAATTGGCATGGTTTGACAATTGTTAAATTAACAGTTTGGTAAAAATCTAATTAAAAGGTAGTACTTTTTTTTCCTTTGGCTAGGTTTTAGGGCAACATTAGCAATCTCATATGTAATTTTGGGTGGGATCATGTTTTTTCGGAGGAAGAGTGGGTGGGATTCTACTTTGTGGTCAAAATTTGCTACAGGTCTGTGTGTTACTGTCATAGCTATATTTGTTGGCTGTGCTGCAGTGATACCATTTAATTGTACAGCACTACATTCTTGTTTCTTCACATTTGGTTTTTGTATGAGTTGTAAAATGCGTTATTATTGTTAACTGTCTTACCTTGAATTAAGTTTTCCTTCTATTTCTTTTAGTAAGTTATTTTGATGGAATTAACCTTGGGTTGAGTAAAGTTTGAAGGTTTTGTATGCTCTTTTATTTTACCTTGAATGATGTTTTACTTCTTTTGATTGTTTTAGTGAATTATTTTTGGATGGAATTGACCTTATCCTTGTTAAAATGGGTTGGAAAAAAATTGAAGGTTTTTCTTCTGGTGTAATAATTTGTTGATTTTGTAATTCAGCCATTTAGGTTTATTGCAATGCAATCCACTATATTTATGCTTCACATGGATTAATTTGTATATACAGTTAAGTATTGTATTGGGCCATGAATGATTCACTAATAAGTTGAGCATTGGGGGTCTAATATACAGTCCCACGTGACTAATACAAGGTGATTGTACAGGACACTACAGCTGCAGTTTGGAGTATCTTTAATGATGGTATCAGTTTTTTATTAACTTTGGTTATATCTATATAATATAACTGCATTGTGATCGGAGAGAAAAGAGTGGTTAGTACTCAGTTTAGTACATTTTGCAGAAATGATTGGCAGAATGACATTGAATATGCTTTCTCATTGTTGGTACTTTTATCATTTGATCAAGATTGTTAAAGTTTATGAAGTTCAGTTGTTTTTGTGACCAGTTAATTGTTGAGACATACATCTCCCTGTCAATGGTGGTATAATTTAAGTAACAGAGTATAATTCAGTATTATTTAGTTATAGGGAGGGTTATAGATATTTCAAGGAAATTGACATGTTCTTGAGCTATGTGTTTACCTTTTAAATGCATCCTTTAATGTTTGGATATTTTATCAAAAGAAATAATTATTTCTTCTCTGCTCATCATAAGTTTGATTGATGGCATGCACTAGTTTTCACTATATCATTTTCTGATGCCATGTCATGAAATTTCCAATATTGACCTTTGGAAAATGAATACTGCAGACTAACATAATTTCACACCAAAATGTTAATCTGATGAAGGTGAGATTTTAATTGTTGATAGTTGCCCATATTTTCATCAAGAAATGACAGTTTTATGGTATACCATGATTGTGCTGGCTAACATTGTTCTTAACCAAAAAATATTTTATTTTTATATGTGCCAAAAGGAGAGCAGGTTTGCATTTGCTTTGTACAGTTCCTTACAGATCACACATTGACGTTCTTCACAGTTTACTTTATAAAATACTGACACTTGAAATTATGACTGTTGATAGTACTTGAGTTGTGTACATGCATGCATTCTTGGCACTGACAATGAATTTCATTTCACTTCTTGAGTACTTCCTGCACAACATTGCATGCAATCTTTGAACTTGACTTCATTTATAGAAGTTGCCAGACATATTTCTTGTGTTGATGCAGTTTGTCACCAACAAGGTTAACACACACCATTGAAAAGTGATTATTCCCCCTGCATTGCTGGTTCCTCAAATCATTCATCTCTCTTCCTTGAGACCTTCTTCCTTTCTTTGTATTCCATGTCTGACTTTGATAGCTACAATCCATCTTCCCTGGTTATGTCTCCCTAACTTAGCATTCCTACTGATGGTGGAGTAGAAATATAAAGTTTTTATTAAGTTTGCCATATGATAGAGGTGTTTGAAACAGACCTTTCCAACACCTTCAGCTAAGATGATACAGTGTGATGTAGTATATTGGCTGTAAAGCTGATGGTGGCGAGTGATTACATGATGCATGTCTGCCCTTTTTTCTTTGAAGCAGTGCTGTGGTTGAAATCCCTTGTGGCTTTTTGCTCATGCTCAGAAGTCGATGAGTGCATATTCCCTGAGGTGTAATCCTCGGCGCTACCAGTGTCATGTGCTTAATTTTCAGCTTTTAGTCTTGTTTACAGCTTTAACTTTCTTAGTACTACTGAGGTGGAGATTTTGTCTACGATGGAGCCAATCCTCATATTGTCACTGCATATTCTTTTTTCCAGTGATTCTAATGGAGTGGAGGGGTCCCACAACCAGATGACTGCTGTAAGTGTTAATAGGAGTGAACCCTTTGGAGATGATAAATTAAAGAAAAAAATAACAGTTCACCAACCAGTTATCTAATATGATGGAATTATCCGGTATACATTCATTGATGATAACCGAATAATCAGGTTGTGTCCGTTACTCATCAGTGCATACTTATATAAGATAATTTACCTGCACAATTTTTAAATTAATTGTGTCAGTTTTGATTTGTGTTTAGGTTACTATCGTACACTTGTGTGGAGCTTTCCTTCACAGATTTCCACTGCTTGTTAGACCATGCTCAGTTGTGCATACACACCTAATAAACAGAAATGACTGACTGAATGACTGATGACTTAATGAATGCATGCACAAAAATAAAATAAGGACCCCCTTGGCCCACTCATTCTTATCCTACCTAATAGATAGGTGTTTGAGCATTTATATCATGCCTCCAACATACTTTCCTTTTTGTTATAGGGGAATCTATTAAATTACTTTAATCCTCTTCACATTTATTGCCTTATCAACCTTGTACCAATTGTTGATACTCCTTAAAGCATAGTCACTATAGCATCAATGTCTTTGCAGAAGCATGGTCTCTAGAACTGTGCACAGTAATCCAGACATTGTCTCACCAAATCTCTGCACTGAAGAGCAATATGTTCCTTATTTTACCTGTATTACCTGATTCTGTGTATACCAGGACTTCCTGATCCAGTTTTCCTTGTTGTCTCTGCAGGTAAATGCCTACCTGTAAGTTATCTGACATAACTGTGCTAAGGTACCTTTCTGCTTGTGAAATAACATTGTTTTATTGATTTTTGCAAAAGAACATTATAAATCACATTACCAGTGAGGATGTCATGTAGGGGCATCATTTAGTGAGACTGAAGTTCCATAACCAACTGCTAATATAGCTTGTACATACTAAATAATATAATAATGCTAAATTATATAAGCAGGAATTCTGAGCTTTGTAGGAATGCAGTCCATCACTGTGGTTTTATTGCACTAGTTACATTGATGTACATTCTACTGGAAGATGGCAGTGTCAGTGAAAGAAAATGAAAGGTTCATTCCTTTCACGTACATTGCTACTGTATATAAATGAGTATATACTGCTGAGATGAGATGAGGGTGGGGAAAAGGGTGCTTGTCCTTTTTGTCACTGTTATATGACCTCAGATTTAATATGTTTATAGTTACAAGGGTGAAGGGTACCACCACCCCCACAAACACACACACACACACACACACGCACACACACACACACACACACACACACACACACACACATCCAAGCAACTCAGACTCCACAAAATTCCAAAGATTTCCAAACAAAAACTGTGAGCTATTCAACATTTAATAAAACATAAAGTGTAATATCTACAGCACACAATCTTGCTTCATTTTTGCTTTATCTAGTAGCTTAAAACTGAATACATCACACAGGCTTAAATATTTACAACACTTACATCATATGATTCAAGAGGGCCTCAACTTACATGCTAGAAATATGAAGGAGATTGGTTCTGCCATTTATCTGTATTCTTATGTTCCAATCACTGGCCTTATGCACTTTAGATAGACAATATATTAGGCCAGTGATTGAAGCAGAAATATAAAAATAGTCAAACAACTCAGAATTAATAAAGCTACTCATGTAAATCAAAAAGAGTGGTCTTAACATATACAATTGACTTTCTAATAGCATGATTTTTCTAAATATTTAAGCAGAGTGTCATTTAGTTCAATATTACTTGATAAAGCACAGGTGAAATATGGCAGCTTGTGCATTGTGGATTTCACATTTTGTTTAGTAAACCTTTTGCTGTGGTCTTGGATTGGTTATATTTTTGTCTGAATTGTTTGGAACTAGTGCTTGCCTGCCTGTGGAGCTCGAGTTATTTGGATTTACTGATGTTATGTAGTCCAATCTCGCCTACAGTCTTACCTGTGGGTTCGGAGCCAAATGTCGGCTCCGACTCGGCCAAACTTTTCTAGCTCGAAGTCTTTCTATTGGCTGGACTAAGATGGTATCCCATGCTGCACTGCTCTCTATCCCCAGATCTCGTTTGCAACTCGTGTAGTTCGGACGTGGTCACGCTCTTGGCTGTGGTTAAGTACCCTTTTTCTTCCTTATCAGAGAAATTTGTTGCAAACAAAAAGCTATTTTAATAGCTATTGTGTGTTCTTGTCTTGTTTTGTGAAATTGATTGTTTTTCTGTGGTATCTCACTAGCTGTTTCCAATGTGCTAGGCCCGTTTCAGTTAGAGGACCTAGTCAGTCCCCTTGCTTTCCTTGCTTTTTAAGTTACCAGAACTAAGTACCATTTAAATTAGAGGTATTAGTCCTTTCTCCCTAGTGTTTTTTGTCTAAGGATCGTTTAACTTAGAGATCTTGTGGTTTTTGTGTGTTGTAGTTTTTTTTTTCTCACCTTATGACTGTTTGACCGTTGGTCCTTTATTCAGTGTTTGATTGTCTTGGTACTTTAATTTGTTGGTTAACTATGTCCAAAGATACTAAGGCGCACAAGCCCTCAGGCTTCAAGAAGTGCTCTAGGTGCAGTTACAAAATGTCCATTACCGATGGACACTCAGTCTGTGTATATTGTCTGGGAGCGATTCATCTCCCAGAGTCGTGCAGCTTCTGTCATGCTTTTAGTCCGAGAGTTCTTCAGGAAAGGAAGAATAAATTGATTTTGAAGGGACTTCTGAAACCCTCCTTCGAGGAGGGTCTGGAGAGTGCTTCCAGCTCCAAGGCTAAATCTTCTAAATCAAAAAAAGAGATCTCCGGCTCCATCAGCCTCCTCTGTGCCACCGGAGAAAATAGCAAAGTCTGCTTCGACATCCTCGGCTCCATTGTCCTCAGGGCCGCAGGAAGTGTCAGTTGTCATGGAACCTGCTTCGGCTCCAATTTTCTTGGAACCTGTTTGGAGCCGATCGCCTAGTGTTAGGCCATTATCCCCTCCTCACAGGTCCCCTTCGGAGAGGAGGTCTCGATCTCCTTCTCTATCCTCTAAATCTGCCAGGACCTTATCAGATGTGGACGTCGATAGAGTGGTGCAGAGACTCCTTCAGTCACCGGTTTTGGCAAAATTATTCTCGGCTCTGACCCAGTTGGCTCCGGAGGCAGTCCCTCAACCTGCTTTGATACTTCCTCCTCCGAGCACACCTCAGCTTTCGGAGCCAGCATGCTCAGTGCCACGTGATGTCCCTAGGTCGGTTCTGACAGCCCCTCCTGGCTTATCAGTGCCAATGTCAGCTCCAACCCCGTTGGCGTCATCCACGGGGGTTCAGGACTCAGGATTCTTTGGTCGGACCTGAGGGAGAGGCTTCGGGACACCTCTCAGCTCCTAGTCTCCCTCTCGGTGCTTCGGCGCAGGGAAATTTGACTCCTGTCATGGCTTCAGAGGCCGGTCATTTTTCGGACTTGGGGGGGACCAGCCTTTGAGGCTATGCAGAGCGTGCTGGCCAGGTCATCAGCGGCATCATGCGGGTTGGTCATTCTGTCCCCTACTACACCAGTGCAGGTCTCTGATCACCTTCTATCTCTAGACAGCGGAGCCCCAAGGCCTCAGGGTACCCCATGAGTGGTCCCCAGATTTCTGAGGGCCCCTCAGAGTTTTTGCCTGAGGAGCCACCCAGAAAGAAGACATGCAAGAGGAAGCACATAGATTCCTAGGATGAGTCTCTCACATCAGACACCAACCTCGAGGAATCGGAGGGGTCCCCAAAGTCATCCTCTGAGGATGTTTCTTTCTCTGACATCCTAGAGATTTTGAAGCAAAGAGGTGACTGGCCATCCAAAGCCCCCTCCAAGGAGGAGTCGTTCTTCCTGAAGGCCTTTGGTGCTCAGCCCTCTGCCTCCCGGGTATCTCCACCCTTCGATGAGCTTCTGGATTTGGTTTGTCGAAGGGTGTGGGAAACCTCTGACTCTTTGGAACCAGTCCCCAGGAGACCAAATAAATTTTTGTCTGCTCCTCCTGATAAGGAATTTCTGCCCAAGGGAGTCCCTGTGGATGCCATGGTGGTGGCAGCTGCCACTCAGAAGGAATTAGCCAAGACTTCTTCCACCGTCCATCCCCCTAACAAGGAGTCTAGGACCATGGACCAGTACAGGAAGCATACCCTTTCTTCAGCGACCTTTACCTTATGGGTACTGAATTATTTATCACACTTTACACTGCTCCAGAGAGATCTCCTCAAGGAGCTTGGAGATACTCTCAAGGGTAACGTTTCTGAGGTGGTGGCTCAGATGATCAATGCTTAGATGTCTACCCTCATTTCCATTGCAAACTCCTCCATGAGGCTAATCTCTTATGCAGCCGAAGGAGCGAGTAGGGCAGCAAGTTCAGGAGTTGCTCTTAGGAGGCAGGCCTGGATGCGCCTTTGTCATTTCGTGGAGGCCTTCAAGTCTTCATTCACCGATGCCCCTTTTGATGGTTCTTCTTTGTTCAGAACCAAGGTGAAAGACACTCTCACCAGGTGCGAGCAGGAGGGAAAAACCCTGTCTGCCATAGGAGTCCATTTTTCCCTTCCCTTTAGGCCTTATCCCAAGGCCCAGAGGGGTGGCAAAATGTGGTTTAAGAAATCACAGAGGTTTTTTCTCGGTGCACAAGGTGAGCCCCCCTCCAGGGGCAGGGGAGGGGGTAGTTATTCAGGGAGAAGTCACCCTAGGGGCAGAGGAGGCCCCCGCAACTTGGGAGACCGCGATTCCTTTTGTGGTTCTCCCTACCTCTGCTCCTGATGGGAGGTCCAACTGTGCATTTCCGGAGCCAGTCGGGGGTCGAATCTCGTTATACCCGGAGGCCTGGCAAGACATCACCCAGGACCAATGGGTTCTATGGATAATTTCTGGAGGATATGTCATCCCCTTCTCATCAGATCCCCCTCCAATCAAGAAAATCCCGGATGTCCCACCCAGTCAAAGGGATTACGCAGCTTCAGAAGTTTCAAAGCTGCTAGAAAAGGGAGCCATCCAACATGTCCCCTCAGACCAGATCGGCTTAGGAACTTACTCCAGATTCTTTTTGGTGCTGAAAAGGACAGGGGACCTGAGAACCATATTAGATCTCAGTCAATTGAACACCCATGTGCAAAAGTCCAAGTTCCGAATGGTCACATTGCAGTCTATTCTCCCTTTGTTGGGAAAAGAAGTGTGGATGTGCTCCATCGACCTCAAGGATGCTTACTACCACATAAAGATGGACAGGGCATCCAGAAGTCACCTACGTTTCCGGCTGGGAGCCATTCATTTTCAGTTTCAAGCCCTACCCTTTGGTCTCACCACAGCCCCCAGGGTGTTTAGCAAATGCATGGCAGCAGTGACTGCTCACCTGAGACATCAGGGATTCCAAGTGTTTCCATATCTGGACAACTGGCTCCTTACTGCCACCACCAGGCATCTACTACTTCAGACCAGGGACGCTACTATCAACCTATGTCAACAGTTGGGCATCACATTGAACTGGGAAAAATCTGCCTTGCCACCCTCACAGCACATCACTTTTATAGGCGCTGAACTAGACACTGTCCTCATGTGGGCTTTTCTACCACAGGAAAGAATCAGAGTCCTACAACAACAAGTTTACCCCTTGCTCCCTCTGAGAAGAGTGAAGGCAAGATGAGTCCTCCAATTGTTGGGGACAATGGCTGCTACAATTCTGTTAGTCCCTCTGGCAAGGTTACATATGAGGCTCCTTCAGTGGCTACTCTTTGCCCAGTGGTCTCTTCAGTGTCTTCCACTTTCTCACCCTATTCTCTTCACAGACAGGTGCAAACAGGATCTCAGTTGGTGGCTTTGCACTGACAACCTGAATGCGGGAAAGCCCTTCATTCCTGCGCCCCCGGTTTCCACAGTGACCACGGATGCCTCCCAGATGGGGTGGGGGGGACATTATCTAGGCAGGACAGTCCAAGGCATGTAGCAAGAGCACGAGATGCATCTGCATATCAATGTCCTGGAGATGAGAGCTGTGCTGTTAGCACTGCAAGCACTCCAGAGTTTTCTTCCTCTCGGGACTATTGCAATCCACTCAGACAATATGTCAGTGGTGTGGTGTGGTATCTGAACAAGCAGGGAGGAACCAAGTCTTACCCCCTTTGCAGAGAGGCCATGCAAGTGTGGCAGTGGGCAGTGTCTTCCCAACGTTTTCTGCTGGCAATGCACATTCCGGGGAAGTCCAATGTGATCGCAGACAGGCTAAGCAGAGCTATTCTGATGCCTTACAAGTGGTCCCTGAACTGTCAAGTTGCGGAACAGATCTTCTGCAGGTGGGGTCAGCCTTACTGCGACCTTTTTGCCAGCCCCCTCAATGCCAAATGCAGCAGCTACTTCACGTTGATCCCCCCTCAGGGGGAGTCACCCAGGGATGCTCCAGTCCATGATTGTCCCTCCGGTCTAGTATATGCCTTCCCTCCAGTCCCCTTGCTGTCAAAGGTTATTCAGAAAGCGCAATCTTTGGGAAGCATAATGATTCTGATTGCCCCACACTGGCTTCATCAAATTTGGTTCCCCTTTCTAGATCCCTACCTTATGGACGCTCCTTGGATTTTGGACCCACAACAAGACTTACTGACACATGTCAGGGCAGCTCCATCCCTCTCTTCGGACCCTCCAGTTGACAGCCTGGCTACTCCACTTCTGTCATTAGTTAGGCTTCATCATTTTTTGCTGGAGGTGGTTCATATTTTATCTTCCTCTCATAAGCCCTCGACCAGGAAGATGTATTACAGCAAATGGAAGAGGTTTTCAATCTGGGCACATGCCAAAAAGATTCACCCTTACACAGTTCCAGTTTCATCTGTATTGGAGTTCTTGTCTATGCTCTTTAACCAGGGTTCAGTGGCCACAACCATTAAAGTCCAATTGGCGGCGATTTCTACCTTTCATGTTGCAGACGAGCCTAGCTTGATGGCACATAGACTCTGTAAGGCTTTCCTGAAGGGCACGTTGTTACTTCATCCTCCGGTATCAGAACCTGTTATGCCTTGGGACTTAAACTTTGTTCTACAGGGTCTTACTTCACCCCCCTTTGAGCCTGCAGCCACTTGCGATTTAAAATTCTTAACTTAGAAGACTGTCTTTTTAGTAGCCATCACGTTAGCCAGATGCGTTTCGGAGCCTCAAGCTTTATCAATCAAACCCCCTTATTTGATTTTTCATAAGGACAGGGTCTCTCTCAGACCAAACCCCTCTTTCCTTCCCAAAGTGGTGTCAGTCAGTAACCTTAACCAATCTATTGAATTGCCAGTGTTTTTTCCCCAGTTCTCCAACAAGGCAGAATTCAAATTTCATTAATTGGATGTGCACAGACAACTACATTGTTATTTGCACAGAACGAAAGACTTCAGAATATCTGATGAGTTGTTTGTTTCCTTTTCGGAAAACAGAATTGGGTCTTCTGTCTCCAAAGTCAAGTTGTCCAGGTGGATTTCCAGTTGTATTTCTTTCATTTATTCCTCAGGGGGTAAAGCTCTACTGTTCTGGGTGAAGGCTCACTCTACTCGGTCTGTATCTACATCTACAGCTTTTCGGGCCAGATTGTCTATGGATGATATTTGTGCTACGGCTACTTGGGCATCTCCTCACACCTTTGTTACTCATTACAAATTAGATGTGGTATCTAGAGGCAGGTCTTCCTTTGGTTCCACAGTGCTCAGGAGTATTTTCCACTGAGCCTCCCAGGATTTAGCTGCTGGGGACGCTGTCCCACGGGTAAGAATGTAGGCAAGATTGGACTACATAACATCAAGAAGTTATGTACTCACCATAACGTTCGATGTATGTAGTCCATCTCGCCTCACATTCTTACTTACCCCCCCCCCCTCCTTCCCCCTTCCTGGAGGATCTGGATGTTAGGTCTGGTTTCAGAGTTCCCTTCATTCTTGGTTTGTTCTTCCTTTCCTTAGGTGTTGTTATGCATGGAGAATGAGTGATGGTGCTCGCAGCAAACTAGATCTGGGGATAGAGAGCAGTGCAGCATGGGATACCATATACCACAAAAACAGGAACCAGCACTTCCAAAAACTAATAAGTCAGATACCATCTTATCCCAGCTAATAGAAAGACTTCGAGCTAGAAAAGTTTGGCCAAGTCGGAGCCGACATTCGTCTCTGAACCCACGGGTAAGAATGTGAGGTGAGATGGACTACATACATTGAACGTTATGGTGAGTACATAACTTCTTGTTTTATTTCATGACAGTAGGATGTGGCAGAAGAGAAAACAAAAACTAGCATGTACACCCTCTCTGTTATTATTTATTATTTATTTATTTGACATTTGTTGACTGGGATAGTCCGACTGAGCTTGTACCCTTTTTCAATGGAGGCCCGGGGAGAAATGCTCCACAGTACATATTATACAAATAAATATTCAACAGTAAAAATTATGCAAGTACATTATTCCAGTGCAAGGTATGCAAGTAAAAATTAACAGGAGTAAAGTAAAATATAGTAAGCACAAAACATAGTATAAACAATACAGGTTAAAATGGGTAACCAAATTGCAGTGCAAGTAAGAGATCCCAGAAATTGAGGCAATAAAAAGAGTGGTAGGAGCAGATAGGTAGATAGGATCAAAGTGGCAAAAATACAGAAGAATTGTTAGGGTAGTTTAGTAGGAGAGTCAAAGCAGTAAGTTTAACACGATACAGTGTGAGGTGCAATTAGACAGAGAAAGGTAGATGGTCAAAAGGAGCTAAATGTCAGAAAACTAGGCCAAGAGTTTGGAGGGGAATAGAGAGCAGAATAAGGTAAATTAAAGAGATATTCAGGAAGTTAGAAAAGAAAGAAAGATTAATTAAGGGGAAAGGAGGCCATAGGAAGGAAGTAAGGAAGGGAGAAGAAAAAGGAGGAAAAAGGGAAGGTACGATATTAAGTAGGATGATTACAGAGAGCTGTATAGGTAAATTCTGAGAGCTGTCTTAAATTCATGAGCATGAATAATATTTGTGAGAGTCAAGGGAAGCTTATTCCATGATAGAGCAGGAAAGTAGCTGTAAGATTTTGACCACATGCTTTCTTGGGTTTATAGATTTGTAGGAGACATTGGTCTGAGCTTCTGAGAGAGCAAGGTGGGTTATGGAGGGAAATAAGAGAGGATAAGCTAGGGCAAGAGGAGGGCTTATTAAGAATAGAGTGGATGAAGTGAAGTTGAGTAAATAGGACCAGCTAAGTGATTTATGAGCAAGAGAGTGGTGTGATTTTGGTGGGGTCTATATCACATAGTCGAAGTTTAATAACTTCGAACATGAAATGTTCAAACCAGCCTGTTCGAAGTTAAAAAACTTCGACTATGGGTAAAAAACAAACAAAAAAAAAGAAACTGCTGTAAGCAGGGGGGGAAGCCCCCCTGCACCCCCCACACCCCCGCTACTTAAATATACCACCTCCGAGATCACACCACATTGAGCAAAATGGAAACCTCCCCTTATGGAGATTTCTGTTGAAATGCTTGAACTTCTGCAAATTCAAACTTATGGTCTCGACCATATGAGGTTCGAACTTGCAGAAGTCCGACTATCTGATAGGAACCCTTTTGGTGGCATGTTAGCTGCAAATCCGGCTACTTTGTTAAGTTTAGAAAGAAGAGAGGATTTGAGAGGTGTAGAAGAGGATGGGGAGAAGATAAGCTTGGGTAAGACAGATTCTGGAATTGGGGGTAAGGAATTGTTTGTTTCTGTAGAGTAGGCCAAGCTTTTGGTGGGTTTTCTTTATACAGTGACGAACATGGAGGTCAAATTTAAGTTAGTCTTCAATGATAACTCCAAGAAGCTTTGTGTGAGGTTCAGATAAGATAGTGGTGTTGTTAAGAGACAAGATGGTGAAAGAGGATTTAAGATGGAAGAGAGATTTGGATAAAAGTAGAAGAACTTTTGCCTTTTTGGGTTTAATATAAGTTGGTTGTTAGTAGGCCAAGTTTCAGTGAAGTTGAGAGGACTGAGTTAAGGAGAGCAGACCAGAGGGATTGTCAACAATGGTGATGATATTGGAGTCATCTGTATACTGTATGAAGGATGATTGAGGACAGGATCTATAGAGTTCATTAATAAAGATGTTAAAAGAAGGGGTCCTAGAACTGATGCTTGTAGAGCGTCCCTTTTTTATAGGGAGAAAGGGAGAAAGTGCAGACAGCCACCAGCTCTACTCAGTGGCATACCGCCTGTTCAGAGGCGATCTGTGCCTGACGTATAAAGCCATGTCCAACCCGGAATTAATGGACATGCTGCACCTCAGAAAATCCAAATCCCGTCGAGCTACGCGCTTGAGAGACTTGAACCTCAGCACTGAAATAAATAGGACATGCTGGAGGGACAGATTCATAACCCAGAGGCTCCCTTCACTCTGGAATAAAATCCCAGTCGAGGTTAGGCAGAGTCCCTCATTGACTCTCTTCAAGAGGAATCTTGATGAGTGGATGGGAGATCGTAGGTTTACCCCGGGTATCACTTCTGTGTCACTGTTAAACAGAGGCACAGTATACTAACCTCGAAAAAGGGCATAGCAAAATAAATTTAAAATGGGTGGCGAAAGCCAAACACATTCTGGCTAGGCTTATAAATGCCCTAGGGCAGATAGCCTAGTATGAACCTATGAACCTATTTGATGTGCTACTGTCTGTTAGAGAAGTAACTAGTAAAGCAGGAGATAGGTGCAGGGGAGAAGTTTAGTAGAGAAAGTTTGGAGAGAAGGATGGAGTGGGAGACCATGTCAATGGCTTTGGAAAGATCTAAGAAGAGGCAGGACACTAGTTTATTATTGTCTCTGGCTAGGGAGATGATATTAGTAAAGAAAATGAGTTTTATAATTCCTCTGTTTCATCATTTTCTTTATATCAGTCATAATTCACTTCTCAATGACACTGCTGGATGCTGAGGAGTTGACTGCTAGTGATGTAATTGATGTCATATCTCTACAGAACATGAGAAGCTGTAGCAATAAAGACAGTTACAATGGTAGTGGCTTATATTAGAGGTTGAGTTTTGCCAAAAATATTGTTTCAAGGAGTCATCTAATTGCTAAAATGTTGACATCTGGGAACATATATTTATTATTATTATTTTTATCATTTTACATTTGTTTACCGGGATAGTCCGACTGGATACATGTCCATTTTTAGTGGAAGCCTGGGGAGAAAAGTTCCACATAGACAAATTTACATAGATTACACAGAAGTTAGCAAACAATTATAAAAACAAAGTGATTATATACAATGGGTTAGTATTGTTCTCTAGTAGGGACTCACTATTCTCATGGACAGACAATTAAAAGTAAGAGACATCAGATTGGAAGCAGAGCTTGGTGATGTTGTTACAAGTTATGATAATTGCAGAATATGCTTTTAGTTTATAACTTAATCAGGGTTGGTACATGGGCATAGCCAATTCACTTTGAGATACTGTTTGAGGTTTTTTTTTAAGAGACTTTTGGAGGATTGTAAGGTTATATAGTTTGGCAACGAATTCCAGGTTTTGCCATTGAAGTTGGCAAACAAGGATTCACCAGCAGAGTTTTTAGCTTTGTGGGTTTGGACCAGTAGTTTATCGGCTGACCGTAGGGATCTTTTTAAGTGACTGGGTATCCTCAGGGTGGTACAAAATTTTGTGCGCTATTAAGAGTTGATTGAATTGAATTAAGCTGGGCAGTTCTAGCCACTCTAGTTGTTTAAGGTTCTGGCAGTGGCGAATCTGGCAATATGATTGTAGCTATGGGATAGCTTACCTAGTTCAGATTTGTTGAGATTGTTGTTGTTCAGGTTTAAGAGTACAGGCGAGGCATATAAAAGAGTAGAGAGTAGGTGTGATCGGGTGATTGCAGTCCTAGCCAGTGAGGTTAAAAATGTCTTGTTTCTATACAGTGATCCAAGCTTCTCATTGATGTTCTGTATGGTTTTGTTGACCTGTAGATCAAATTTGAGATTATTGTCTATGATAACCCCTAGCAGTTTGGTATGATTATCTGGGGAAATAGTGGTACCATTGTTAGATGTGACAGAGAATGAAAGTGTGGTGGATCTACTAGTGTGAGAGAAGAGTAGAAGTTTAGTTTTATTGGGGTTCAGAAGTAGGCATTAGTTGGTGAGCCAGTTCTTGATAGTGTTAAATGTATTTTGGGTTAAGATTTGCAAGTCGGATGGGGAGGTGGCTGAGTAGGTGAGAGTGGAATGATCTGTGTATTGAATGCAGGTGGCTTTAGGGATAGCAGTGTGGAGGTTGTTGATAAAAAGAGAAGAGTAGTGGACCTAGTATGGACCCTTGAGGGACACCAAGTGTGAGAGGTAACTGGCTGGAGAGTTTGCCCTGCCATAGTACCACCTGCTGTGTACCAGTCAGGTAGGACTGGAACCACTAGATAGCAGGCTTGTTGAGGGAAATAGATTTTAGTGAAAGAATGAGAAGTTCATGGTTGACCATGTCAAAGACTTTTGACAGGTCAAGAAAGAGGGCGGAGGTTAGTCTATTATCATTCCTGTTTTGGTTTATGGCAGCAGTAAAGGAAAGGAGGGCTGAGGTGGTGTTGTAGTATGGCCTGAAACCATGCTGGGAGCCGGATAGTAAGTTATTCTGTGAAAGGTATTGCATTAGTTGCTTGTGTACACATTTCTCCATTAGTTTGGCTAGTGGAGAAAGAATGGCAATGGGTCTATAGTTGGATATGTCTGAGGAGCTACCACCTTTATGGAGTGGGATGACGTGAGATATTTTCCAGAGGGAGGGGATAGCATTTTCGGATAAGGTTCTGTTGATGAGGATAAATATGGGATATGCAATGGCATCTGCAGCTGTTTGTAGGTACTCTGCAGGGAGGAAGTCAGCAGCGAGGGTGGTAGGTTTTAGTTTTTTTAGAAGTGTTTTGATAAAACTAGTGGATATTGGTTGGAAGCTAAATTCTGGGTGATTATTAGGTAGATTAGGTATGTGGTTTAAGTTAGTTGATTTGCTAGGGATTGGATTGTTTCAGTGAAAAAGTTATTAAAGGCGCTAGCTATGGTCTCTGGGCAACTATGGGTGTAGTTAGCCAGGGTTGGGGTGGTGGAATGACCTGAACAAAGTAGTTGATTTAAGCCTGCCCAGAACTTTTGAGGATTGTTGTGGTGTTTTTGTAGGAGATTTTGGTAGAAGCTTTTTTATCCAGTAAAATTGATTTTTTTGTATCATTCCTGAGTTACCGATATTTTAGATGGTCAAGTGGGGCTTTGGTTGTTCTCTGTTTCTAGTTTTGATTTTAGCTTTGGTTGAGCCATGGTGCTGTATTTGATCCAGATTTTATTGTACGTGCTGGAGCATGGGAATCAAGGATACTTAGGAATTTAGTGTTAAAGTTATCTATGGCCTCCTCTAATGTTAGATTTTTTAGTTTTGATTAGTCAACTGCTTTTAATTAATTTTGGAATATAGCAGCATCAAAGTTTTTCCTGTTTCTAAATGTTTTATATTTGGGCTGGTGAGGGTTTCCTGCCTTATGTTTTATGATATAGGTTAGACAATGGTCGCTGAGGTCATCAGGGAGAGTACCAACTGTGTACAGTTGGGGTTGGTTATTAACTGTGATCCAGTCTAGGGTACCTTCCTTGCTGGTTGGTTTATTTATCCTGGTGGGAGAGGTTATGGTCTGTTTAAACCCAGATAAGTTTATATATTACATAACTTAAAGACTGACATAAACTAAGCATACAATTAAGCAATAACTACAAGGTATAGCTATGTCTTGTGCTCAGAAAGCTTCACCATTAACCAAGGTCAGTATATTACATAAGAGAATTAAATTAGTCCTTACTTTTTATTGCATGAACAGCAGGAGGATGATACCCTTCATATTTTGCCATTACACGAGAGGCGACTTGATCAAAGGTAGTTGCAGAGAGGTGCAAAGGTTAGTGACAGTTGCCATTTTGGGGGGCTCAGGATTTCAGCTGCCTTTAGCCTACATACCAATTGCTGATGAGCAACAGGGGATAATTCAAATGCAGTAAATGCATGAGAATTAGAGCAACTAACAGAAGTCACTATGGCTGATAAGGTACAGGAACCTTTAACTTTAATTAACTCTGTCACTGCACAGTTTTCTGGATTTGCCTGAACCAGTGGAGCAGTTCCATTTTCAGTAAGGCAGCAATTATTCTTTTTGAGGCAGGAGCTGTGGGAGAGGATGAGGAGAAGTAATAGGTCTAGGAAGAGTCCCACAGTAAGCAGATCAGATGAGAAGTGCTAGCACGTCTAGCTCCATCATGCCGCAACAAGAGACATGGTCTTAGATTTGTAATGTAAAGAATTAGCACCAGTAGAGCTAACTGTGCTCCCTAAAGGACTTTCCTTTTTTCTTGCCAGTGTTACAATTTTTTGATTAGCTTTTAAGCAATTTATCAGGAATTTCAAAATGTTTAGCTAGTGCATTTACACATACAAATCACTGTTGTCGCAGTATTTCTGAATGCCTGTAAAAGAAAGATTTATTAATGTTTCCAAAAGACATTGGAAAGCATGTTTGTTAACTGCCCTTTAATTAAGAATCAAGTATTTAAATCTTTGAAATCAGTTAGGTCCATCTTAATTAAACCACCCAGTAAAGGAGTTGGGATGGTTGCTTCAAATTGTATTGCTTACATGAAGTTAATGGATGAGTTACTGATTGACTGGAATGTTGTCAAATGGGCTGATATCAGAAAATTCCTCTCATCTATTAAGTCCATGCTTCATGATTTACATGAGTAGACTTACTAATTCTGATGTGTTCAACTATTTTTATGCTTTTGATCAAATCATCCCCAAAATTGTGACATACCTGAAGTACATAAACTACTTAGAATTTGCAGGGACCACTGATGCATCCTATAGTATCTGGACACAGTGACAAACCAGTTTCCCTGTTTTTAGAATGAAATCTTTTTGGATCACACGGTCACAGTAATTGCTAACATCAAATATTTTATACATCTGACAAGAAACTAATGGTGTTATAGATCATTATTGTTTTATAACTTTAGCTGTATAGTTCTTGTTTTCTATGATCCTAAACCCTTATAGGTTCATAGGTAGTTACTAGGCTGACAACCCCAGGCAGCCTTTTTTAAGCCTGGCCATGCTTCCAAGGTGAGAATCAAACTCTGCACTTTATGTCTGTGAGGTAAACACCTTCAGCCCCTGAATGGTGTTGAAGCCATTTGTTCCCTTCTAAGTAGCTAGAATTGACTAATATACGGAATCCTGCAACAGTGAGTAGTAAATGGAACTCCAGAACAGCAAAATGACTGATAAACTCAATAAACAAAATAAAAAGTCAAGTAATTCAGTTTAAAATGCATAACAAAAACCAAGCTTCAAGTAGTCCAATTTTAATAGTTAAGCATTTTCGTCCTTTACACACATAGGACTTCATCAAAACTAACAGTACATAAAAACTGCCATAATTTAAATCTAAATCCTTTTTGTTTTCATTGGTCAAAATCTTCAGTTTACATCATAGGAGAGTAATACAAAATGCCAAATCACTTAAGTAGTACAAAAAATTAATTAAGAAAACCTCCACTTAAAGGGATATGTATACAATAACCAATCAAACACTAATTGAATGCAATGCTCCCTTCTGTATGTACCTAATCAGGCATATGTAGCAACTAGAGCAGCCCCAGAGGTTCCTTACAAAAAGAATACAAGCCATAACCAACTTGTCTAATGCAGTGCACCTTAAAGTCCTTTACCTCTCCTCAGTCTCCTATAGATTACTGAGGGGTTATCTATGCCTGGCTTATAATGCATCCGCAAACTCCACACTTATGAATCTCCTGCATATTTGTAAAGCGAACAGTACCAAAAATACAAGGTCTAGTGACCCTAATGTTGTATGTAACGTAAACAGAACATGCTGGAGGGACAGATATGTGTCTCCGAGACAGTCCCTCCTATGGAACAGACTTCTCGTCCATGTGAAGTTGAGTTAATCTATTACTCAATTTAAGTGCAGCCTATACAACTGGATAGGGAGTAGAAAATTTGCACCAGGCCTGGCACCTATGTCCATTGTGGACGGAGGTAGCTTATAAATGCCTGGCTCTCAATGTCCTATTTGAATACAGGACATCATTATTCTTTTGGGAAAACTTGGCTAGGCTTAGAAAGGCCTAGTAACAATCTATTAATCTATGAATGAGGCTTCTTTTTTTCAAATGATGACCCTAATCTGACATACTTTAAAAACTAACCCCTCAAACATTGTACATTTTTTTTACTACTCCTTTTACTAGCATAGTTGTACAGATTTTTGATAGCTTTCTAACAAACCTCCATGCAGGCCTTTAGAATTTTTGTTTGCTTATGTTGTAATAACAAAAGCAGACACTGCATTCGGTTTTTCATATTTCTCCCTTCAGGTGTGTGTAACTTTCTGTGATTCTGTATGTGAATGTCAGTTGTGCCTTACATTGTTCATTTACTGAGAACTCTGCAACACTTTTCCAGTATTTCAACTGCATCCAAAGCCATCCTCTTTAAGATAAGAATATTTTATTGATTAACTACACCTGTACTTGTTTTATATAGTGATCAGTACTAGTTTTGAGCATTTTGTAACATAGCTATTTAATTTTGTAGCAAAAATAGTAATTTTTCTGTTTGTTGGCTTTTCTAGTCTGTGTGCCTCCAAATCTCTTTGCAGAAAGGTGAATTAGCCAGGGACCTAGTTTGTTGGAAGTTGTTTATTGTTTAATCTGCACTTGAGTTGCTTTTGCTGTGCTTTTGCATTAAGAAATTCCAGGATCAGACAACTTGTGGCAGAAGGTGTTTACATAGTCTGTATGAGTTGGGAAGCACTGATAGTCGTTTGTTGTTTAATCTGCATTTGTGAGCTGCTCTTGCTGTGCTTTTACATTAACTGATTCCAGGGTCAGACATCATGTGGCAGAAGGTATTTACCTGAGCTCACTGAGTTTGGAATCACTGGAGGAAGCTCAAAGTTTGGTTGCTTACTGGCAAGTGGATATAGGAGACAGTTTACAAGCTTTTTCTCTATGATAAATCGGTCAAGTTGCAAGCCTCTTTGCTCATTTGTAGAGACCTCTTCAACATTTTCCAGTGTTTCAACTGCATCCAAAGCCATCCAAGCTAAGATAAGAATATTTTATTGATTAACTGCATTTGTACTTGCTTTATACAGTGATCACTACTGGTTTTGAGCATTGTTAAAAGTATTTATTTAATTTTGTGGCAAAAATAGTCATTTATCTGTCTGTTGGCTTTTCAAGTCTGTGAGCCTCCACATCTTATTGCAGAAGGGTGAATTAGCCAAGGACTTGGTTTTTTGGTAGTTGTTTGTTGTTTAATCTGTACTAGTGCTGTTACAATAAGAAATTCCAGGATCAGACATCTTGTGGCAAAAGGTATTTACCTAGTCTCTGTGGGTTGGAAAGCACTACAGGAAGTTCAAATTGTGGTTATTTATTGGATAGAGGGTATATGAGTCAGTTTTCAAGCTTTTTTCTCTGTGCAGAGCTGACCACCAGGCTGCAGTAGTTAGCAGTACCCTATATAGTAGGGTTGCTACCTTTTAAGCGGGTAAACAAAGACAAAAACAAGCGGACTTCTTAAAACGGACTCAAGATCAAAAGGTTGCAAGTTTCTTGACAACTTTTTCTACAGATTCAAGCAGGATTGTGGAAATTATGCACAAAAATTGGATTATCATCCAACAGGATAATGAAGTTAGGAAGAAACTAGGGTCAAGTGCATCTGTAACATATAGAAGAGGCCCCAGTTTGAAGAATATAGTTGAGAGAGTTATGAAAGTGCCCCGAGGTCAACAGGGTATGAGTAAATGTGGTAGATGTGGACAATGTAAACATATTAACACTACCAATAATATAATCATTAGAGATAGGAATTATAAAATTTGGGGCCATTGTTCTTGTGACTCCCAAGGAGTTTTATATTGTGCTATTTGCACTCAGTGCGAAGGATTCTATATTGGTAAAACTGAGCGTAAACTCAGACAAAGGATTTATGAGCACCAATATAGTATAAATAGACAAATAAGCACTAATGCCCTTGCAAGACATGTGATGACATATCCAGAACACAAATTTAGATTTGTAGTTCTGCAAAAGGTAGAACAAAATATTAGAGGAGGGGCATGGCAACTCAAATTGGAGGAGGCGGAATTGGAGTGGCAGATCCACACTATGGCATATATACTACCTGGGCTTAATGAGCAGGTATCCATAAAATGTCTCCTCAAAATTAAAGCTTTGAATAGGTAAAATATAAAAATGTAAACGTAAATGTTAATGATTAATTGATTTTAGGGTTCTAGAAAAGGGCATGAGGTTAAATCTTTTTACAAACAACCATTTTTGGGTTGTATATAAATAAGAGTTGTGGTTTAAATATGTTTTTGGTAGTATAGTCAAAAGTTTTTGATATTATAGTGGGATTTATAAATCCAACACTTGTAAAGCTGTTCCGTTTTGATATATATTGACAAGCGTAGTGCGAGTGTTTAGTTATGTATAATATTTGTTTGCACATGCTATGGTTGTTTTATGTTAATTGAGTGTAAAGTCTAGGTTTAGCAGTGTTTTTGTAAGATAGGTTTTCAACAAGGTTTTAAAAGTAGTTGGTCACATGGCCAATTAGTTTGTAAGTAATTAACTTACCAATTGTTTTGGTATGGAAGTATTTAAAGCCTTTTACTGAAAAGGGTATTTGGATTCTAAACTGTGTTTGTTGGTCTGAGGAAGCTGGCGTATTACAGTCAGTGAAAGCGCTTACCAAGTTTGAATTAAAGAGCCTGTTTTAAGAAGTCCGCTCGTTTTTGTCTTTGTTTACCTTTTAAGCATGCCAAAGTGGGACATGGGGGTGTGGCCCATATGCCACTGGCCACACCCTCTACCATGATGTCACCACCAGAGTGCTGAAGGAGATGCTGTTGTGGGTACGATGGAGGGCTGCTGGATTGGCTAGCTGGTTGGTGGGAGTGGCAGCTGGGTGGATGAATGACTGGATGGATGGATGGCTGAATGGATGGCTGGCTGCATGAATGGATAGATGGCTGGCTGCATGAATGACTGGGGGCTGGATGGATGGCTGGCTGGAGTGGCTAGCTGGTTGGTGGGAGTAGCTGCTGGATGGATGACTGGCTGCATGAATGGATGGATGGCTGGCTGCATGGATGGATGGCTGGCTGGATGGATGGAGGATGGCTGGCTGGCTAGATGTAGGAGGAGGCTGGCTGGCTGGATGGAGGAGGAGGATAGCTGGCTGGATGGAGGATGGCTGGCTGGCTGGAGGAGAATGGCTGGCTGGCTGGATGGATGGAGGAGGAGGATGGCTGGCTGGCTGGCTGGAGGATGGCTGGCTGGATGGAGAAGGATAGTTAGCTAGCTGGATGGAGGAGGAGGATGGCTGGCTGGCTGGCTGGATGATGGCTGGATGGAGGAGGAGGAGGATGGCTGCCTGGCTGGTTGGCTGGCTGGCTGGAGGAGGAGGTTGGCTGGCTGGCTGGATCGCTTGTTATAAAAAAAAAAAATCTTGGTCGTTATTTTAGCAGCTGTAGAAGCGTTTAAAACAAAGTGCTCCTACAGCCACCATCTTTGCAGGGCTCTTCCTGCCCCAATCCCCACCCCTTTCGTGAATTGCAGCCAATTGCTGCATAAATTGAAGCACTCGGACCTAACAGGAAGCAGCTTTGCCTGCAGGTCCAGATTGGTGACGTAACTGAATTGCCGTGAAAAAGCCGGAAGTAATTACGACTTTTCCACGGCAATTCAATGTGATCACAAAAGCGGGACTTTTCAGGTCCCACTACTTGATACAGCGGGCAATGGGATAAGGTGGCTTAACCCATGAGTGTCCCGCTGACAATGGGACAGGTTGCAACCTTACTATATAGTAGCAAATGCCTAAACAGTGAAATTTACCTATAAAGTTAGAATTAGATCTGAAACCTGTTAAACAGTGTGGCATTGTGCAGAAATAAGCTTAGAACAACTAGCCTGTGCATTGAATAGCACTACCATATCCTGGCATTATATAGCATCCTGCCCTTAACCCCAGAAACTACCCTAGGAGACCCATGTTTATTTATTTATTTACATTTGTTTACTGGGAAATTCTGACTGGACGCAGGTCCTTTTTCAGCGGATGCCCGGGGAGAAAAGCTCCACATCATGTACAGGATAAATAGAGATACAAAGTTGCAGCAATAGTAAACAACATTACAGGTTGTTGGCTTTAATACAATAACAAGATATTGATTATCAACAGTTGTTGTTGTTGTCTTTTGGCTTTTCCCAGTTAGGGGTCACCACAGCAGAACTCCGGTCCGCTAATGATTGGCAGTAGATTTTGACAAACGCCGAGGTGCCAGCTCGACGTTCGACCTTCAACGAAGGCACGCCCATTTACGCATGTCTTTTGAACGCTCACCCAACCGCGGGGAGGACATGCAGACTCCACACACAAGGCACTCCCCGCACTCCTGCCGAGAATCGAATGGGAGAACCTCTTGCTGTGAGGCAACAACGCTACCGCTGCATCACCGCTGATAGATTGATTATCAACAGTAATCAGTAAATGTTGCAAATTAAGATTCTTGTTGTTTATAATATTAGTAACAAAGTTGTCAGACAAGAATTTAAAGTATGTAAAGACAACTAGCTAATCCTGACTGTGGTTAGTAGTGGCGGTTGTATAGTTGGGTTAAGGTGTCTAGGTGGGGGGGGGGGTAAGGGTGGGGGTGTTAGTCTGGATTAGAACAAGGACAAAGCCAGTGCAAATGTTAAAACTCAATCCTTAATCCTAAACAGCCAACCCTATTACAGGACCAGACAACATGGATATGCAATTTCCAAATGTCTCTGCGGCCATCTTGGTAGATCTGGGCATCCTAAGGCTATGTAGCAATTATCTCATGTTCTCAGACAACCAGTTAATCATTAAAGAAAAAAACACAGTATGCGAGAGATGCAAATACACAACTTCCTTGGAGGGAAAATCTCGCATGCAAACAAGGTTGCCAGGAATACCCATACTACATCTCTCACACATACCATTCACCACACACACAGTTTGCCTTATGCTGAGGCACTTAGAAACCTTCCCAAGTCTCAAAGACCTCTAAAGTCACCTAATGGAAGCACAGCTCCTCAGCAATCACTAAAGCACACACCAAAAGGACGCCAAACATTTTACATAAGTCTACACTTAATGGTCCCCCAAGTGCAAAGCCCATAAGGCAAGTATACACCTTATCTAATTCTTTTGCCATTGGGGACTCCATTGTGCAACACACAAATGCCCCACTCACCAGGTTGAAAAGGAGAGGATTAGTATTAGTTGCCTATCTAGAGCCAGGATCCACAATATCAAGCACAGACTCAAGCTACTTTTTCTTTTCATATAGTCCGATGAGCTATGTCGCAGGTCATTTACACTCACATGGACTATGATAGAATCATTTTGGATCTCTCAGAATATGTGTCACAGATAAGTGTGAGTCTTGCAATGAGCAACATTCTACCTTCACCAAGGATGATGCCACAGTATGAGCATAAAATGATCGATTTTAATAATTGGCTTAGTTTCTGGTGTCATTCCAGGGGGATCCGGTGTCTGTCAGCATTGGAGGACATGGTCAACAGACCACGTTGCTTTGCCAAGGATGGGCTGCACCTGTCCCCATCCCCAGGCTTTTGGGTATTGGCTAAAACTTAATCCACCGATCTGTCAGTATGGGAGAACATGGACAAAAGACCATGTTGCTTTTCCGTGGATAACTTTGCACCTGTCCCAGCTAGGTTTTTGGATATTGGTTAAAACTTTATCCATATACTTAGAGCCTTTTTAGGCAATGCCAAAAAGACAAAGCTAGCAATACAGTAAAAAGTTCTACAAACATCCTTAAGGTGTTACTGCTCAATGTTCAGAGCCTAAAGACAAAACTCCACAGCCTTCAAGCCCTCCTCACTCTGGAGAATGTAGACATCTGTGCTGTGACTGATACTTGGTTTAAAGCCATAGAAATTAATCCAGAACTGCAAGGCTACAGTACTTTTCACAGATTTAGACTGACATCAGCACAGACTGGGGCCAAAGGCGGAGGTGTTTTGATCTATGTTAGCAACAACCATACCTCCTGGTTGGCTAAACAGGATGATACAATGGAGCTCATCCATGTGTGAGACACCATAGGTAAGGTCCCTCTTCATATCATGGCTAGCTGCAGGTCACCACTTATGCCCCTAGAGTCTTACAACTCTTAACTAAACCTACTAGAGGCACTCAATATCCAACCAAAAACTCTGTTCATGGGTGACTTTAACTACCCTTCTATAGACTGAAAAATGTACACTGCCTCAAACTCACAGGCACAATACTTCCTGGACTTTATTAACACAAGCACCCTGTAACAGATAGTGCACTCTCCAACCAGAGGATCAAACATACTGGATCTGGTACTCAAATGGGAGAGCATTGCCAAAAAATGCATTGTAATGCCATTTGGGAAACTCTCAACGCAAGTTAATTACTCTGGCGATAAAATGCCCCCAAGAGTTGAACCAGTAGTAAGGGATATAGGAACATATATAGAAAGCAATCTGGCCTTTGACCAGCATGTAGCTAAGATAATAAGAAAATCACTATAATATTCCCCAGCTTATAGGTGAGGGTACGGCATCTAGGTCTGAGGAAGTTATAGTATGACGCTACTTGACCCTTATCAAACCTGTCATTGAATACAGTTCACCTTTTGGCATGTATCTAAGCTGACACTTGCAACAGTTGGAATACCACCAAAGGCTTCTCACCAGGAGAATTTAAGGCATGAATACTCTGTCCTAAACTGATCACCTAAAGGCTCTATTTCTATATTCAGTCTCCTACAGGTTCCTGAGAGGGGATCTTTGCCTGGTTTACAGGGCTTCATCAGCCCCAGGCCCAGCCCTGATAGATCTGTTGCACATGCATAAAACAAACAGCACCAGAAAAACTAGATCCAGGGATTTGAACTTCACTTGTGATGTTAAAAGAACATGCTGGAGAGACAGATATTTGTCCCAAAGGATCCCCACACTATGGAATAGGCTCTCCATCAATGACAAACAGAGTTCATCCTTGACCCTATTCAAACAAAACCTTGACAGTTGGATAGGAAATAATAAATTTACACCCGGTCTGACCCCCCCCCCCATGTCCCACATGGACAGAGGCTGTCAATAAGAAAAGTATTCTCCTAACAACCCCCTACTAATCCTTAGCTACCTACCTACTAACATCCCCCATCCATAATACTTGTGGTTTGGGGTGCACAGCTAGGTTTGTAAAGGCCCCAGTGTTGTTAGCCTAGTAACAACCTACTGTATGAACCTATGAACCTGTTAAAGTCAAGTGTCATGAAAAAACTGTATAAGATTAAAAACTAAATCATGTTTCTCAAGGTGGAAAGCCCACTATAACCCACTCATAGGTGAACCTGTAAACCAGGGCAAAATACCTGTGTGCGTGTGTGTTTCTCTTCTGGTTTGTTCTGGCTGAACTGCTATTGGTTAGCCTAACCGAGGTTCATGTTGCAATTCTGTGATATCTACACCCTGCCATTATACTGAACACACACCATTTTGTTTCTCATTTGTACCACACTGACCGTCTTTAAAATGCCAACCAGTTTGGACCCTCACACCCTAATGTTGCTTCAGTGCTTTCAAAGTGGACCTTGAGGTTGCAGGTTTTTATTCCAGAATAAAAAAGCTTACCAGTATTATAGGTTATACCTGTATCAAGAAATATCTCATCATTTAATTAAGTATTACAATCAGAAAAAATCCATATGCAAATATAAAATAGTTGTTGAATTCTCTAGATGTTATGGAGGTTTTAAAAAAAGACACGTGCACAGACTCAGGGGCACCTGCCAAGCTCCCTTTTCATTTTAGTGGTTGTTAATTTCTTACCTTCCTTCATTTTGTCTTTCCCTTGGATTTACATTACTTATATATTTTATTTATTTATGCCTTTGTTTATTTATTTAGCTTATTCATTCGTTTATTTCTAGATTAACTGTGATGGACTGACTGTGCTTTTAGCTCCTTTTCATTTGAATCCCAGGAAGTAAAATTCCACAAAACGTACATATAAGTATGTAAGTCACATACAACTGTTAGAATAAATTACAATAAGAAGATGCAAAATATATGATAAAAGGTATTACAGTAGATTATATGACATATTAATCCTTGGTACACTGTTGCTAGTTCCTGTGACGCTACCAGGCCTCTTCTCATCCTGCCCAGCGCCATCTCCTCTGGCATTTCATTTGCATGTTTGTGTTATACAATGTTCAGACAGGCATACATTTTTTCACTGTCTCCAGTGCCAGTACCGTTGACATTCAAGATGTCTGGAAACGAAATTGCAGTGTCTGTTCTTCACTGTACGTTCCAGTTACTAGCACTCTCTGTGTCATGCTTTTCTTGTTGACTTTTAACCTAAGGTACTGCTCTGAGATTAACTAAAGTGCATATGAAGTTTTGTGTGACAATGTCTGTTATTCTACTGGTGGACAAAGATCCAACTCTTGAGCTTCAGTTATCAGAGGTTCAACCCACCGACAATCTGAATTTCTCCTTAGGTTATCACAATCTGTGAGTTTTACCAGCAGTGATTCCCTTTTTAGGAGATTTTCACCCCTTATTTGAGTTAGTGCAACTGTGGTGTTGGTATATATAAGTTTGGGGGTGTGTGGGTGACTAGCTTTCGACACTGGGGTGCAGGGTGACTTGCCTCCCTGCAAAAAAACACTTAAGTGTTTTTTTTCTCAGCTGTTTTTATTTATTTATCTTCCTAGCAAATGCCATTCATGGATTCTGATCCTCAGTGCATTCAGTTTCTTCCAGTCATAGTGGAAGAGACAGTGTTATATGCCTTGTTAAAAAATCTAGGACGGCAGCAGTGAGCACAGAACCTTCCTCGTTTATTATTTTCTTGTCATACCCCTGGTGGGTGGAGGAGAGGGGGCATAAGAAAGGTGGTGTTTATATATATATATATATATGGGTCTACTTTGTAATTTTGAAATACTGAAATCTCGAATTTCCGTATTTCGAAATCACAAAGTCGAAAACCCAGCCACAACTCACAAATTCGAAAACACACAACCGTGAAATTCAAAATCCCGTAATTATGCTACACATACAGTACACACATAAACATACACAAAACTCCCCTCCACAATCAAACCAATTCATCTAAACTACATATAAGCAGGGGGCAAGCCCCCCTGCACCCCACACCCTCCCTACTTAGATATTCTAACTCCGAGATTGCACAAACAGAAACACAAACAAAACTCACACACACACACACACACACACACACACACACACACACACACACACACACACACACACACGCACACACACACACACACATAGCATACCTATACCTAAAGGTCAAACATTAACATGTGTTTTGTGTTACTGTTTCAGGATGATGTACTTTTTAGTGCTAAATGCACAACCGTTAGAACACTCACCTTAATACTTGGAAGAGGAATGCAATGGGTTCTATATTTATTATCATGCGTTTGGACTCATTTGCCAATAATATCTCTGTAATATATAAAGGGGAGGTGCTGCACTTATGAGGATTGTCCTTCAGATGATATGTAAACCTCAGATCTCATCTACCTGAGATGGTACTATCTTACAGTCCCTCAAACACACAAATAACAGTCACAACACACACTTACATGCACTAAACCCCTCACCAACATAATTACACACACAAACTTACCAAAAGTAAACCCAAACATCTACATACCGTATCACCGGAAGCAAAAATTCAAAATATCTGTGCTTCGGGATTTTGAATTTCGAGCTTTTGCCGGTTTCGGAAATGTGAGTATGCGGCTTTGTAAGTAAAAAATACTGAAATTCAAGATTTCAGTATTTCAAAATTTCAAAGTGGACCCATACACACACACATACACACACACATATTTATATATATATATATATATATATATATATATATATATATGGTTCCCCTTCAGAAGGTTGAATGGCTGAAATCTCGAAATGCATATGGTTGAGACTATATGCTCGAAATTTCAGAAGCTTGACCTTCTGAATGGGGATCGGCATACAGCGCAGAATGGGAGATTTCCCTTTCTTTGCTGTAGTGCAATCTTGGAGTTGGTATAAATAAGTAGTGGGGGGTGTGGGGGGGTGCAGTGGGGCTTGCCCCCTGCAGAAACATTGTTTTGTTGTTTTTTTTCCCCCTTTCAGAGGGTCGAGCTTCTGAAATTCGAGCATATGGCTTCGGCCAGTAATGCATTTCGTGATTTCAGCCATTCGACCTTCTGAAGGGGAACCATATATATATATATATATATATATATATATATATATATATATATATATATATAAACCATTAATATGAGCTGTGGCCATGAAAATCCTTATCCTGTAACTTTCAGAGAATAATAGAATGCAGAACATCATCAATAGAGGTAGTGCTGTGGTACTCTCTGTGCCATTTTCAGATATAAATTATCTATATTTTATTTATTTCAACAACAATAAAGTAATGAAAACAGATATTTAACAAACACCATAACAATGCAACAAACAGGAAACCTATTTGCAATACAAATGTTATTACTGACAAGTTACAGCAGTAGAGATCTCATGAGAATCTGAACTACTGGAACTATAGTTCAGCAAAACATAATTCCAAGGGAAGCAAATACCAGTAAATGCAACAGTTCACTTGAAAGCATACCCATTTTTCCACCTGCTCCTTAAACAATTATTAAATTGAATTATTGAGAGAGATTTTGTTTTCCAACATTTAGCACACATCAATTTGGCTACACTAGCTAGCTGTAACTTAATTGTTAGGTAATCAGTCATCCCTGTCAGCAGACTCTCCTTTCTAAATCCCCAGCCCGCTTTTAACTTGAAAGGGGAAGTGTTAAATCCCTTTGGAAATATTCCAAAAAGCTAGTAGCAACAATTTAAATTAAGTTGAAGACCTAAGGACCTTAGGAAAGCTTAATAGGTGCTACCTTTGGGGCAATCTCAGAACATATGAATGAGGTCTGATCCCCACTGAGTACATCTCCTGCAGTGGTCCATGTTTAGTATGCCTGCCTGCCATTGTCTACTCAGGATGAGGAACCACTGAAAGAGACTTCTTAATCTTTGTTCATAATGTCTGTGCCATTTTGTGTAGTAGTAAGGGGCAAAACAGACACATTATCCTATTGCCCTATAGAAAAATGTAACTCCTCCTCTTTTTTCTAACTGCTTTCCGTTAAGAGTCTAAGGGCTGTTTCTTTTTTTAACAAGAAACATCTTTACTGAATTATCACTTATGATGTAGAGGATCATACATTTATATAAATGAAAACAAACCACATTGACATATCTTCAATTGCAAACATTATATATCAATATAATCTTTTATACACTCATTGTCAGTTGAGGTTTACACAGCTCATTCAATTTCTGCCTTCCTTTAAACCTCATTCCTCCTACAAAACATTATTCTGCATGTATTGTTCCCACAATTCCCATGTTTTTCTGTGTAATATGCTCCTACCCTTTTCTAAAGATCCTACTTCCAGTTCTTTTATCTATGTTACTATATGCACTACTTCTACTACAGTTAGTTTAGACTTTGATCTCCATTTTCTAGTAATTGCTTTTCTGGCAGTCACCAGAATTAAATGTTACAAGGCCTTATTATGTCTAGGCAATTCAGGTCCTGTGTCCCAGCTCCAAAAATAATTTCCTTAGTTATGCTCATTTGCTTGCCAAGTATTCCTGACAGAGTACTCTCTAGGGACTTTTTAAAGTCTGCCAACTCATTACACTCCCAAAACATATGTTCTCAGTTACCTCCATCTTCGCCGTTACACTTCAAACCATACCTCTCAACTGTCCAGATTTTCACAGAATGTCCAGATTTTTGCCTCATATTTTTGGTCTATTACTCATAAAACTTGTGGCTTTCTGGCAAATCACTGGGATGATCTGAGGACTGAAATCACTAAATAATGACATACATTTGACTTGCAGACTTCAAATCCTTCGGAAAATGTATGTTAACACAAACCCTGTTACTCTAGCAACTTTCTAAGTTTATAAAAGCAAAATTTAAAATCTGTCCCTGTTTTTAGCCCTTTGTCCCCCACCATTTTGTCAGGCTTTATCCTGATTTCTTGCACTAAGAGGTTGCGAGGTATGCCTCCAACATTTGCTATCTACCTGTGGAAAAATGCTTTGGAGTCTATTTGGTGTATTAAAGTATCTATGCAAACTCTAAATCCTAAATTTTCTAGACTTTTTTTGCATCTTTGGGAGACATATATATGACCTTCCATTGTTTCTTTGTGAAGTGCTTACCCAGTCTCCCTTTCCAATCTTTTCTGACCTTCTCTGATTGATTCCTATAGCTATCATGCAATATTTTATATGCCATAATAATTATTCCTTTTTAACAGCACCTTTTTTCTAAATTCTGCTAACAACTCTGATATCAGTCCTTTTGATAGGGAATTTCTATTCTGTAGTCCAAATGTATTTTGGCCTCTTCCCATTCTTTCCTTCTTTAATTATTTGCCCTCAGTACCTTGGCAGATTTGCCAGTTTTCTCCAGTATATTGTATCCACCTCTTGCCTGTTCTGTGCACCCCTAATTGCAGTCAGCCCTGTCATCAGAATCTCCTTTCTCCATTCCCATGTTGGCTTAGTTCCTAGAATATTTTCTGCTACCCTTTATGAATATGATATTCTGTATGGTTATTGTTATTTTCCTTAAGGATCTGCATCCAAAATCCCAGTCTTTCCTTATTTCTTAGGCTTCCTCCTTGTTTCATCATCACTTTCTCCTTTAAATTATAGCTTTCTGCTTGTGCTGTCTATAGGGGCCTTACCTGTGCAGCTCTAAAATACCACTTCAAATCGGGTAATCCCAAACTACCTTGTTCTATTGGAAGGATCAACTTACCCCACTTGACTTTTGCCTTCTTCCCCTTACAGATAAAATCCTTCAACTCTTTATTAATTGCTATCCACAACTTCTCCTCTGATTGATAAAAACATATCTGATCTGTGTATAAAACTAAAGGGACTAAAAACATTTCACTATTTGTATGTTGCTATCCATATCCATAAAACAGATCTTCCAGTTTCTCAGTTTTTGTATTATCTTTTGTTTAGTCTCTTTCCACATCCTTAGCTGTCATAACAGAATCCTTTTAACCCATACTCCTAAGTACTGCAATTTATCATGTCCCCATAAATATGAGTATTACTAAACTAGTCAGTGTGTGAGTACTTATTTTAGAGCTATTGCCTTTGTTTTATCTTCATTAATTTTACATCCTGAAAAGTCGTGAAACTGTCTCAGTGTTCCACAACACTGAAATGTCCTTTTTTGGTTTTATACGTTACAAAATAATATCATCTGAAAATAAAGCCAAATTATATCCTTGAATGTGTGAGCCCCTTATTTTCTTTTTCAATGGCTCTAAATATAACACAACAAAGGGGAAAGAAGACACCCCTGCCTGGTTCCTCTGCTCAGACAGAACTTAATCCCCCCCATACACACACACACACGCACTTTATTTTTCACATCTGATCCTTCCTATATCCTCCCAATTAACCTTATTATTGTGTCAGGAAATGCAAACGCTTCCATTGCTCTGCTCATAAAACTCCAGATTAATCTATCAGATGCTTTCTCTGCATCAAGATGCACCACCAAGAGCAGTATTTTCTTACATTCTGCTTCTCTCTAGATCATCATAATTCTATTATTGTTGTCAAATGTGTGCCTTTCCTCCACAAAACCCCATTGATTCCAAGTATCAGTTTTGGCATACCTTTAACATTCTTTTAGCCTATATAAAAATAAACACTTTCTAATCATGGTGTGGAGTCAAAATGGGCCTATATGAAGGTGGATCTGATGGGTCTTTACCATCTTTAGGTATTACAGCCACCAAAGCTTTCTTCCAGGATGATGGCACTTCTCTTCCTTTTAAAACACTGGTAAAAAAAACCTTCCAGATCTTTATCACTTTCTTCCCCTCTAGCTTCAAAACTTCCACAGGAATACCATCTACTCATGGAGACTTTCCTGTAGATTGGAGGGCTGTTGCCTTTTTATGGCATAAATCTTTGTAAATCAGATAAGACCTGCCATACTTGAGTTTTGACCATTTATTCCAGAGCAAAAAATAGCAAACCATAGCTCTGACCATGCTTAGAGGCTTTATCTGAAGAGAGCAAATTTGCTTAATCTGTTCATAAACAAAGCAGTCCTTTGCCTCTAATCTGTATTCATCAAATAAACATTTAGGATTGGGTTTGGGAGCAGTCTGAATGAAGTGATCCCATTAGATAATGCCTTTATCTAACCATCTTACTATCACATCCCTGCTTATGGATAACAAGAGCTCTGGTTGATGCCATATAATGTCTGTTGGACCTAATCCCCACTTGTAGCCTCCAAGTATGAGGCTACCAAAAGGCATAATAACACCTATTCATGTGGAATCCTCATGATGTACACTTTTCTGACATCAGTGCCCATTTCTTCCAGAGAGGGTGTGCTATACCCATGTCGTACAAGTTGACTCAACTGAAAAGTTAACTGATAACATGTCAAGCCTGTCACACCTGAGGAAATAGGCCATATAAGCTGAACTTGTCCTACCCCTTGTAGCCATAGCTGCCTCATTTAGATCTTTCTGTAATTTTAGTAATTATGGATGATTATAAGAAATTTGGATGTTCTAGAAGACATAAAACACATAAGGCATGATCATAACAGTAATAGCCTTAACCTTTCCTGCAGCAGTTTGGAAATTAGTGAACTTCAGGAATATAGAAAATATAGAAAAACTATACATTTTTGAGTTCCATTCAGTTACGTTGACTTCCAGGGTAGACTCAAATGTCACTGTCAATTCTAAGCCCAAATATTGAGCGCTTTTTATACATGTTTCAAAGAGAGATTGTTATACAACCCTCTAGTTCCTGACCTGCTAGTACTATCATCTTAGACAGATTACACTCCAGTCCAGAAACCTGACTAAATTCATTAAAACATCAGCAAATTTCTTCAAGACCATGGTGAGGCAGTATCGTCTGCAAACAGTAAGAACTTGTTAGTGGATCCATCAGAAGCTAATTGACTATATGAAAATTTCCTAACTATGATTGCTAACTCCTCCACAATCAAGAGAAATAGCCCTAATGATAATGGGTAAGCCTGTCTGGTACTTTTAGCAATTTGGCCTTGACTAGTTAGCCTTCTATTGACAGAAGCTCTAAATGTAGAAAAAATTCTATTTAATCCACCCCAAGAACTGGTTACCACAATCCCTGAACTGCAAAATTCTTAAAAATTCCCTCCCCAGCAAATAAAATGTTTTCTTAATATTAATAAGTACTGTACCACTACTAGCCTCAATACCTCCCTGCTTAAACAAGAAGGTAGCAAGACTCAATCAACAATCTGTAGCTTCTCCGGCCTTCATGAATTCATTTTGACCACTCTTTTGTAAGCCAGGGATGGAACAGTCTGCTAGCCAGTACTTAATGTTTTCATATCAAGATTAATCAGAGAAATAGGGCAAAAGTCATCTAATGATGGGGTCCCTTGTTTTACTTTCTGGATAAGCATAATAATTGCTTGATTAGTTATTGCTACCAAAGAGACTGCTGCAAAGTCCAGGTTATAAACCTGAACCAACACTTTAACCAATAGCTTAGCCCCCACAAATATGTGTTTTGATATCAAATTTTGTGACGGCCATGCTCCATTTTCTGACCTGTTCATCTTGATTTTCTTTTCCCAGATATTGATTAGCGCATATCAAAAAGGGCGTGACCAAATCAAATTTATGAGTTACCGTAATAATCACTGGAACTTGTGGCCTCTGCCACACCTAACACAGGATTTTCATTTTTTTTAAATAGGAGCATTGTAAATAGTCAGTCTGCATTTTAGAAATTATCATTGACTATCAGTCTCCAAGTTATTTAAAACTAACATTGTAAGAACTTTGAAGGCTCAAATTTGTTTGCATTCTCAGTACAAGATCTTCTTGGTATGTATAGAGCTTTGCCTCCCCTACACATGTGACTTTTCTTGTAGTTGATGTACAGCTAACAAATTCTTTGAAAGCTGCATCTGTTTTGTTTCAGAGCAGCATTTGCCTCCAAAGTTTTATGCTGGCTACTGTTGTGTTATGGCAACTGCTTTATAGTCTAACTGTACTATACCAGTCCCAGGGCTCTTTTTATGGAACCAGATTAAATGTCACAGCTGTGTCTAAACTATAATCAGATGAAGGCTCCAGCTCAGTTTCAGAATTTAAGTGTTTGTGTTTGATTGCTTGCCAGAACCCTTTAAGACTCTTTACAGTTCATTCTACTGTACTGTTTAACATTGTTAACAGTATGCTTTTCCTCTATTGTTCAGTATACAGGAATCTGTGTAGGATTTTTAACTGTTTCGGTACTGTACTGCAGTAATATACCAACAGGAAAACCTCAAAGTACATCAGTAAATGAAACTCTGATGCACATTATTGCAAGATAGAATTTCTCAACCAGAATAATCTCTGACCTTTTGTCATTTTTCTAAATTGATGTAGAGCAGTGCTTCTCAAACTGTCCTGGACGAAGGACCAACTGTTTTAATTTCCTATCTGTCACAGGCCAGTACTCTTGTAAAATAACTGCAGTAAACAGATTACAGTATTCAAAGGCATGCAGTGAAGAAACCATACCACCTGTATGATATTTATATTGTGTTTCCATACCTTGTCATAAGTTGAATGGAAATGACTGAACGATTCCCCTCGACTGTCCAGATTTTCGGATAATGTCCAGATTGTTGCCTCATATTTTTGGTCTGTTCCTCATAACATTTGTGGTATTCTGGCAAATCACTGAGGATTGAAGTCACTAAATAATGACATGCAGTTGAGTTTCTAAGTTTATAAGAGCAATATTTAAAATGTGTTCCTATTTCTGAGCCTGTGCCCTCCCCCCCCCTTATTTAGGCTTTGTCCAGATTTCTTGTGATAAGAAATTGAGAGGTATGGACTTAACTAAGGCAAAGCCATGGAGTTCTAGATACTCTGAGGAGCTTTTTTCAAACTTTTTGATCCAGTGATGGCCTTTACAGAAATCTTGACTAAGGAAATAAAAACAGTCTTATTTTCTTTCAAAGAAGAAATAACTTGTGACCAAGATTTAATGTTCAAGTGCTGACAAAAATAGCATGTTTCAATAAACAAAAATGGCAAATGCTTACAAGGATACAAAAAAGGCAAACCTCTGGAAATACTTAGAAACACTGCTTGCCTCCCTACCCTCCAAAATAATAGTCGCACCCTGTGTACCTATCTGGTGTTAGATTGAGATTAAAGTGAAAGAAGAAATTGCCACAATCATATAGTTAAAGATGTTGCTGTCATACACATCCAATCATGTCTCCTCACCCTTACTCCCAAAAGAGTTGGGGGCAGATTTTAAATATTGCTCTTGTATAATAACAAAGTTGCCAGAATAACATGTTTTGCATCTGTAAGCATTTTCTGAAGGATATAAAGTGTGAAACTCACATCTGTCATTATTTAGAGACTACAATCCACAAGAAGTTGCTAGAAAACTACAAATCTTGTGAGAAACACATCAAAACATGAAGCAAGACTAAGGACATTTGAGAGTAACGCGAAGTGAGTACACACACACTCTCACACACACACACACACACACACACACACACACACACACACACACACACACACATGACCATCAGTTATAGGCACTTTTATGATGGTCTATATCAGCTTATCGAAAGCTGATAACATCAAACACTAGTTGATCGACCACTAAAGGTCGAACAACCAAAATAGCGAAGACACTGAACAACGATTTTTTTCCCCCAGGGAAAAAAATTGTTGTTCCGCAAAAAAAAATAAATAAATAAATAAAACACAACATAAAGTGGGGGGCTTCACCCCCCACCCACTGATGTGGGGGGCTGTGCCTCCCACACCCACCTACTTAAATATACCAACTCTGAGATTGCACCACAGTGGAGGAAATGGCAAACTCTCGATAACGGCCCAGCGATTTTTTCCCTGGGAAAAAAATCGCTGTTCCGTGTCTTCGCTATTTTAATTGTTCGACCTTTAGAGGTTGATCAACTAGCGTTTTATGTTATCAGCTTTCGATAAGCTAATATAGACCCCTTTTATGACTATATGAACCTCAGATATCTGTTTGTGATTAAATAAATGCATAAATAATGGACCACATCATATCTGAGCTCACTGCTGTCAAGATCATATAGGGCAACCCGCTGTAAGCCCTCAGTGCCCTCTATACCTCTTAGCTCAAGAATTTGCACATAGAAAATTGCTAGAAAGAATAATAGGCTTTACATTGCATTTTCTGATGGATAGGAAGTCTAAAGCTCAAATGTTTGCCATTCTTTAGTGACTGCAATACTTAACAATTTGCCAGGAAAAATTACACGGAACACATTTTGTAAGCCCTTAGCTCCTCTGCTATGTCCACCACTGAAGATAATAACAATGGTCAAAAACTGGCCTCATGCTTCAGTTGCTGCTTCCCCAGCCAGCTAGGCAGTGACCATCCATTCCCTTCTTTATAGTCACAAGCTTTCTCTTCCAGCAAGAAATGGAAAACAAGCAACTGACAAATTGGTTGAGTGGTTAAGTGCACTGATTTCCCAAAGGTGAGTGCATTTAATGGAATGGGGGACATCTCCCCTGTCAAGCAACAGAAACCTTGCTAAGGAGATCCATGGGACAATTGTATTTTAGCTTCTGTCTTTTTGTAAAAAATGCTTTTTTTTTTACTTAAAAAAATAAAGGAGGAAAAAAGGAAACAGCCCAGGAGCAGTGCCCTTGTACAGCCCTAGTCCCAGACCTGAAGAAGGTGGCAGAATGCAGTCAGTACCTTGTATCACACTCTCTGAACTGTTTGGTTTGTGAGAAGCATGGTGTTCCAAGTTTTCTGTTTCTGTATAGGAACATTTGTTGCCAGCTTTTTTTGATTATGAAGAAGTGGAAAACATTTCTACAGTCTGTTGATGTCTGTAATGAGCAGAGGGTATTTTATCACAGGTTGTGACCTCCGAGCTAGTAAGGGTTGGCTAGTGCAACTCACTAACATTGGGCACCACTGGTTCATATCATGTTTTGACTTCATAGAAATGAGGCTTAGAAAATGTGAGCAAACCTCTTGTAATTTTAACAACATAGGACTGCTTCAAGTGTTGTTACTGTGTGTTGCTCAGGTGTGTGTATGTGGTGGAGTTGTGACTTAGAGACAATAAGTGTGCATCTTCACTTTGGATGTGATATACATTTTGAATGCCCAGAGATTTCAAACCAGTAGGTGTTTATTGTCCATTTGAAAACAAGAGTGTGCCTGCTAGATTTCTCTGCATGTTACTGCGTTTTGGCTGTAAGTTACTAATTGTTATGCAAGGTATCTGGGGATCTGCTACTGCCTTCATCTCATGACTGGTATAGTACATATGGACAAGTTTACCCAGTACCTCAACATTGGATAGTTGGCTCCAACTGTACTTTCTCATTGTCAAGTATGTTTAGTTTTATTTGCTACTGTTTGCTAATAAATATCACTGGAAATAATTATTGTAATTTTGCCTGTCACATTGTATTGATCTTATGACAAATTTTGTTAATAAACATATTCTCACTTAATGTCCCACCCTGGAAAGTTCTTTGGAAGTGCATAATGAGGTTTTGTTGCACTAAAGGCTATTCATAAACTGTTTTATGCCCTCAAAGTCTATAAAAAGTTTCCACATGACTGGTACATTTACTCTGTTAAAAGGGCACTTTTAGGATTAAATCGGGTCATGTACTGAAGATCTGTGGCTGAAACGCTTTATACTACATGCAAGCTGTATTTTAACTTTCTAGGAATTTCCATTTCATATTTACAAGTTGGCAGTTTGGACAACTTCACTAATGAGATAATTGTATTCAGTATTGTTTTAAATACCATGCAGGTAGTAAGGAATGTGAATATTTAACAGACTGTATTTACAGCAAACTGCAAAAAATACCACAAAATTTATGGGTATTAAGATGTGACCAATGTGCTTGTGACATTGTTAGTCACAGCCACTTCACTGCAAATACTACAGAACACAAGTAATAGAGTTTACTACTACTCTTCTTTTAACCTCTGACCTAAAACTGGAATGGGGTAAAAAATGATGCAGTTACTAAATTCATGCTAATCCTTTAGGCCTATTTTCCAAGAGGCAAATTAAGCAGCTCACTGTGAAAAATGAATCATGAATTTTCTCATACTCTCAAAAGCCCTTTAGCAATTTAAACTGAAGTTGGAGAGTGTATTATTCATTTATGATTATGCCCCTAAGGCTGGCTTGTTAACTGGTATGCACCCTCCTCTTTTGAGTGAATGCAGCTCATGTCAAAGCTGTTGACACAGGACAGATGTTTGAATGAGTACAGTCATTTTCATTTCCTGGAATAGCTAGGGAACACCTAGATGGTTCATGTAGGTACAAGTAGGAGTGTTGCATGTAATTATTCTGCAGTTAGTAAATGCGTTTTAAGAACTTGTTTTCATAGCTTACTCTTTTATCCACCGGTGTACCCTCCTCCTTCACTACAATGTCTAGAAAATATAACTCTGACAATATTTATTTATTTTATTGTACATTTGTTGACTGGGATAGTCAGACTGGATATATGTCCATTTTCAGCAGAGGCCCGGGGAAAAAAGCTCCAAGATAGTAATACACATTGAACATTTAGTAAATGCTAGTTTCAAGCAGATTACAGTCATAAGAAATACCAGCATTTAGCACATATAGTACTAACTTATTATAAAACACTTTACAAAACATAACATAATTTTCAAAGTTATATATACATAACATTACATTCAGGTTTAAGACACATTGAGCAGCAGTTATACAACTGACCCGTCCTGAAATGGTGTGGTAGAAAAAAGTTATAAGTAGTTGAAGGTAAGGCACCTAAGTAATAGAGAGGTCACTAGTCGGGGTTAGTGCAAGGGCATAACCAATGAGTTTTGAAGTATTTCTTGAGTTTGTTTTTGAATTGAGTCAGTGAGGGTTCTAGGGTCTGTTCCATGTTTTTCCAACAGAGTTGGCAAACAGAGAGTCCCCAGCTGAGTAGTTGGATTTGTGTGTTTGAACTAGGAGTCTAGTGGATGATCGCAGTGGCCGGGTGCTGGTGTGGGGGCTGATAATATTTTTTAGTGCAGGTGTATTTTCTGGTTGGTAAATGACTTTTTGTGCCACTATTAGCTGGTTTAACTGCAGTAGGCTAGGCAGTTCAAGCCATCCTAGGCGGTATAGGTTGTGACAGTGGTGTGTCCGGTAGGCTGTGCCAGTAACAAATCTGGCAATGTGGTTATAGCAGGATGATAGTTTATTAAAATCTATTTTGTTTAAGTTGGAGAATAGAGGTGAGGCGTAGAGAAGAGTTGATAGTAGATGGGAACAGGCAATTGCAGTTCTAGCAAGTGGGGTAAGGAAAGGTTTGATTCTGTAAAGAGAGTCAAGTTTTTTATTAATGTTTTTGATAATTTGATTGGTATGCACATCAAACTTCAGGTTATCAACTATGACACCCAGTGGTTTAGTATGGGCTTCTGGGGAGATGATAGTGCCATTGTTAGTGGTTATGTTGAAGGATGGCAGGGGGGGGGGTCCTGCATGTGGGGGAGAAGAGGAACAGCTTAGTTTTGTTGGAGTTTAGGATTAGATGTTGATTGGACAGCCATTTTTCCACTGTATTGAATGTATTTTGGGTTAATGTGAATAAAGTAGCTGATGAGGTGTCAGAACAAATCAAGGTTGAATCATCCACATAGTGAATGCAGGTAGCATCTGGGATGACTGAATGAAGGTCGTTGATAAAGAATGGAGAAAAGAAGGGGTCCTAGTATTGAGCCCTGGGGACTCCTAATGTGATGGGTAGGCGAGATGATAGCTTGTCCTGCCATAGGACTCCCTGTTGCCTGCCCTGAAGGTAGGATTGAAACCATCAGAGTGCATGGTTGTTTAATGTAATATGAGGAGTATTATTAATATTAGTAATATTAGTGTAATATGAAGAGGTACGCTGCAGACTGAATGTAGAACATTTGAATGACTCTCCTTGCCTAACTGATTAGCAAATGGTTTCTGCTTTTTTTTCCCTGGAGTCATGAATATATAGTATCCACAGTGAATAACATGTTGTTTACATTTTGCTGATGTAAGCATATGAAACTGTCCTGTTTGTGGAGTTGCAAACTGCAATAAGGAGTTCTGGGTCCTTTGCTAGTACCTTAGTCCCATTTTGAACCCACATCATTAGAACACATGCACTGATCCCTAGTATTTAATCAAACATTTTTAAATAGTTTAATTAATTTTATAGCTGCTACAGAAACCTATGCACATATGCCATAAACTAAACAAGAAAGGATGCATGTTTTACAGCCACTGATAAAAGACCACAAGAAAGGTAAAAAAAAGACTTCGTACAATGCTTTCTTACATTTGAACATCTGAAGTGTATTCATACCAAATAGAGCTAGATCTTATATTATAAGAATTATTGTGAGAAAGCCCTATAATTGATGGAGTAAAATTTAAATGTTTTAAAACAGATTATGAACAGGGTATTTATGCTGAAACTGAAGCTACCATAATACATTTGCTAGACATCAACTATTAAAATTTAAAATTATTACAAACCTCCCTTGATAAAGGCATCATAGGTTGAGTCAATGAAGTAGAAAGTGTAATGGACCAGCCCTCACCCCTCTCCCAGTCATTCTGGTGTCCCACCACTTGTCTATCTCTCCCCAGTTATTATAAATGCTTTTCAAACCTGCCCATTTGCATACTGTTTTCTTATTTAGTTTTACAGTGATTATAGAGGTTTGTATTTAATTTAATACTTTTATTACAGATTTTATAGCACAACCATTGTTGGTCTTTTGCTAAACAAAATAGTCTCACATGAATGATAGGTATAGCATGAGCAACAGTAAACTTCTCTTCCCTTGAAACTCACATTCATTGAAAATGCATCTGGCCAGTGTCAGATTAAGTATATCTTGGGCCTCAGGCTGCTTTCAACCATGGGGCCCCTGCAAACATAAGACCATGCGTAAATGCATGTGTTCTTTGATTCACCTCCTTGATTGATTTAAATTATATTTCATGTTTAATGCAGAAACATTTGTTAAGAGAGCATTTTTAAATTTGCAGTTTTTAAATTTTTTTCAGTAAGCAGTGAAACAATATCAATATGTATAAACCAATTAGGACTAAAGTACCAATTTCATAGGTTCATAGAGGTTCATAGATTAGTACTAGGCTAATTGCCTTTGTGGGCCATTTTAAGCCTAGCCAATTACCCCATGTGAGACTCAAACCCTGCACCTTTGGTTTATAAAGCAAACATCTTAACCATTATGCCAACCTCCCACCCTCTCATGTTCTGTTTCCTTGTTCAAGCCATTTCTTTCTGTACGAGTAGGGAAAGACCAAGGAGCTGTGACATTGCAGAATGGGTGGGTTTTTAGGAAGCTTGTGATGTCAGTTTGGCAAGGGAACTGGCCAGAAAACTACTTGTACTCATTGGCCTTGATGACCTCAATGAATTGGAGACTGCAGCAAGCTTTTCCAGGGCAGGATAAAAGATTTTGGAAAATGAAACCACCATAGTACAGCAGGGTATGTTCTAATGCAGAGAAACAAGATTATTTAAAATATTTTAAATGCTGTATTGTTTATTCACAGCAGGGACTGTAAAATAGGGAGAAAAAGGACAGGAGTTGAGCATTTAATAACAAAATTACATTATCCTTTAAATACAGGGATCCAGCAAAACCAAAAACCTTTAGGAACTATTCCAAGGCCAACCTGTCTCTACTAAGCAACACCTTGGCTAAATTCCAAGCACCCCCAAACCCAGTAAACACCACAGAATGCACAGAGCTATATACAAAATCTCTGTATAGCCATATTGATAGCTGTATAGACAGAGCTACACTCACTCGTATCAAGAATGAGAAACTCATAAGACAAGTCACCCTGGTGGAAATCACACTATCAATCGGTTAGACAACAAAAGAAAATATCTTGGCCAAGTATAGGAGGAACAAAGCCATAAACACTAAAAGCCCCCCTGACAAATCTAAAGAGGCAGCTAAGATAGTTAATGCTTCAAAAGTTAAATTTGAAGAAAAAATACCTTCTCAGGCAAAGGGCAACCATAAAGTTTTCTACAGCTATGCCCATAACCTCAGAGGAAATGCACTGTAGATCACTGTGTGCACTGTTCCTAGTCAGCCACTGTAGCTAGATAGCACGTGCATACAAACACTGAGCACATGCAAGAACAGTGTGATTTTGTACAATCAGCCAGGGTAAATGCAGTCATGAATGGAGATGCATAGGAGAGTGTTTGAAGTAATGAGTGAATCAGTTAGCTTAAATACATGTTTCAATTATAGGTCCTGCTGACATGTTTATGTACAAAAATACCTTGAACACATACATCGCTTTGTCTCTTGAAGTCTCTTGAATGCATGAGACAAGTGATATGGTACCAGAATGGTATGCAAAACTGAAGCAACACACAAGCCATGAGGCACAAAGTTAAAAATGGAGAAATATACAGGAGTGAACTCACAAACAGGTCAGCAGTTATTCAAAGGTACTAATATTTGTTTAAATGACTTTTCAGTCACCGAATGTGTGGTGAAGCATTCAAAACGTTCAAAATAATTACAGAGAAACAAAATGTCTGAAATTCCAACATACTGAAGTATTCAAAACAAATACAAAACTGTTTGAAATAATTTAGTGTTAAAATGTAAGAAAAGGCTAAAACGACTGCATTTTTTCACAATGTAATACTTTTTCACATTAATTAAAGCTATTTGAAGTGTCCGAAGTTTCTGGAATGTTAGCAGTGCTTTCAGTGTCAAAGTGAAGCCTTTTCAAAGTGATTGTTGTGCATTCGAACACAATTACAAGCACCAGGTCTATGCTTATATTTAAATGTATTTTGTTATGGCAGACAGATTTTGCAGACCTGAAGCACTGCTTGAAAATACTGCTGAGAACTGGAGAGTGTTTGAATAGGATATTTTCATACAGGATGCTTTTTCTGATAAAGACGCACATACAAAGGCATTCATACTTCTTAATTTAGCAGGCTTGGAAGCCATTGAGAGGGGATGCTCATTTGTGTATGCACCTGCCATGTATGCAGGGAAGGGGAAGAACTGCAAAACAGTTTTACCATAAAGGGCCACTCAACTGCTGTCATTAATTCACCACTAACTGTACTCAACAAGTATGGCTACTTTACCAACTATGTACACATCACTTGCCTAATTGTGATAAAAATGGCTGCAGTAAAGTATTCCAGTTTACTTTACAGAAATGCACAATAGTCTTACAAAGACAGATCAATAACTTTTTAACTTTAACAGCTTAGCAGGGTCAGTCATTTTTATCCAGAGACATTCCTCAAGCCCAGCAATTATATCTACATTGTCGACTGCATCCTTTTCAGTTGTCTGTATCAAAAATTAACAATAATAATAACCAAAGTCATATATTTCACATTTGTTTCACACAAATGTGCATTAGCCAAAATATTCAAACTTAATTCACACACACATGCATGCTAGTCCTGCAAAGCCAGATTAAAGGTTGTTTAAAAATAACCAGATAAGAGCATAAGATACTTTCATCCACAGAGATCCCCCATCCCCACCAGCACTTATAGCTACATTGGCTGTGTACACCCCTTATTGTTGTGAAGAAATGACTTACCTGCACTTTATTGGTAGCATTGGATGAACTAAACGAAACTGTATACATATCACTAGCATCATACCATAAGATCCTGACATATGTAGCACAGTTTAAACAGAAGAGTATTTATGAGAGTAAAAGAAATATTTAACCACCTGATAAAATATACTTAGTCAATATGCACAATGTCTGCAGAAGTAAGTCATCTGAACAGTTCCATATTAAAGAGAACTGTTACTAATACAGAGGTTGCTACTAGCAAACAACTTTGCATTTCAATGCTTCATCTGCCATGCTTGCTGCCCTTGAATAAATTGCCTATGTTAGATTAAAATGGTGCACTGGTGATACTGCAATATAATTTCCTGAACTAGATCAGCTATGCAATAGGGAATGGCTGGAAAACAATGACAACAGGTTCATAGTTACTAGGTATGCAGTGCTGGAAACAATTAAGGAGCCTAGCCCAAATTCCTAATAGCTCTAAAGCACTGTGTGGTTAAGTGATTTTCTCAATATCACATGGTAGGTAAGCTTAGGTGGAAAGATTCAAATGGTGCTCCCTTGCCACAGAAAGCAGATCATTAACAAGTTGGAACTTTAGTCCTTTGCACTGTCAAGAGTAACAGTTTTTAACTAAATGTAGAAATCCTTTACAATCTGATGTTACAGATTAGACTGCATCACATTAATATGTAATAATAACTGCTAAATGGATGCTGAAGATCAGGCTGTTATGATCAGCACTCCAAATAATGCAAACTATATGACCTGACAAATATCAACCCCTTTGCAGTTACTGGAGACCATAAAGAAGGTACTACAACAATATATTACTATTTGCGACATATTTAGACTATTAAAATGCAACATGTTTAGTCTGTATTACATAATCCAGACCTATTAGTGAATTAATATATTCTTTGGTGCAATGAATAAAGCAAAATAATTATAGATATTATAAATGCTGCAACAGCTTTTGTTAAACAACCCACAAGTCATACAAAAATTAGAAATATTACTGTATATAACTTGCTGTTTTTTGGTGGTGCTGGTGGAGGGGGACTTATATGCTAGTAAGATACCAACATCTCATTTTTGACCTTCCTGTTTTCTCTATCATCAAGAATAGCTATCTCCTGTGACATCACTCAGTACAGGTCTGACCTACTTGAATGGCTAATAATGCTGTGTTTTGCAGCATTGACCTCCAGAGTCAACAGAGCTGAGTCATGGGCAAATGTGGCTGTAAGTCACATAATGAATTAGGCGCCTGCCAGCTATATCAGTATCCCATTACTTGGTTCTCTCCCTGTCTCTCCAGTAACCATAAATACTATTGAAACCTGTCAGTATGCATGTTTTTTTCTATGTTACTTTTATAACTATTTTAGAGATTTGAATTTCATTTGAAACTTTTTTCAGAAAAAATGCAGACATCTATGCAAAGCAAAACACTTTCATGTTGAAAACAGACTTAGCTTGAGAAACCATGAACTTCTATTCCGTTGAAACTCACATTTAGTGAAAATGCATCTGACAACTCATTAAACATCAAAAGATGTGCTGGAACTCATACTCAAATAGTATATAGTAAAGTACTATTTAGCGTCTATGTGAAGGGTACAGGAATTCAAAGACAAATGTATAATACATTTACTAACAGCATGGCACAGCCCACTTTTCCCAAGTGTCTGTTTTTTGGAGCAGCCCAGGAGTACGGTCTGAAGAATTAACATGGCAGCGTCGAACAGAAGACAAAGGCTGAAGGAATCTAACCATGTACTACATGAAGTAGCTCTTTAGCTGCTCATAGCCTTATTTATCTGTACTAAGCACTAGACAAACTCTTGTAACCCAAACACAGTGCATTTCACACCTATGTCTGCAAATAAACAAGCTAAATGAAAATATATCCATTGTTAAAATATTAAAATTAAACTCAGACTTCATGCTGCCTAGTTTATTCACAGCTAAATAATAAACACACATTTAGCATTAAGGAAGCCAAAGATCACATTGAAAGAACATGGCTCATAATGTTCCTGTTTACTACAAAGTGACTTGCTGAAGTACAGAGCATAAATATGAAGCAAAATGAGGGAAGTTCTGCAAAACCTGAAACAGGTAAGAACAGACTTATCCAAATCACTTAACAAGTTAACAGAACAACATGTTTTGCATCAGCATGTCTTTTTTGAACCACTAAAACTATGAAACTTTAATGACTGACTGTAAACTTGAGTGATTTAACAAATCTGCCAGTTGGTATGGAGGATTAAGGCAAATCTGAGGCTGAGCAAGTCACTTAACCAGTCAGTGCGCCCTAAATGAGACAATAATCAAAAACACATTGTGAGAGGAGCAACTGAAGCACCAGACAGCCGTAAAATCACCAAACTAGATTTATTGCACAAACAGTCCAAGTTAAACGTTTGACAAATCACCACGTTTTTCATCGTTAAAACAACAGACTTCATCAGACAAAGACAATTGTTTAATTAAAACCCTAAATGAGACATTACACACATACACACACACACAAATACACACACATTGAAGTGCTGTTAAGTTCCCATTCTGAGCTACATAAAAAATGTTTAGCATCATTCTGAGCTGCTCTGAATTGATTCTCGTTAAGCTGTGCTGCAGTTTTTTTCAAAGTTTGATTTGTCTTTGCTTAAAGAAATCCTTCTTGTATCTCCCATTGTGCCGAGTTAAATCATGTGCCAATTTTCTGGTGTAATGCTGCATGCCATTTCCAGCTAATAAGAGCTATTGCACACCAGAGAGGAAATCTGTGCCAAGCAGGAAGTTATTGTTTTGTTTTCTTTCTTTTTTTTTTTTTTTTTCAAGTTAGGATGCCTTCACTTAGTAGGAATATTTTTCTAATAAATGTTGTAGAGTTTCTTTGTTAAAGTATTTTTTGCATATCCTGGTGCCCTGGTCAGCATTGGGCCTTAGCCAGCTGCCTAGGTCACCTTGTTCTAGATCTGGCTCTGATCGTGGAAGATATTCAAGTTGCCCCATCTCCCCAGCCACCACACAGTGCACCACACTAATACACTCCTGTTCCCTAACACAATCAACTCCCAGTCCCACTCCCTCTTAAACTCATACTAACCCACTGTCTTCTGTTACTTATACAACCTCACCTGCAGCAACTAGTACTTATCAGGTTCTTCCTACAGTTAATGTCTACAGCCAACACTGCTCATATTTTTTTCTGACTCAGAATTCTAGTTATAGTCACCCTTCTGTCTATACATTGCCTCTTTTCTTGTGCTTAGCCATCTAACTCCTTTGTATCCTTTATTCAGTTAGCGTAACTGAGATTTTACTAAATTACTGCTTAACCATCTTCTACTTGCACTCAATCCATTATTGGCTTTTACTCTGCTCTACCCTCTTCCTGCATTCTGCTGTTGTTACTATAATATTACCCATATCAACTAACTTGTATAGTTACCCCTTTATCCACCATTTATTTTTTTCTTTCTTTTTCCTTGTCATTCACATCACTAACCACTCCATTAGTTTGCCCACCAAGTATCACTCACAATGCATCTAACACTACCTATAGTGGTATGTATGTCTTTCCTTCCTTCCTCTCATCCTCTTTTCATAACAGTACACCTAATTTGATACACCCATCAACTGCCTATTACATTCTCTTTAACTATTCGGAAGAATATCCCCACCTAAAAAAATTACCTTCAGGCCCACATCCCAGAATAACATTTCATCATTACTACGTGGCCTAAAAAATATGCCCTGGAACTCCATCCTGTAAATAGTAGTATAGTTTTACAGGATGTTCACAGCAGAAAGCACATCGGCAAATCAAATATCACCATCATAGTGCCAAGACCACTGCTAGCACAAGATTTCCTAAAACAATTCTCCTCCATCCCCTGCATCCTCCAAATTCCACAGCAACCTCCCTCAGCTCCCCCTCCCCTCTATATTCCTGTGTTCTACTTCAAAAAAATCACCACCAAGGTTATTCTAAAGGCTTTAGATCAAACCGCAGGTGTAGCTAGGGTGCGGCAAAGTGGGCAGCTGCCTGGGTGCAAGTTGTTAGGGGGTGTGATCAGCAGATCATGATTGGTTGGGAGAGTGGTACTGGCATTCATTTCTATACTGGCATTCAGAAGTGAAGCCAGTAGTGCTTTAGCAGTCAGGACTGAGGCACTTTGGTACAGTTTTAAAAGTAGAAAAAATCGAAAGTATATTTTTTGTTATTAGAGGACCTACTGTTGAGTGGCACACAAAAATGTTTCTGGCTTGCTCTTCTGGTGATAGGGGCATACCTTTTTTTTTTCTTTGCTCCTCAACTTTGAGTTGAGATGTGCATAGAATAATGGACCGGCATGCAGGTGAGGAGTGTTGAATTGAGGAATGGACATTTCTTGCTCCTCAATGGGTGCCAGATCAAAGAATGATACCATGTACTAGATAGGCCACCTACAGCTCTGGATCAAACACCTTCATATGCCTTTCTTGGTTCAGGTAGCCTACTTCCTCGATTCATTATTCTCTGTAAAGAAAACATTACACTGTTGTTTCTGCATGCATCACAAACAACATTATACCCATGATATGAAAGACTGCTATTGTTAAATTAGTTCCAAAGTCCTCCCCTAAGCCAAAAGACATAAAAAACTCCAGACCAATCTTTATCCTTCTGACCCTATGAAAAGTCCTGCAAAACCTCATCTTTGTGCATCCCACAGACTGCATCAAAAATACAGCATGTTGTTCCCAGACTAATATGGATTTTGGTCTGGTAGAAGCACCATGACCATTCTATACACAGTAACTGATGATACTCTAAAGAGCACAAACAGCATCCACATTATTGGTGCAGTCTTTATAGACCTTATCAAAGCCTTTCACCTAACAAGCCATTCATTACTCCTTAATGCCCTCCTTAGATCAGGCATAAGTAAAGACTACCTGCTTTGATTCTATAATTTACTTACAGATAGATATTTTGAAGTACAAACAGGCAACTCATTGACTCTGTATCCCCCTTTGCAATAGGATTACTCCCACGGGTCAGTTTTCTGTCATATTCTGACTCATCCACCACAAACCCCAATCCTTAATGTTCAGATCCCACCCCTTCCATTCTGCCATCAAAAAACAACTTAAAAACGATCTAAGTACAGTACCGCTATGGTTGTCACAGAGTAACCTCATAATGAACACACATTAGTAAGTAAATAAAAGCATGGTCTTTCACATAACATAGTAAGGGCTAAGTAGAGTTGGTTAGCTATATACTTTAGATGAGTTTTTTTTCTGTTTATTTTTAATTTAGTTAGACTCTGTGGTAGGCCTTACATATAGGCAAGCAAGGTGATTGCCTAGTTGTGCTTTTCCAGCATTTATGTATTTTTTTAAATTAAAGAAATACTGCAAATAAATAAATGGCCAGTGGTGACCCTGGCCAAAACCGCCTCAACTTCGTACCTCATGGAGAAGTGCTGTACTCCACCTGATTAATGATGTGGGCTTTCTCTCCCTTTCCACCCATGATCTGCCTGATTGACTGTCTAGAGCATGTAATGGAAGGGAACAGAAACCCTGCAAATTCAAAATGGAAAAAGTGGATGTGATGCTAGTTGTCAGAAGAGCAGTATTTCAGTGGTTTTCTGCAGAAATGATCATCTTGCTGGCAGGCAGCCGGATAATGGCATACATCTCTGAAATGTACTTCATTATGAGGACATATTCTTCATTTTGATTCCTGGTTATTACATGTTCCACACTTTTTCCATAGATCTTGACTATCCCTGATTTTGTCACTTTTTTTGTCATTTTCAGGTAACATTTATATTTTTCCAGAAAATTGCTGAAGATCACAGTCAGTAAATAATTGTAAAATATCTGAGTGTCAAACTTTGTATCCTTCAGAAAATGCATGCCGATATAAAACCTGTTATTTTAGCAGCATTCAACATATAAAGCTGTCTTGCCTTTCAATTGTGCCACATTGAGAGAAGTAAACATGTTATTCTGGGACTGTTATAACATTTCATTTCTCTGTTGCTTAGGACAAAACAAGAATGTTTTTCAAAACTATATTGCAATGCAAAGGTGATCACAATTCATATTTACTAATCTTGTGATATTTTAAGTTTAATGAAATACCAACAATTCCATTAGTACTCCATTTAAATGTACTGATCTGAATAAAGTTCAAGCAAAATAAATCCTTTGTCTTCAGAGTTCTCAAACAGCTTTATTTAATTGTCTTGCAGACACTTTGGAAAACTTATGCTGGCACTCCTTTAGTCCTCAGTTCAGATCTCCCTAATGCTGACAGCCAGTGTTCCTGTAAAATAGAGTACTTTTTTTTAGTACACATAGGGCAATGTTTGCCTTAGTAACTCCTTTACATATAAACAGATTTGGATGGTCGAAATATCCTGAATAAGACAGAAAAAATATCCAAACTGATCTCTGCCTCCCAAGTTAATTGAACTCTTACCTCGTTTAAAAGTGACATGTAGCACTGCTATCTGATACTGCGGTTCTACCCTGCCCTTGTTTTTGCATAATTCATCAAATTTTTCCATACATAGGGGACAAAGGAGAGATAAATAGTGAAATGTTTTGCAAAGTTTGCAGTTGCACTAAGAAAGCTTTTTTTATCTAGACATAGTAAGTAAGATTTCATCATAATAATCCATCAAAACAACATTTTGTAAGGACATGGAAATAGTTATTGACCATACTATGAGCTTCATTGTTGAAATTGTATGGGTAAACCTCAACAAATTTGTGGAGGAAACACCACAAATTCTTCAAATTGTGAGATACCACTCTTCCAGATAATAAATATATTGTCCAGAAATATTTTAGAATGTATTGTTTATATAAAGCCGTGAAACACACAATTTTGCTCCCAGTGCTACCAAACTAAATTTGCATATAGTGGGGTGCATTGCCACACCCTTTGTCTGCCTAAAATATTCACCTTCAAAGAAGATGTAGTCATTTTGTAGAATGGTTTCCATAAAATTCTTCAACATCATGACCTCCTTGCTCGTTAATACACTAAAACCATCACATGCTTCTCTGAACCATTAAGATCCCTTTCATGTGGAAAGCATGAAAAAAGTCAACGACATCTGTTGTGGCAAGTACAGCATCATTATCATATAATTTGTTTTTAATACTCCCTTAAAAATTCCATAAATCCTTAAGGATAACACAACCCTATCACTGTGAACCCTACCCACAACTCTGTCGCTGGTTAGATCTGACCATAAACAAATCACTTTGGATATCCACATTACGCCCCCACCCCCGGACAAGGAAACCACCGTGAAAAACTTTTCAAAAGCAAACTTCACGTTACATAAGACCGAGGTGGAAAGTTTCAAAGCCCCCATGCTGAAGGATAACGCTGTCCAAGCTGCAAAATCCTTTACTAATGCATTCTACGGGCACCTACTTGAATGCATAGATCGTGCCATCCCAAGCAAAACCAAGACTCACTTCTCCAAGAAAAGGAAACTAGTCTGGTGGACTCTTGCCATAAACAAGCTATACAATAGAAGGAGGAAACTAGTACAGAAAAGAGTAAAATCCCAAGAAGGGAAGACATCCCTGATCAGTATCAGCAAGAAACTACGATCCCTCATAAAATCATCCAAGGCGAGCTTCAAAAGAAAAATCTACATTAGGCAGAGCTCCTCTCTAACACTCTTCAAAAGAAACCTTGACAAGTGGATGGGAAACAGAAAGTTTACTCTGGGGATCACTTCAGTGGCTCTGCTGGACAGAGGCACAGGGAACTAATATAAGGGGGCGGCGAAAGCCAACACATTCTGGTTAGGCTTATAAATGCCTTTGGGCAGATAGCCTAGTACCTACCTATGAACCTAAAATCGGGAACGGTTGTCCCACCATGAGAGCTTGCAACTCATAAACAGGCCTTGCAAGTGTCTGAGCAATAAACAAAATAGTTTTCCATGCTAAGAGCTTCAGATCAGTGAAAGCGGCAGGATCAAAAGGTGGTAAGGTCAGTTTTATATAACATAGTTGAGATCCTATGAAGGTCGAATTTGCTTCCAAGGTGGTCACATAGAAAATACTCCTTTCATGAACTGTTTCACCAAATGAGAAGAAGAAAGAGGGGGATCTGTTGGCAGACAAGCAGAGATGGCTGCTAAATGCTCTTTAATGGACACATACAATAACCCATTCCTGAAGTAGCTCACACAAATATTTCAAGATCAGAGGGATATTAACCTCAAGGGACCCTCTGTTCCCAAGTAGGCACCACTTTGTAAACATAAGATTTTCTAGTAGAAGGTTTTCTGGCCTCCTTTAACACTTGCTGCCATCCTTATGAAACAAGCAACTAAACGGAGTCAAGATTGCATTATCTACTCTGTCAGTTGTAGTTGCTTCAAATTGGTGTGCAGCAGTCACCCAGAGACTGTGTGAGCAAATTCAAGATGTGAGGAAATCTGTGGTAATTGTGCTTGGCCAATACCATTATAAGGGAGAACCAAGATTGCTTGGGCCAAACGGGGGTCACTACAATGATCTCTGGCATTTCTTTCCAAATCTTCAGAGAATCAGAGGAAATGCTGAAAAGACATACAAACACATTCCTGTCCAAGAGAATGAGTCCGCCTCTAAGCATGGCTGCAAGGATGTCTGAAACAGCATTTTTTTCCAGAATTCTATTGTGAAAGGAGGTGAAGAGATCTATTGTAGGCATTCCCAGCATCTGGACTAGATCCTGGAACACCTCTGCCTTGAGTTGCTACTCTTGCAGGTCTGCCCAGGATCTGTTTAGTCTGTCTGCCACAATTGTTTGCTCTGATAGGATTCTTGATGCATGAAGAGTATGCTGTAAAGCCACCTGCCAACTGGCATAGAAAGTATGACCTTTTACCCCCTTGTTTGTTGAGGTATCACATCACTGTGGTGTTGTCCGTAATTGAAAGAAAAGGACCCAGAGTCCATAGGTGACAAAGAACTTCCTAGGCATGGTCGCTACCAACATTTCCTTCATATTGATGTGCGTCTTTGAATTGTTGATACTCCAAATGGCCTGGATTTGCACTCCCATTGACACAGCTTCTCAAGTGAAGTTGGACAAATCCGTTTGGAAAGATTGTGGGCCAGATTCAGGAAGGCTTACATGGAGTTCAAGAGTAGTGTAAGCCTCCGTGTAAGCCTCCTGATTCAGGAACAGCCCAAATCTCCGTGTAAGAGACAGCTAACACGTCTCTTACACGGACTGGGCGTGGAAATGCTCAATACCTCATTTGCAGCTCAAAGATATGCAAATGAGGTATTTGAGCGATCCACGAAGCAGAAACCAGTCCGTGTAACGGACGTGTTAGCTGCAGAAATGTACTCAGCTGACAACTGAGTACATTTCTGCAAAATTAAAAACGGAGCTATGTCAGCTCCAAATAAAGGGTGCATATGTTTAATTAAGCATGCCAATGGCCAAATATGTGGCCATTGGCAGGAAAAGTGTTGCAAAAATAAGTTATATAACTTTTTTTTTTTTCACGGATTTATGTGTTTAACTGCAGCACACCAGCAAACGGGTGCGCTACCTAAAACTGAAAACCGAAGCTTATAAACCCACAATTGTGGGATTTATGTATTACATGAAATGTCAATGGAGGGACTTGCAGACCAAAAACAATATGGCCTCCGTTTAGTGGTTGTCAAGGGGGGGAAGCTCCGTGTAAGACATGTAACTAAGCATTACTAGGCAATCCTATGTAAATGAGGGTTACAATACTGAATCACACTGCCACATAGGTAATGAGCACTTTCTGAGTAGTGTAAGACTTAGAGAAGGGGGAGGAACAGAGTAAGAGGTAGGTGACATCACCGGGGGGAAGGATAGAAAGAAATGTACCAGATTGGAGGGCAATGTAAGGTAACAGATGACAGACAGACATCAGGGAGGGAGGTGTGTCTCAACAGAACACTAGGAAAGTCAAGAAATTGAGGGTATACGCTATCCCTACACTCCAAGTTTCTTGATATACGTGCATGCGTGCGCGTGTAAGGCAGGTTCAACATGTGGGAGCGTGTTGCAAACTGTTTACAACGGTTTCTTGTGGCGCACGTGTAAGGCAGTGTCTTGGCTTTTAGCATGAATCAGCCTAGCTAACACCGTGTAAGGATGTGTGCGCGTGTGTAACACCGTGTAGGGATGTGTGCGCGTGTTTAAGTGACTGTGAGCGTGTTTAAGCTGGTGTGCACATTACTCCCCTTCAGGAAACAGAGAGGAAACAGGAAACAACCAAAATACAGGGAAACTGCCAGGGAATACTGCTGGAGTTAATTGGTGGAAACAATTGGAAGCAGGCAATTATGCAGAAAGACTAGAAGCCCAACCCAGCACTTAAAACACTGCAAAGAGCAGTGCAGGCTGTTTCTCACAACAGATACTGCAAGAAAGTAAGCTATCAGAATTGAAAACTGAAAAAAGCTGAACTCAGAGCAGAAATGCTAGGGGCTGCCATAGCTGTTATAATCAGACATAGGCGAATTGCTGAGGGTGGTGATAATGCAGATGCTGACAGACAACCCAGAGTGAGGAGAAGGAGAAGAGTATACAGGCCCAGGGTCACCTACCATGGGTTACATGAGCTGGAGATAGTAGAGTGCTATAGAGTGGACAGAGAGCTCCTGCAGCAGATTGTTGAGCTGTGCAGGCCACACCTCACACACAGAACCAACAGAGGGGAACCCATCCCAGTGGAAACCAAGGTATGTGTTGGCCTAAGAATACTAGCAACAGGTACCTTCCAGAGACCAACTGGCGATATGATGGGGATATCACAGGCATCAGCCTCCAGGGTACTGCACCAGTTCCTGGATGCCATGTCACCACATGTCAGTGATCATATATATGTCCCTAATGACCGTGAGGTTGTGGCCAGCAATATCGTCTCTTCCAGCAAATAGCGGGATACCCTGAGGTGCTGGGTGCAATAGACTGCATGCACATACGCATCAAAGCACCAGCCGGTGAGCGAGGTAGAGTCTACATTAACCGCAAGGGATACCCCTCCATCAACTGCCAGGTCATGTGTGATGCCCAGGGCATAATAATGAATGTGTGTGCTGGCTGCCCTGGGAGCTACCACGATTCCCACATCTGGCATCTGGCGCAGCTGTACCAATCATTTGCCAATGGGGACTTCCCACACGGACACCTAGTGGGGGATGCAGGTTATGCACTTGAGCCGTGGCTGATGACACCCATCAGAAATGCACACACACCTGAACAGGAACGCCATAATGAGGCACACGCACAAACACGTAATATCATAGAGCGTGTGTTTGGGCTGCTCAAGTCACGGTTCCGGTGTCTGGACACATCTGGTGGAGCTTTGCAGTACACACCAACTACATGTACCCAAATGATCATGATATGTGCTATGCTACATAATATGATCCTGCGGAAACAGCTGCAGCAGGACCAGCACAGGGCTGGGCCAAACATCCCCACCATTGCCAAGGCCACCACAGGCAGGGGTGACTCGGAGGAGGAACAACCTGACCTTGTCCCAGTAGGCAGAAGGAGGCATGCCCAGTATGCCCTGGCCTTGGCAAAGCACATACGCTTGGTCAGTAGGAACACTGGGACTGATACCCGCTCTGACTCACTCATACAGTAACAGGGATGCCTAACATGACACAACCTGCTTCCAAATGTACAGGGAGTGTAGTATGTGTATCCGACAGAGGTGGCCCTGCAGCACCACCTGAGGCATGAATGCCATGTGTTAAGTAATGTAATATCATGTACAATATGCACACCTGAGGACCCCAACTAACATCCATATCCACGCATATGACCCTGCGGAAACAGCTGCACGTCATACAGTGATGTACATGTGCAAAAACATGGAACAAGATACAAAATGAGGGTGACTAGCAATAAATAGCATGGATAACCACACACCCATGTTTGTACCACAACAAGAAGCAACATGGAATAGCCATGGTCACAAACCAATGGCTAAAACCGACTACTACTATATAGCCTGCTGCAGACCACTGTCCTAATAGCAGGAACTGCCCCAGGCCTATGTCCATAGGTTCATACTAGGCTATCTGCCCTAGGGCATTAATAAGCCTAGCCCAGAGTTTTGTGGCTTCTGCCACCTGCAAGTTGATGGATAATATGCCCATTATTTTGCTGTGCCTCTGTCAAGCAGTGATACTGAGGTTATCCCTGGGGTATACCTGCAATCTCCCATCCATTGGTCAAGATCTCACTTGAACAAAGCCAGTGAGGTGCTCAGCCCCACATGTACCAGGATGTTGTTCCACAGCATATGGACTCTCTGGGTGATGAATCTGTCCCTCCAGCACATCCTATTAATATCTGTGTTGAGGTTTAGGTCTCCTGCCCTTGTAGTTCTGATGGATGTAGAGGTCTTGAGGTGAAGCATGTTCATAAATTCTGGGTTGGACATAGCCTTGTATGTCAGGCACAGGTCACCTCTGAGCAGTCAGTAAGTGACTGAATACAGCTGGAATTCCTTCAGTCGGGCAGCATAAGAAATATGTTTGAGACCCTTTCACCTCCTGTCGAGGAATTTGTGGGCCCATCCAATCTGAATGGGGCAGTGTATGCAATCATTGGTGTGATGAGTACAGGGGAACGATGACCTCCCTTGATCTAGATGTGAATCACTGCATGATGAGGTGGGCAATGTAGAAGGCCTTCCAAACTACCCTGGCAATGTGAGTGTCAAGCAAAAGGTCACTGTCAACCTGGGTGCCCAGGTCCCTGATAACCTACGTTGTGCTTAGAGGATTGCCACCTAGATGTGAAGTAGTGGTAACCTTGTTCTTCCTGAAGGGTATGGCTATGCATTGTATAGTGTTTAATGTAAGGCCATGGCCGTGGCACCAGTTATCTGTGTCTATGAGACCCTTCTGAAGGATGTCTGTGTCAGATGGGTTTCCAACTATGCTTCCCAGTTTGCAGTCATCTTCAAACTTTGTCAGCCATAATCCTCCTGTGTTTGCTCGTACTTCTGAAAAGTAGATACTGAACAAATGTGGGCCCAGGACTGAGCCCTGTGGGACACCACTTGTGACAGCTCTGGACTGTGAACTGGCACCAGCAACTTTGACCCTGTGTGTTCCGTCACTTAGGCAGTTTGCAACCCATGCTGTGATGTATGGGTTCACAATTAAGCTGGTGATGTTTTCAATGATACCTGAGTGGGGTATTGTGTCGAAAGCCTTTGCCAGGTCAAGGTAGGCTGTGTGGACTGCCTTGCCCACGTCAATGGCCTGGGTGAGTGTTTTGAAAAAGTCAACCAAGTTTAAAAGGCATGATCTGCCCTTGACAAAGCCAAACTGGATTGGATCCAATGTCTGCAAGTTCCCTATGTCTTCATTTAGAATTCCCATTATGATCCTCTCCATAGCTTAGCAGAACAGGCTTGTCAAGCTGATGGGATGGTAGTTTCTGGGGTTGGTGGAGGCACCTCCTTTGTGAAGTGGGTCCACCATTGCTGTATGCCACTCCTTGGGAACATATCCTGAGGTGAGGCTAAGATTAAACAGCTGCCCTAACTGCGGGTATAATTACTCATTGAGTTCATGGAGCACACAACTGGGGACACCATCTGGTCCCATGGATAAAGTGTTTTCTGCCTTGGATTGAGCAGTTCCCACCCCAGCAGTGGAGATGTTTGGGGGGCTACAATCCTCTGGTGTACATACCCCCCCAGTTGGGGGGAGGGGGGGAGAAATCTGCACTGAACCTGTCAGCCAGTATGTTGCCAATGTCTGTAGGTGCAGTGATATCAACATTATTCTGAACTAAGTCTGAGCATATCTGGGAGGTTCCTCCCAGGTTTCAAACTTAGGTAAAAAAGGCCTCATGATTGTCCCTGGAGTCCTGAGTGGGTTTACTCTCAAAACATGCCTCGGATGATTGTATGGGGGAACCCAGTGTTTTACTCACAATGAGCAGGGGTGTCTTCCCCCCTACGGATTACGCTTTATCTTGTAGTAGCTCCTTCCTTGTGTTGTACAGCTTGTTTATGGCTAGGGTCCACCAGACTGGATGCTTGCCTGTGGTACAAAGAGTCATTATTATTTGGGATTGCCTGAACCATGCAGTCCTGGAGGTGCTGGTAGAAGGCATTTCTAAGTGATACAGTGGCTTGGGTAATGGTGTCTGCTGGCCTGGGGGCCTTGAAAGAGACCACACCAGTCCTCAGAAATGTGAAGTCGGCATTTGAGAAGGTCTTCACCGTTTCTTTTCCCATCTGGGGTGTGGGTGGGATGTGGACTCCTACTGAGAGTAGTCCATGATCTGATCTCACCAATGATGGGTATATGTCTGGTGTTGAACAGTGTGACCCCATGTTCGTGATGATGTGTTCTAGTATGTTGCCTCCACTTGAGGGGATTGGGACCAGTTGTTCCATGGCATTTCAGTGTATGAACTCTTGGAACCTTTGTGTTAGAGTGTTGTGGCATGATTAGTGATCCCAGTCTATATGTGGATAGTTGGAATCACCCAGTAGGATGGTGTTTGGAGATACATTTATCCCCTTCAGTGTTTGCAGGATAGCTGTGTGAGGTACCTGAGTTTGAGCGGGTGGCATGTAACATGCTACAAACTGCAGAGCAGTCTTGCCTACGGTCACTGGCACCTGGATGGTCTCCGATGCATCGTGTGTTGCCACCAACCATGAGGTGAGGGTGTCCTTGATGAATATGGACACCCACCATCCTTCTTGGTGTTGTCGGGATGCTGGTGCGGCAATGCATGATATGAGGTAACACCCGATAGTGCCGGGGTGCTGTCAGAAGCTGTGAACCAGGTTTCAGGCACAGCACAGACATCAATGTGCTACATACTGAGAAGGGCATAGAGTGTGTGCAGCTTGAGGTAGAGACCTTGGGCATTGAGCAGCATTAGCCTTAGTGTCTTTCCTTTACTGTGTTCTAGGGTGGTAGGTGTAGAATCTGAATCTTGCATAAAAAGGCACAATGGGGTGGCAAGAGCATCATCTGAAATCCGGAAGCCCAGGGGTGACAGGTGCAAGCCGTCCCTTGCAAATCACCGTGGCCTGTCCAGCATGTCATCCCAGGCAGACAAACATTGGACCCCCCTTAGAATGACACCATAGTCTAAGCAAAATACTACAGCTGATCATCTTGTCTCTGTTTATGTGGCATCATACTTGGTGAAGGTAGGATACTGCCGAAGGTCAGGGTCATACCTGCCTGGCCTACATAATCAGAGGGATCCTCTATGTCTCTTTCCATGTAGTCCAGGGAGGTACATCTCAGGTCGTTCACACCAGCATGGATTATGACTGGGTCAGACCTGTACTTGCAGTTTAGTGACCTGAGTGCTTGCATTATGTGGTGGATTCCAGTGCCCGATAGGCAGCTTACTGTGACCTCCTCTGTACCTGATCTGGTGAGTGGGACATCAGTGTGTCTGACTATGGAGTCACCTATGACAAGTGTGTCTGGCATTGTGTTTGGCCTTAAGGGCTGTGACTGTTTGGCACACCGACTCTGTGGTCAATGTGTTGCATGTGCTGTGCCCTGTGGAGGCAGTTGTGTGAGTGTCTGCTGTGGTGGCCACCGCCATTCTGGTAGACTTCTGATCAGAGCCTCCGAGAGTGTCTCTGTGTGTCTATGTGTATGATCTTAAGTTGTGACAGTGCCATGTGAGACTGGATTAAAGATGTGTGTGTGGTTACCTTCACCCTCTCTCTGGTCTTGCTAGTCCTATGTTGAGAGAGCTCAGCCTCCACTTTGGCTATATAGTTGCATCTCTCACATGTATGTGTGTATTATGGCAGAAGGAGAGGGTTGTCAGTGTACATGAGGCAACTGTAACAGTGCCTCAATATTCCCAGGTTCACCAGCTGAGCAGGAGAGGACACTAGCAACTGATCCCTAGACATGCTAGAAGGAATAGACAAAACAATGTTGGAATACAGGGAGATATCAAGCCCCCAAGCCACATCATACTGTTTGATTGACAATAGCTACACATACACGGTGTTTCATAGTGTCATAGTGTACTACTAGGCTATCTGCCCTAGTGCATGTATAAGCCTAGCCATAGTGATGTGGCTATTGCCACCCCTTATAGTGGTAATAAGTGTACAGAATAGATTCTGAATATTGTGCCTCTGACTTAGTAGTGACACATTATGACCCCTTACGTAATTGAATAACATGACTGTGTCTCTGTCTAGTCTGTGCCTCCGTCTCATATGCAGTTGTCCAGATGTCTCCTGAAGAGAGTCAGTGAGGGACTCTGTCAAACATGAACTGGGATACTCTGCTAGAGTGTGAGATGCCTCTGAGTTATGACTCTGTCCCTCCAGCATGTCCTATACATGTATGTGCTGAGGTTCAAATACTCAGCTCTCATGGCTCTGGTGGATTTGGATTGCTTGCAGTGGAGTATGTCCACCAAATCCTGATTGGACATGGTCTTGTATGTCAGGCATAGGTCACCTGTAAGTATGCGGTATGACACTGAACAAAGCTGGACTTCCTCTATTCTGGAAGCATATGACATGTGTTGAAGAACCCTGATCTTCATGGTAGGTACTTTTCGGGTGCAAAGGTGCAAAGGCAGGATCTGCCCTGTACAAAGCTGAACTAGGTGGGAACAAGGGTCCGTAGGTCAGTAATGTGTCTGTGTAAGAGCTCCATGACTCCTCCCATATCTTTGCAGACAAGGCTGGTTAAGCCTGTGTGGTGGTAGTTGCCATGGTCTGTGGAGGCATCCCCTTGTGGAGTGGGACCACTGTTGCCGTATGCCAGTGTTCAGGTACATATCCTGTAGCAAGACTAAGGTTAAATAGCAGTTGTATATATGGGTCCAGCCCTTCTGGAGTTCACATAGCATGCAACTGGAGATACCAGCAGGTCCCATGGATGCTGTGTACTTGTCTTTGCTGAGTGTGGCTCTCACATGGACATCCAAGATGACAGTGAGGTTACATACAGCAGTGATAACTATCTTGTTTTGGGGGTGAGGGAGGGTAAATCGCACTGAAGCTGTCTGCGGAATGTTGCCAATATCTGTCAGGTCACTGGAATATATGTTGTTGTGTACCAACTCTGAGCATATCCGAGGGTTCACAACCAGGTGTCTGACATAACTGAAGAAAGCAGTGTGGTTACCTTCATTGTCTTTGGTGATTTATGTCCCCAAGTTGACCTTGCATGTCTTTATGAGATAATGTAGCTTTCTACTAGTGCTGATCACAGCTGTCTTCCCTTTTGGAGATGTAGCTCTGTCTTGCATTAGTAACCCTCATCTGTCATACAGTTTGTTTATGGCTGGGGTCCACCAGACAGGACACTTTCCCTTTGTGGAAAGGGTCCTGTTTTCAGTTGTGATTGTATGGTCCATGCTGTCTGACATCTAGCTAAGGGGAGGTCATTCTGGTTCTGCAGTTATCTTTCATCAGCATTAGAAATGACCACAACAGCCCCTGTGGGGTGTACCTCATGCACACACATCCAGCACCTGTAAAGTCCACAACAGTACCTCACCAGGAGTATGACAGAGCTGGAACACATGTAATGTGTAGTCTGATTAAACAGAGTGCAGCTCCACACACTGCCATGCTGTCCACCCAGATGCAAGCTGCACCTGATGTAGAAAGCCATGTCCAAGCTGGAATCAATGCACATGCTGCACCTTGTACAATCTGAATGGCAGGGAGCTATGCACATGAGGGACCTGAACCCCAGCACTGACATATATAGGACAGGCTGTACTGCATTATCCAAAACACAGAAGCCACCCCCACACATGAGTAAACTACCAGTACAGGTTGTCCATAGAGACACTGGTTGAGTCCCCTCAACAGGAATCCTAATGAGTGGATGGGAGATGGGAGGTTTACCCTGGGTATCAATGTTATGTCACAGGTAGACAGAGGCACAGTATACTAAACAAGACATATGACATGTCAAACTAAGCTTACAATGTGTTGATGGACAAACACATTCTCCGACTAGCATTAGGTCAAGATACCTCTTGAACACAGCCAGCAAGGTGCTCTGCCTCAAATGGACCAGGATTGTATTCCACAGCATAGGGAGTCTCCGAGTGATAACTCCATCCCTCGAACATGTCCAACATACATCCCTGCTAAGGTGTAAGTCACCTGCACTAGTGGTTCAGGTGGATCTTCTGAGTCTGAGGTGGAGCATGTCCATTAATCTCTGTTTGGACATGGCCTCGCATGTCAGGCACATGTCACCTCTAAGCTGGCGGTATGTGAGTGAATAGAGTGTGAGTGTCTTCAATCTGGCAGCATATGACAGCTGTTGGGGTTCCTTGATCCTTTAGGTGGGGACAGTCAGGGTGTCTCCAATTGCTGCAGATGTTGGGTGAGATACAGCCAGAATAGGGCATTCGACTCGATCACCGGTCTGATAAGTGAAGAGTACAGGGGAACAATGACCCACTAGATCTGGATGTGAATCCCATCCTGATCAGGTGGGCAATGTAGAAGGTCTTCCTAGCCACTTTAGCAGTGTGAGTCTCAGAAGAATGGCGACTGTTAACCTGGGTCCCCAGGTCCATGATAACCTCCTCTGTGCTTAGAGGATTGCCACCTATATGGTAGCTTGGGGTCACCTTGCTTTTCCTGAAGGGTATGTCTACACATGTTGTGCACTCTGACTTCAGGCCATGGCCCTGGCACCAGCTATCAGTTACTGTGAGTCCCTTCTGAAGGATATCTGTGTGTGATGCACTGTCCACTATGGTGCCCAGTGTGCAGTCATCTGCTAACATTGTCATCCAAAGTCCTCCCATGTTGGCCTGTACTTCTGGGAAGTACATGACAAACAATGGGGCCAAGGACTGAGCCCTGTGTGACACCACCTGTGACCAGCCTGGAGTCTAACATAGTGCCAGCAACTCTAACCCTGTGGGTCCCGTCCTTAAGCCAGTTTGCAACCCATCTTGTGACATATGGGTTTACATTTCAGTTGTTAGGGTTTTCCACAATACCTGAGTGGGGTATTGTGTTGAAAGTGTTTGCAAGGCCAAGGTAGGCTGTATGGACTGCCTTTCCCCAACAATGGCCTAAGTGACCAATTTGAAGATGTCAACCCAGTACAAAAGGCATGATCTGCCCTGACCAAGCCAAAATGGGATGGGTACAATGTCTGCATGTCCCCTATATCTTTGTTTATGAGCTCAATTATGATCCTCTCCATAGATTTGCAGACTACACTTGTTAAGCTTATGGGGCAGCAATTAACAGGGTCTGTAGAGGCACTGCCTTTGTGCAGATGTGCACAACTGGACCCTAACCAGGCTGTTGTGCACACTATGGAAATGTAAAGCAGTGATAGGACTAAAGCCCAGGATACTGACCACCACAGTGAAAGTACTGAAACACTACACTAGACAGTGCTACAGTGTTAGGTCAGTATGAACAGATGTTGACAATTGTGTGCAAAGTATCCCATGCAAAACCTGCAGGCACAGTATACTCCCTGTTTTGTTCACACAAAAAGCATTCGGACAGTAACTACACAACATGGCACAGAACACACAACCATAAACTGCAGGTATTTGTTGAAGGTCACACTCATCCACAAATGTGATGGGCTGCAGAGTTCAACATATGTAAAGCCCACACTGGGCATGCTCACACACTTAGATAAATGAGACATCTTTCACACAACATGCCACGGGAAGGCTGAACTGGGCATGCTCACACACTTGGTCCAAATGTTACCCCTAGCAAATGTGAAAACACACCAGAGGATGCTCATCCCCCTTTCTAGACACTGATCATGTAAGCACCCTATAAGTGTATTGGAGAAAAGGATTATCTCAGTAATCCGAATAGCACGCCGTGCTAATGCGTCTGTCTGCAGTGTCATAACATAGTTAGGTAGGGGTTTGAATCCAGCAGGTGGCAAGTGTGTGTGAAGGGGGGTAAGTGTGTGTGTAAGTGTGTATGAAAGAAACATCCCTTTTGGCAACTGGGAAAACACACCACAGGATGATCATTCCACTTTCTAAACTCTGATGATGTCAGCACCCTATAAGTATATCAGGGGAAAGGAAATTCCCCAGTAATGCGAATAGCGCGCTGTGCTAATGCGTCCGTCTCTAGTGTCATAACATAGTTAGGTAGGGGTCTGAATTCAGCAGGTGGCAAGTGTGTGTGAAGGGGGATAAGTGTGTGTGTGTGTATGAAAGAAACATCCCTTTTGGCAACTGGGAAAACACACCACAGGATGATCATTCCACTTTCTAAACTCTGATGATGTCAGCACCCTATAAGTATATCAGGGGAAAGTAAATTCCCCAGTAATGCGAATAGCGAGCTGTGCTAATGCGTCCGTCTCTAGTGTCATAACATAGTTAGGTAGGGGTTTGAATCCAGCAGGTGGCAAGTGTGTGTGAAGGGGGGTAAGTGTGTATGAAAGAAACATCCCTTTTGGCAACTGGGAAAACACACCAGAGGATGATCATTCCACTTTCTAGACTCTGATGATGTCAGCACCCTATAAGTATATCAGGGGAAAGGAAATCCCCCAGTAATGCAAATAGCGCGCTGTGCTAATGCGTCCGTCTGTAGTGTCTTAACATAGTTAGGTAGGGGTTTGAATCCAGCAGGTGGCAAGTGTGTGTGAAGGGGGGTAAGTGTGTATGATTGATATATCCCTTTTGGCAACTGTGAAAACACACTACAGGATGCACATACCCCTTTCTAAACGATATCACAATTATGTATGGCTTTTGATTACAGACATGCCATGTGTGTTGTGCACACACAGAATGCCCATGTGTGTGGGTTGTCCCTCACAATAATGCATGACATTGATTACACCAGTTATGGCAATGAACACATGATGTATGTGTGTGCCAAATACACATATGTACCTGTGACTTTCAATAGTTACCATGTGTGATGCCTGCCACATGTGAATACATGGTATTTGCACAGGGTAACATTATGACCGTGGTCTTCTGTGCAGATGCTGCATGTGGGATGTGTATATACAGTGTGAGATGTAGATGCTATCAGCCTAGTAGTGAGGGATGCACACCTGGTCTGGGGCATAAAGTCTACATGTTGTTAATGTACAGGAGCTGCATGTTCTCACCTGTTGTGGCAGTGGTAAGACAGTATTCCATAGCAATGCAGTGACTGCATGCTAAGAACCATTCAGCTAGGGTGTTGTAGCTACACTTATTCATTAGCATTCATTAATTTGTCGGAATCCCTGGTGAGGGTCTGATGCCAACCAAGGTCAGCGGTCTACCAGCCTGTGTCACTTGCTCAGTGATCCCTTCCATGTTCCCTATCACGTATCCCAGTGAGCGACATCCCACATCAGCTGTGGTGGCATGGACAATGACTGAGTCATATGTGTCCATGCATCTGACTGACTTGTATGTTGTTGTTACAGTTTGGCCATGTGTTTCCATCTCATACATGTGATGTACATCAATGGGTAGGGGATAGGGTTGACTGTGTACATGTGGCAGCTGTGACATTACTACATGACACACATATTCCACAACTGTACCATAGAGGTGACTGACAACTGACCTTTGCACATGCTAGAGTATTGAGATTACATTGGTGATTGACAGCACATAGGGCCAATGGTGAAAAAGAGACATAGGTCCATAGGTTCGTACAGGGATATCTGCCCAGGGCATGTATCCACCTAGCCAGAATGTGCGTGCCTTTCAACATGCATTGTGAATCTGTCTTGCTATGCCCTTTTCCAAGGTTAGTATACTGTGCCTCTTTCTCACAGTGACACATAAGTGATACCCAGGGTAACCCTACAATGTCACATCCAGTCATTAATATCGCTCTTGAAGATAGTCACTGAGTCAGTCCGCCTAACCTCTATTGGGATAATAATCAGGAATGAAGGGAGCCTCTGAGTTGTGAATGTGCCCCTCCACCATGTCCTATGTATATCACTCCTGAGGTTCAAGTATTTCCAGCGTGTATCCTGGTGGGATCTGGATATTCTGAGATGCAGCATGGCCATTACGTGAGGGTATGACCTGGCCTTCTATGTCAGGCACAGATTGCCTATGAAGAGGCAGTATGTCACTGAGTAGAGCTGCTGCTACTTTAACCAGTCAGTATGTGGCATCTGTTTGAGCACTTTGATCCCTTGTCGAGGTACATATGTGGTAGCCCCAGTTGCTGCAGGTGTCTGGTAAGGTGCATGCCGACAGGTTCATCATAGTCAATTATGGGCATGATGAGGGATGAGTAAAGGGCACAATATCCTCCCTGGCCTACATGTGGATCCCATGATGATGTGGCCCATATAACATGCTTACCTAACTACTTTGTCCATGTTGTTGTCAAATGGTAGAATGCTATCAACCTCGTACCCCAAGGTCCATAATTCCTTGGTCTGCACTTACTGGATTAACACATATGTGGTACATTGTGGTCACTTAGTGTTTGACAAAGGGGATGACTATACTCTTTCTGTCATTCACGTTGAGGCCATGGCTGTGGCACAAGTCGTGTGTTTGCAAGAGTCCCATTTGGAGGATGCATGTGTTAGCTGTTGAGTTGATTATGGTGTTTGGTCTGCAGTCACCTGCGACTTGCTGAGCCACAGTACTTCCATGTTGGCCTGTACCTATGACAAATATATAATGAACATGACAGCTCCTAGGGCTGTGCCTTGTGGGACACCACTTGTACCAGGTTGGAGGCTGACATGGCTCCAGCAATTCTACCATGTGTGTTCTGCCCTTGAGCCACTGTGCAATACCCATAGTGACATAGGGGTTAATATGTACACTGGTGAGCTTCCTAGAATGCACAAGTGGGGTATTGTATCCAAGGCTTATGCAAGGTCCAGGTAGGCTGTGTGGACCTCCTACCCCTTGACAGTGGCCTTGGTGACTGTTTCAAACAAAGCAAACAGGTTTGATAGGCAGGATTTGCCATTGACAAAGCCAAACTGTGTATGGTGACATGTCTGTAGGTCCACAATATCTAGATATGTGAGGTTCATGATGATCCTTGCCATAGCTTTGCAGACAAAGCTAGTCAGACATATGGGGCGAGTAGTGTCCAGGATCCGTGACAGCACCACCTGCATGTTGAGGGACCACTGTTGCTGTATGCCACTCTCTGGCCACATATCATGTATTAAGGCTGGGATTGAACAGTGGTGTTATGTCTGGGTGTAGCTCTTCTTGTGGTTCATGTAGGACACAGCCTGGGACACTGTCTGGTCCCATTGATGCAGTGTTTATTGCTTTGGGAAGGGCATCTCTTACCTGAGCATCTGTGATGTCAGGGGGGGAAGCACTGTGCTGCGAGACATATGTTCCCTTTTGGTGTGGTGGGGAGAGAAGGCAGCATTGAACCTGTCCACTAGGATGATGGCAATGTCTGTGTGTTTTATATTTTGTGTGACATATTGTATTACCTCTGAGCATATCTGGGTAGTACCACTCAGGTTACTAACATAACTACAGGCAGCCTTGTGATTATCCTCAGTGGCTTGTGGAATCCTCTCTCAAAGATGGCCTTAGACAATCATATGGGTGCCTGTAGTTGTCATCCAATACTCATCAGTGGTGCCTTCACATTTTGGGAGGTTGTTGTATCATGTAGTGGCGCCATCCTTCTATTGTATAGTGTGTTTATGGCTGGTGTCCGGCCCAGGACATCTGCCTTTGGAGAATTGGGTCATGCTTTCATATGTGGCTTCATGATCCATGCATTCCTGAATGTGTCCACAGAATGCCTCTATACAGGTATCTGCAGTCTGGTCCATATTTTCAACAGGCCTTGGGCCTTTGAAGGTTTCCACATCATTTATGAGGGGTGTGCACTTGCTTGACATGAGCTGTTGACAGACGTGCCGCTCTCCAGACAGAGCAAGGGGAGGGTCACAGTCAGCTACCTGTTGGGACGTACCTCCCTGGACCACATGGAAAGAGACACAGAGGAGCTCTTACAGCACCCTCTCAAACTCAGGTCTCCCACACAGCCTTCATGCTGACACAGGAGAGTTTAGATTACTCTGCAAACACCATCATACTGGGTGATGCCAGCTACCCAAACATAGACTGTGAACATTACACAAGCCACAATACCCAAGCTCTAAGGTTCCCATTGATCAGACATTCTTTGGCTATGGAACAGGTAACCAACCTTCCCACAAGAGGGGCAGATATACTAGAGCTGATCTTTACAAACATGAGTACAAACTGCTCACCACTGGGAGTATATCCCTCATTGTTGCAATCAAACCATATACTAATCACACTGGAGTTCTGGATCCCCCACATATGCAAACTTCCAACACATCGATGTGTGTGTGTGGGAAATGTCCCTATTAGCAACAGTGACAGTATGGTACAGGATGCAGATCCCCCTTTTGAAACAGTGATGATGTCAGGACTGTATAACTATATCACCTGTAGTAAAGTCCTCAAGTAATTTGCATAGCGCTCTGCTAATGCATCTTTCTTCAGTGTCATAACGTAGTTAGGTAGGGGTTTGAATCCTGCAAAGGGAATGTATGTGTGTTAGTATGAGTGTGGTTTATGTGTGTGCACTATGCTGGGAGGGTTAACTGCCTTTTGCCAACTGGGAGAACACACTACAGGGTGCACATCCCTCCTCCTACACACAGATGATGTCAGCACCCTCTAAGTACAGCATTAGTAAAGATTTCTCCAACTACTGCAAATAGCACACTCTGCTAATGTGTCTGTTTCTACTGTCATTGCACAGTTAGGTATGGGTTTGAATCTTGCAAATGGAAAGTATGTGTTTTACTGTTGGTGGGGTTAGTGTGTGTGCACAATGATGGGGTGGGATGTGGCTTTTGCCACATGGGGCTATGCACTGCAGGGTGGTCATTACCCTTAACAAGCAGTGATGTTGATAGCACCCTATACAAACAAAACTACAAAACAGAAGGTGGTGGTACTGATAACACATGTAAGGTAACACTTCTTCAAGTAATGTCCGCAAAACGGAGTAGGATAATCAAACAATTCTTTTATTCTATACAGACAACATGACAACAGACAACTAACTGCCAGTACTCAGTATAGTGTTACATGCTACTGTAACACGCACATGTACCGAATATACCTAGATAGTGTTCTGAAGCCTGAATGTGGCAAGTGTGTGGATGTGGGATGTGTCTGTGTGTGCATTTCCGTATGGGAAACATGTTTGCTGTGGCAATCAGGGTACTACAGTACCTGATGCACATTACATCTTCCAACTGATGAGGTTGCCTGCACCCTGTGAGTACAGGTAGAGAAGGGGATGCCAGTAGTAAACAACATAGTGCACTTCTGAAATGTGTACCTGTCATGTATCAACAGCTACTCATGTAGGGTGATAAATAATGGGAATGGCAGGTGGCGTGTGCATGTGTGTGGGTAGCAGGGTGTGTATAAATGCATGTGTGACAGAACAGATACATGTAGCTGAATCTACATAACAGCACAAGATGCGCATTGCCATAGTCAATGTTAGCATGTGATGGTGTGCAGCTGGTACACTTTGTTAAGTAGTATGGGTGCAGATAACAATTGAGGACATTCATACAGTTACTGCAGCAGGACTGCTGGGATATACACACATTTATACTGCAACAGTCAACAGTTACCAACATGTTACTACTTATACACATCTATGTAGTCACCCTGTGCATCAGCAACGTGTTTACCTTTACCTGCACCGATGTTGTAGTATGCAGGAGGTGGCACAGTGTCATCATATGCACAGGGTGTGGGTTAGGTATGCCCAAGCCGCCACTGGTAACACCAATTGACATGTGTGTGTATGTGTGTTTGTGAGGGGCAGCAGTACAGGGTGGACCGTTGTTGGTGCAGTGTGTGTGTGTATGTGTTTGCCCTAGGTGTTAGGTTTCAGGTTTCTGCATGTGTGTAAGCACGCACACAGTCCCACATAATGGCTGCCATGTACAGGGTTTTGTGGACAGCCACAGACTGCACCTGTCAGGTCATCCAGATCAGTGTCTGTGGGCACGGACACGGTACCTGTGCCTGGCAGGGGTGCTACGGGCCATATCCGGTACTAACCCAGACTGGGTACTGTCATCGGAAGCAGGGGTGTGTTGACTGGACACAGTTCCCTGTTGGGACTGTCCAGAGCCATGTGCACATGGTCTCCTGGGGCGTCTGGATGACAGCACAGACCCAGCATTGCTGGGGCTGGTGCTGGCACTTAAGGCGCGAGTGGGCCCGTTGTCGTCCGCGGCCACTGCCAGCTGGTGCTCTTGCTGGCATACGGCCACGTCGACATCGCAAACGCACACCATCGCCCTGGCCCATGGACATCTGGTTGTGGAGCAGCTGTTCTATGCCCCCACAACGTCTGTCAATGACATCTGTGAAGTTACGGATAGCATTCGCAACATCATGCATGCCGTCTGTCATGGCTATGCGACATGCTCTCAGCTCCCTCAGACCCTGTCTGGTGTACCTTTCCATACGTGCCTGTGCCTGCATGACAGTTCTAAACATAGTGGAGGTTGACATACCTCCTTGGGCACGTCGGCCAGAGGCAGTACGGCCACGGATGCCCCCACGAGAACCCATGGGCGACTGTCTGCGTGGTACCATTGGAGGCCTCTGCACATGGCTGCCTTGTGAGGATGCATGTACCACAGGTACCACATTACCCTGATCTATGCCCACTGCTGACTGTCCATCACCTAGGGACAATGGTGACAAAGGATGTAACGGCAGGATGACTGTGCGCATTGACGGGGTTGAAAGCTGTGTACTGTCAATTGGCTGACCAATGGCGGACCCAGACACACCTTCCTGCACCATTACAGACATTTCATCATCATCAGTACCTGGGGCACAAGATTCAGGTTCCCTGCTGCAGGTCACCAGAGCAGCACCAGAACCTACGGGAGGAAAACATGGAACACAGATTACAGTCTCAATACATATTTGAAAGAGATGCACTTCAATACTAATGCACACATTCAGAAATGGACACATGCACTCATGGACACTAACACACATGCACACTTGGGCACAGGCACACTTGCACACATGCACACCCCACAGTAAACACACACATCAGTACCGTGTTACACTACTCAATTTACTACCTGTCAATTACAGTTATTGTGAACACAGTCACCAGCATGTCTACTACAGAGTTACACTACTCTTCCTAGTTTTATAAATTGTTTTACAGATAATTTTAAAAGACTCACCAGCATGTATGGCCTGCCTCATTGCTACATGGGAGGGACCTGGAAGTGTGAAGAGAGTAATGTCAGTGGGCACATGTGTGCCATTCGTTTTGCACATGATACAGTACAGTAGTACACTAGTTCCCTTATACACATCAGCTGCACATCATGTCTGTATATATATCATGATGACAGATACATACCACATGCACACCTTATGCGTGCATGAAGTAACAGCGTACAGAACAGTCATATGTACATACCAGGAGTTAACTCTAATCTCACCCTTACCTCTCTTCAAGCGTCAACTCAAACTGTACTTCCAAAACCACTGGCTTTGTTCTTCTTGGAGTCAGGCTAACGTCCCTCTCCCTACCCTCTCTTCACCTTTAACCCCTCATTGTGCATAGAAACTAGCTTCTACCCTCTTTCTTTCACCTTGATGTCCTTCTATGCTCTGACCTACTTCTCCCATCCCTCCCACCTCCTCTTGACTGTCTTCCTTCTTTTCCTCACTTCCCTTCTTGACTCCTGCCTCTTCCATATCATTGTATCTGTCATACTCCTTCTACTTCTCTACCCTTCTGAGCCCTAACTATTATGTATATGGCTTTTGCCTTATTGCATAACCATTATGCTTTAGGTAGGATTGCTTTGAAACCAACGGTACATTGTGTATGACTCTAAACTGTTTGACTTCCTTACATGTATGTTGATTTAATTAACAGGCTGGTGTACAATTCTATTATGTTGGCTGTCTGTATTGACAACTTGTCTGTCTGCCTTTATTACGTTATGTGTGGAGCTTTTCTCCACAGGCCTCTACTGAAAATGAACTTATATCCAGCTAGACTATCTGGGTCAACAAATGTAAAAGTAATAACAATAAATGAATATGGCATCTTACCTGCACGCCGCTGTCTTGCTGCTGTGTGGATCCAACCTCCATCAGGATGCATGATGGTTGCTGTTGTTCTGGGGCTGGATCCACAACACTTAGCAGTAGCCCCTCCTGTCTGGTGAGGGGGGGATGTGTGGCCACCCCCCCACCTGTGGCAGCCTGTTGCCTGCGGATATCTGCAGCACGCTGGCGGACATTTCTTATCAAATCACTGCAGTGATGTCTCACCTGCTCATATGTCCTATCATGCATGCCAACATCATTTATCCTGCTAACAAGGTTTTGCCACAGTGCAGACCTCTCCTGCTGATTCTGGGTGGTGCGTGAGAACAGGATGGCATAGTCACGCACCAGGCTCTGGTGGATCACGTCATCCTCTGCAGCAGAGTAGGCAGGATTCCTTTTAGGTGCCATGTCTATCTGGAAAGGTACACAAACAGGTTATCAGCATAGTATCTCAACAATACATGGTACACATTCTATACAGGGAGTGTTAACTTCTACTTATTACTGATTGGTTAAAACCTGATTACAGTGTAGCTATCATTCTATGTCATTTGTACTAAGTACTTGGCCTTCAGACCAGTTGTTTTACATTAGGGAGGTTGGTGGCAAGCACTGTGGTGGCAGGACACATATCTTTCATCCATTGAAGTTGGGAACTGCTGATTGTGGGCCCAGTGTACAAGTGTATTACTTCTGGTATGGGCAGTTGGCCTTCAGGCCAGTTATTTAACATTAACGAGGTTTGTGGTCTGCACTCATGTGTGACAATAGGCTGTACTCTGCCATTCATAGCTGGGGACATCTGGTTTCAGGTTTATAGTGCCTGCATATCTGAGCTGTATCTTACTGACATTGCTACACCTTGTTTGTTGTAGCAAACACTACATCAGGCCTCCTGCATCTACCTTTGTTTATATGCTTGTTATCTGTTAGCTTGTTATTTCACTGGTATGCTACTTCCACATAGTACACATCTTCGCAACACATCTGTGACTCACTACTGTTATCTGCATTGCTTACTGTACGTACTTCCATGTTACACATGACAGCAAGTGACTGCTTGTCATTGTTGCATTTACTTCATTGTGACACATTGCACTTAGGTTACCTGGCATTTGCTCACTGGCGCTTTTATATCAGTCAGCAGTTGTAGGTAATGTCAGTACACCCTCACTCCCCACTGGACCTTGTTTTCAATCATTAGTGATTACAGAGTTCACAATAGTATTCTAGCATGTCCAGAGGTCAGTTGTCAGTTCCCTCCCCAGTCCAGCTGGTGAGTGTGGTACTCCAGAGACAATGTTAGAACAGATGCATGTACACAGACAACCCCCTCCTCCTAACAACAAATTCAAACTCATGTGAGTGATGCAACCATATACCAGACTGGAGGCTAGGCTCTGTCTACTCAATACCACCATAACCAGTCACGTGGCAAAGAGGATCACTCACTACACTTCCAGTCTCACGTAGACCTACCACAACAGCGGACCTAACACATGATCACACATGATCATACTTGTAGGCTCAGACCACAGCTCTGCCTATGCAGCAGAGACCTCCTAAGCAGACATCCAGGCAACCACTACCACATAAACGAACATGTGCAACACATATCACACAAAGCCAATGTGCTGAACACTCACAGCCATTAACAGTTAACAACACACCTCATACACCTGTACTAGGTGCCTCTATCATCAGGCACACTCACATCACGTTCACCAGGCTTAACGAGGTGAGGGTCACGGTGTGCAGCCTGTCAGGCACTATGACCTGCCACATAACACAAACAGTCAGGTAACCCCAAGGCAGGTACAGGTATGACTCAGTCAATGTCCATGCTGCTGTGAATGGCCTGACACATTCCTCCCTGGACTACATGACATGAGACATTACAGAGCTCTCTGAGCACGTAGCCGAGACAGTTTGACCCTGACCTTGAGTAGCATCCTACCCTCACCTAGAACAATGCCACAATATCAAGGCACGATGATCCCTTCCAACAATTGACTGACATACTGGTGTCATTCACAGGTGTGCCAATGCCTGCCATCTTGGGGTGGTATGCTTTGCTAGGGACAGCTTGCACCTGTCACCACAGTCCTATTGACATTTGGCGGAGCCTCCTGCTACACCCATAGTGCCTGTATTAGACAAGGCTCATAAGGCAAACCCACATCCATTTGTATCACAAAGGATGAGGAAGTAAGAGTGATGCTACTCAACACTGGACGTCTAGACCCAAGGATGCACGCACCCAAAACCCTACCTAGCATTCTGGACATCGATATCTGTGCAGTAACATGAACCTGTTTCAGGTTTCACAGGAGCACACCAGTACTACCACGTTATAGCTGTTACCATTCTTGTCGGCCACAACACTTGAACAAGCGACCGGGAGTATCAGCATCCGATGCACATTCCCACGGCCCCACATTGGTGGCACAGTACAACATAGGTGTTAGGCCATTGGGTACAGAAGGCGTAGTTGGGGACCTGGGGGAGAAACATGGTAGCGGTCTGTCATTTGTCTACCACATGGCCAGCGTGGATTGACAGACATGTTATATAGCCCAGCTAATCATGACTGATTCACATGTATGGCAGGGGAGGTCATTGTGCCTCTGTACTCATCCATCATCAGGCCTATAATTGCGTACAATGCACCTTTTGGGATGTACCTAACCAGACACCTACAGCAACTGGTACAGGACAACAGTACATCATCAAGGGGATGCAATGGCTCACACAGATGTCATATGCTGCCCAGGTAAAGTGAATCCAGCTGGACTCAGTGGCATACTGCCTGTTCAGAGGCAATCTGTGCATGCCATATACAGCCATGTCCTACCTAGCAGTAATGAATGTGATGCACCTCAGGCAATCAGAGTCCCATACAGCCACATGCTCAGGAGAGCTGGACCTCAGCACTGACATACATGGACATGCTGGAGCGGCATATTCTAACCGAGAGGCTCCCTTCACTCTGTAATGAGCTCACACTACTGGTTAGGCAGAGTCCCTCATTGACTCTCTTCCATAGGAATCTGGATGAGTGGATGGAGATCATAGTTGTACCCCAGGTATCACTTCTATGTCGCTGTTAGACAGAGGCACAGTATACTAAAGTCGGACAAGGGCATAGCAGCATAACTTGTGATTGGGTGGCAAAAGACAAACACATTCTACTAGGCTTACCAATGCCCTAGGGCAAATAGCCTAGTATGAACCTATGAACTGTTCATTCTCAACTGTTCGAGCTCATTACAGAGTGAAGGGAGCCTCTCAGTTAGGAATTTGCCCGTCCAGCATGTCCATGTATGTTCTATTCAGTCGCTTACCGCTTGCTCAGAGGTGACCTTTGCCCAACATACAAGGCCATGTCAAACCCAGATTTGATGAATATGCTTCACCTAAAAAAATCTAGATCCATCAGAGCCACAAGGGCGGGAGACTTAAACCTCGACACGGCTATTAATAGGACATGCTGGAGGGATAGATTCATCACCCAAAGACTCGCTATGCTGTGGAACAAAATCACGGTATATGTGAGGCAGAGCACCTCGCTGGCCTTGTTCAAGAGAAATCTTGACCAATGGATGGGAGATCGCAGATATACCCCAGGGATTACCTCAGTGTCACTGCTCGACAGAGGCACAGCAAAATAATGGGTATGGTTCCCCATACTAAAGGGGTGGCGTAAGCCACAAAACCATGGGCTAGGCTTGTAAATGCCCTCGGGCAGATAGCCTAGTATGAACCTATGAACATGTGTGTACTGCTATAGTACTTCTGCCATATGTTGCATGTGTGTGTGTTGTGGGGATGCACAGGTAATGGCCAGATCGTCTGCACAGGTGACACGTCTGACACATTCTGGGTGTTCATCCATACATACTGGATGTGTGCTGCCATCCAACCCTGTGATGTGGACACACATTACTCAGCCTGGATATACATATCTGAACAACACCACAAGCACAGTACACTACCTTGCTATGTATGCATGTTATTACACAGTTATTCAGTAGTTATGACAGTGATGCTATCCATGCAGCCCACTGGGCCAGTGGAAGCCACAACACACACCGCCAGCACCTTTGCATATGCTTACCACAGACATCCCACATACTGCATGTACTGTGCACACAGTTATCTAACCCAGAACAACTGCACACCACTTATTAATCCTGTCCAGTGGACTACAGATACAGGCATATTGTATAACAATAGTAGGAGGCTACTGCAGCACAGGGCAGATTCACATGACGGGAAGGCATCTGTTGTCTGCAGTGTTAAGATGCTTCACATTCACCAAATGCACAGATATTGCCAACATTGTTGCAGACAGTTTAGGTGCAGGTACCCCCATTGTCCTACACACGTGTTATTAGTTATCCCAGATGACTGTAACCTCCCTATCCTCTCACATGTCCAGGTGAGAGCCACCCTCATCATTGCAGAACACATATCATCACTGTTACGAAATGGTATCCCTGGATGTGTGCTACATTCACCCCTGGAGGACATAGCACCACATGACAGACTGATATTAATCCCTGGCCATACTACAGGATATGTACCTGAACAGTGCCATACATACACAGTGGTCCCACACCAATGAGGAGGAACCTCTACTGACCCTGGGAACTACTGCATCATATGCACAACTGGCCTTGTGTTCTAAGCTATGGAAGTGTTAGTTATGGCCCACATGTACAACAATATTACATATGTTTATATTTCATGACTATCTACACACAACCTATCTCATGGACATACCTATAGATAGTGAACTATGATACATTTGGAGGTGTCACAGTATACACAGGATTAACCTGCTACTTTGCATTACCTGTGTTTGTGGCAGCTGTTGCTGTGCCAGTGGTGCTGCTTGCTGCTTGCTCCTTGCTGCTTGCTGCTGATTTTGCTGCTGGCAGTCCTAATATTTGTTTGGTTGTTTGGTTGTTTGGTTGTTTGGTTGTTTTCTCTGTCTCTCTCTCTCTTTATCCGTAGTGTTTGTGCAATGAATGTATTGCGTGAGTGTAGTGTGGGAACTCAATGCTTTTGTAGGTATCTGCATAGGTCCATGTGATGGCCTCTGCACCAATTGTAAGGCAGCATTTGCTAATTGCATGCAGCTGGGTGTGTACTGATTGCATGTCTCACTGTGATTTCAGGACACTGCTATAAAAGGGTATGTGAGATAGGCGTTGCCCTTTCAGATTGTAGGGCGTGGACCATGCTGGTATGCTGTTGACAGTGTTTTGTGAGTGTGAAGGTTAGTACATCTACCATGCTTCATGCTGTGTTGTAGATTCAGGTTGCTGCATTTATCTTGCCTGTTCCCTATAGTGAGTGTGTATGCATACTGACACCTACAACTATATGTCATATGTATTGCTATATAAATATATATATATCTGTGTACATATACATACTTTCATATATGTACATTAGCTGACATTATTGGGTACAAGCTAACAATTAGCAGGGCTGTTTCTGTTAACACTACACTAGTATGGGAACCCAGTAATTGGGACTATAAAAGTCTGCATGACATGCTTTGGGTAGTAGACATACTATATTGCCTTTATCTTCATTCCTACTATTACATGTTCCACTTATTTAGCACTATATTCCTGTATGAGAGTCATGGCTTAGTGGTAGGTCATACAGACTAGTGTTACAATGGTCTTGTGGTAGGGCCTACTAGTATGCTCATATTCTGCTTTTGAGTTGAGTATAGGGCCTATCAATCAAAGTGCTGGAGGCACCTTTAAGCAGTTAAAGGGTTTAGTAGGTCTCACAGGAGCCAGGCTGTGTTGCAGATTCTGGTTGCTGCATATATCTTCACTGTTTCCTGTAGTGAGTGTGTATGGCTACTGAGACCTACAACTATATTTCATATGTATTAATATATATTTATATATATGTATGTGTAGATAAACATACCTTCACATATGTACATTACCTTACGTTACTATGTACAAGCTAACAGGTAGCAGGGCTGTTTCTGTTCACACTGAACTAGTATGGGAATCCAGTAATTTGGCCATTAAAACTCTACCTGACATGCTTTGGATAGTACATCTCCTATATTGACTTTATACTGATTCCTACTATTGCATGTTATATTTATTTTAGCACTGTGTTCTTGCGAAGCAGGCATGGCTTAGTGGTAGGTCATACAGACTAATGATACCAAGGTCCTGGGTTTGAGACTGACAGTGGGAATTTTTTTTACTTTGCAAACTTTCAAACTGAGTACAGGACTTGTCAATCAAAGTGCTGAGGCCACCTTTAAGCAGTTAGAAGGGTAAGTAGGTCACACAGGGGTCAGGCTGTGTTGCAGATTCAGGTTACTGCAATTATGTTCACTGTTTCCTGTAGTGAGTGTGTATGGCTACTGAGACCTACGACTATATTTCATATGTATTAATATATATTTATATATATGTATGTGTAGATATACATACCTTCACATATGTACATTACCTTACATTGTTATGTACAAGCTAACAGGTAGCAGGGCTGTTTCTGTTCACACTGAACTAGTATGGGAATCCAGTAATTTGGCCATTAAAACTCTACCTGACATGCTTTAGATAGTACATATCCTATATTGCCTTTATACTGATTCCTACTATTACATGTTATATTTATTTTAGCACTGTGTTCTTGTAAAGCAGGCATGGCTTAGTGGTAGGTCATACAGACTAATGTTACCAAGGTCCTGGGTTCAAGACTGACAGTGGGAATTTATTTTTCTTAGCAAACTTTCAAACTGAGTACAGGACCTGTCAATCAAAGTGCCATAAAGGCACTTTTAAGCACTTTAAACCAGGTCTGCGCTCGTTTGTGTGGAGCTCACGCATGCGCACTGGCGGTGAGCTCCACTAACACAACCGCACACCCGCGCTAATTTCTTTGAAAGAAAAGAAAAAGGGGTGACAGGAAAGTGGTGAAAAAGGGGTCACAAAGAGGGTAAGACAGTAGGGAAACAAGCGTGGGATTTGCAGGAGGGGTATAGGTAAGGCCCATAAATGCCCATGTCTTTGGCAGCAACAGCTGTGCATTTCCATGTATTTTGGTGAGACATTGGAAACCTTTCACCCCTGAGAGAGGTGTCAGGACAACATTAATATTTGTTGTAGAGCCAATTGTAATTAACTGTTTCAATGTCAAGCAGACATGTGTGCGACATGGACAGCTATGTATGGGGCGTAATTTTTTTGTGGGTACAGAGTGCCCTTTTTTTTTTTCAGGTGAGAGTGGTATGTCAGGTGAAGGAAGTCAGTATAGCTGGGGAGGTAGGTTGGGTAGGTTAACAGACAAGACAGACAAGACGCATACAGGGGCGGTGTATGACACACGTGGGGGGGTTACACAATTGACGGGGACGGAGGTTGGGATTTCCAAGATGCATGAGCCCACAGATGGCAACAGTGGAACTGATATCCCCACCCATAGGCAGTTGCCACTGTTCCTTCACAGCCCAGGACGGAGCTGTGCTGGGGCTGTGTAGGCGGGGCAACGGCCAGGGCCGTTAGCTGTGCCACACGAGCCTCAAGCTGGCGTAGGGGCCCAAGTACAGTGTCTTGGATCTCCCTTCGCACCACAGACCGGACACCGCGGAGGGTGAGTGGCCGAACCCCTCCGGCCACACTTGCAGAGGGGAGTCCGGCCCCATCCCCTGCAGCGCTTCCACCCGAAGGTGGCACAGGGCCACCGGAGGGTCCGCCTGGGCACTAGTGCCAGGTGCAGGCGCCAGCTGAGGTGGGAGAGGTGGGTCGCTGGGACCCGCCTTCCCAAGCGTTCTAGGTTTGTGAGTTGTTATGTTAGTTTGGGTTAGTGGCATTTTATTCCATTCAGATTAGTTGTAACAGCATGCATTGGTATTCCCATCAAACAAACACCCAGATATTAACACCATTGAACAAGGGGCATATCAATATTACATGCATTATTTGAACAGAAATACACAGTCAAACAACATGAGGGTTGATTAATGGCAACAGGCCATCAGATTTGCAGGTATGAACAGGGCACATGCACGAACAGACATGCATATATTTTGAAACGGACAAATGTCCATGATTAATGAAATGTTCACATACCATTATTTAGTGGGTGTTGTTATATGGAATTATAGGGTTGGGCGGAGATAGAAAGTGATGACACATTCATATGTTACACATTGATTTACATTTGTATAAGGTACACAATTAAGTTGAGGCTGATGTTTCAAAATAAATTTTATTTGACTGTCAAGCTACACCTGTTACAAATACATCACTATCCTACTTATTTTGAATTTGATCAGATACATCATCCTGCTACACTTTGATGACAGGACAGGGGACAACTATGGCTGTTTAGTCTGTCAGATAATCATTCATTCTATCTGCAAATTGTTTACTGTGATCACCATATACAGCATTTCGCCTAGACATTCCAGATTCTGACACACTTAAATCAGTTTGGGATATTAAGTTGTACTTCCCACATGCATTTAGTTCTGTAGAAACACACTGGGGCTACTGTATTCAGGGGTTATTACTACTTTATTTATTCATACATGACCCTTTCTGTCACTCTCACACATCCTGCAACTTCACAGTTCAGGTTGGTACTTCTAGGCTTTGTTCACATGTTAGACTGGTGGTGATTCAAACACTTTCCAACAGCCTCACTTCTGTCATGATTCAGCATTTCAACAGGGGATATATCTCACATATGACTACCTCGGATTCTAAAGCTGTACTCTTGGGACTACTGCAGGTTACACTATATTTAATTCATGGTGGGACATCTGTATTACAGCACTGTTTAATTCTATCAATTATATTTCCAGTTACACTTGCATACTGATGAACTTGTTGCAGCCATACCTGCAGACTTACAATTCCTTCTTGCACATTATATTACTTTTAATCAATACACTGCAGTGTTCTGATACATGCTACAGTACAATATTTATTTACAAGTAATGGGTGGGGTTACTAACCTGCATGGTGGCGCAGCCGCACCAGCCTACGGCCATACATCTCGCGATTCACAGAGCGGACACCTGCAGCTGTAATACGAAAGAAGTAATATTGGACTACACATCTCCATGGTATCAGCCAGTTGAAATCCTTACATACATAAGCAAAATGTAACTTACTCAGTAGTGGGGCGTTGGGCATATCCCAGGCCTCCTGGATCCATTCGGACAACTGGTTTTCCTTGCGTCGCTTCAGGTCCGCATGGTGGTGACGGACCTGCTCACCAGTGCGTGGAATGCCAGTAGCACTGGTCAGATCACGAGCCAACTGGTCCCATGCCTCTGCCCTATACGCTCCCCATGAGACCTGGCCCTGCATGAGTTGGGCCTCGTGATGATGGACAAGGAGCCAGACCATGTATCTGGACTCCTCAACGCCCCAACGCTGTGCTCGAAAGCAACGTCCCTCACCTACTCCACTCATTCTGACTGCAGGTCTGTTCTACAATCGTTTCTGCTGTGTATTCCCACCTATGGGGCTTATATATGCCGCTTTTCCCGCACATTTCTCTGATTGGCCGTTTTGGAATTGTATCTACTTCACTGAAAATGCTTTCTCATGCTCCATTCTGGATTTTATCCCATATATATGCTATTTCTGCATTTCATGGTATTGCTGTCATGGCTTAGTGGTGAAGTACCTTGACTCTAGTGCATGGTATCCTGGGTTCGACTCTGGCAACTGACTTTTGATTTTCCTGACAGAAATGAGTTGAGGACCTGTCAATCAAACTTGCCAAAAGCACTTTTAAGCATTTAAAACCAGGTCTGCGCTCCTTTGCGCGGAGGTAACGCATGCGCACTGGCAGTTAGCTTGTGGGAGCGTCGCGCAAACGGTGTGCGCTGGGATAAACCTTAATTAGCTAGTGACACACATGTTCAGCTAAGCACAGCTAGTTGCAAACGGTTTCAGCCTATTAAACCGGTGCGTAGCAACGAGCATACAGTTTGCAGCTTTTTAAACACTACTCAGCTACGGGCATTCCGTCTCACAGCAGCTTAGCTATCAGTACATTTCTGACTATTTTTATTATTGTGTTACTTCGGAATATATGCTCTATTTCATTCCATTTTACAAAAGGGAATACATTTACATTTGTACAATACTGTCAGGGGGCTTTTTCGTGCTTATTTACAAAAAAAAAAAGTTGTTGTGGGGGCTCGAACCCTGCCTGCCTACTCTTAGGCCAGCAACTCTACTGCTAAGCTATTACTTCTTGGCTTACTTTGCATATTTAGTTCTTATATCCTTTTCCACTGACTGCTAACTGCAATTGCGCTAGTAGCACACCCGCGCACACGAGCGCACACAGTAGCAAACATTTACGGGGTTTAAAAAAAAAAAAAAGGTTTTAATTTAATTTTATAACATCTCTTCACTTTATACACTGATGGTCTATCGGGGCATGTGTTGTGTAGTGTGTTTATTCACATTTCCATGGCCTCTCTCGTGGCTGTTTACTTTCAGCCATTCTAGTCTTCCGGGGGCGTGTCCGCTTGCAGGGCTTAGCCTACAGACACGCCCCCTACTCTCTTACACGGACCGTGTAAGAGTTACTAGTGTGATTCAGCATGCCTCATGCACCTCATGCATATGCATGACATGCTGACATCACACAGTTTCACTGCAGCCTCCGTGTAAGAGTTATAACTCTTACACGGAGGCTTCCTGAATCTGGCCCTATGTTGGAACAGGTGGAAAGAAGGGAAGTTCTAGATTGATACTCAGCTGTGTTCTCTGTCACTGTAACTCTCATCTGATGAAGGGCAGCACTGGCAACTGGGATTTCAGGGAATGTAGGTGCTGGATCCAACAATTTCATGCATACCATTGAATTTTCCTCATGTGGAGACAGGCCAGTGGTATCATGAGAATTATTGACACCATCATTCCTAGAATTTTTAGGAATTCTATTGCCAAGGCAGTGTTTTTCAAGAAAAATGAATGAAACATCATCTGGTAGGAAAGGACCTTGTCTTTAGGAAGGAAAGCCATTCTTTTGTAAGTGTTAATTAAGCACCCTAAGAAGATGAGTCATTCTTAGGGTGTCAGGCATGACTTCCAAAATTCAACTTGAACCCTAGCTAGGAGAGTAAGGTTGAGACCTTCTCTAATGATACCAGACTCTGCATAGATCAGCAAGTCATTGAATTAAGGAAAAATATGAATGCCAAGAGTCAAGCAGTGGGCCACTACAGAGGCAAGGCATTTTGTAAACACTTGACATGCAGTGGTTAGCCCAAAGGGCAGTTCAGAGAACTGATAGTCAGAACCAGACACAACAAATCTCAGATATCTCCAGAAGTTATAAACAATGGAGATGTGGAGATATGACAATATGAATGCTTCAAGTCCATGGTCACCATTAAGCAGTGGCCAGGCAGAAGAGGAAGCAGTCTTCAGGGTGAGAATCGAACTTCCTCATAAAACACTGCTAATTAAACATCCTAAAAGTTACAGTGCTGGACTGCACCAACTTCTTTCCCTGAGATTCTAGCCACTTTCCTAGTTTATCTTGAGGGACTGGGTTTGATGAAGATATAATCTTTGTATTGGAAAAGTTCACTGGAGCCCCAGAAGCAGGGTCTACAAACAATGGGACTTTAAGGTCAGACATTATCAAGCACACCCTGAATTTTTTAAACACTTTTTTAGGAAGAGACTTATTCAGCATATGAGAATTTTCAAGCTTTCTTAAAAAACATGTTTCCAATGCTGGGACCAGCTGGGACCAATAGAGGGAAGGTTGTCACATACTCGGCCTCAACCTCCAAAATATCATATACTCTGCTGATCTCAAGGGCAGCTGATGATTTCTCCCAGTTGAAAACATCCCTAAAGTTAGCCAACATTTTGAAAAAGAAAACATCTGTTTGGGTTTTTGAACCTTCAATCTCAGAAAAACTGAGTGATCAGAGTCTGACACTTCTGAAACTACAGATTCCAGGTCCCTTTCAAAATTAGGATCCTTTGGTAGTTGAACGGGGGTGGTAGAGTCTGCATTTGTATCCCATAATCTATAGGCTGAACAGCAGATCTAGCTTTAACCACCAGTTCAGATGAAAACAGAGTTGTATATTGTTGCTCTGCAATGTGATGTGTATTCTGTCTCTTTTGCATGCACTGCAGTAGTGGTAATATCCCGGGTGGAGATATATCAACACTGTTAACAGATTCTGCACCCCTGGCCTCCACTGCACCTAAATAATCTGGTTCTCCCATACCTGAACCAGGCAATGGTACAGCCCTGGAGGAAATGTCTGACCCTAGTGTTATGCACAGTTGTGGTGTTAACACCACACCAGGGGACCTGGAGACATAATAAGGCTGAGGCATATTTCTTGATTTACTTCTATGTTTTTTAGGTGCAGAAGTGGTAGATGGTTGGGGGGCACCATATCCAAGGCCATCAAGTAAGGGGACAAAAAACTAGACACAGCAGTACCAAAGAATAGTTGCATGGTCAACTCAGTAAAAAATAAAATAAAAAAGGTTAGTTTCAGCCCCAAATGATTAGAAACAGCATAAAATGGCCTTAGGCAAAAAATCAAGCTCAAACATATGAAAAATTCCTGCCAGAAATGATTAACATACCAAATGGCACCAGAATCATGATTTAAATGCATCATTTAAAATAATGTAAACATGTCCAGTAACCTCAAATAATCACAACCTCAAAGAAAAAACTGCGAAATCAACAATGCTTTCTTGTCAAAAGATTCAAAATGAAGCTTTTAAACAACATAAATAACAGATGCAATTAACCCATGACTCTGAAAGCACAAGGCAATGATAGGAAGTGCCTTAGGGCAGAAATTCATTTAAACATTCACAAATGGGCATACAACATGTTACAAGGGTTAAAAACCCACTGAAACCAAGACGGAGACTTAGCTTGTAATAAACAGTATAAGCCTTACGGTGCAGGTAAAGTTAAAGGCAAAGCACATACAATTTCCATTCAGAAAAAACAAACAAAACAGCAGAATACACTATTCAAGCACTGAGAGAAAAAGGCAGAGGGAGAATCCTTCTGTTGTTATGGTACTAGAAAATTGGAAGGGTCCTGTCTTTGGGTCTGTAAGGCAGTCCCTTTACTGTCAGGTGATTGCCCATCACACTGACAAACAAGCAGTGGGAGGGACTCTGAGCCTTGGTAGACTGCCAAGGAAAAGGGACTAAGACACTATTATCCAAATGCTGGTAAGGTAGTGTGTTTCCTGTAATAATACAAGATTTTTCATTAGTTACATGAGCTAGTGCCCACATATTCCACTTATCCGCTTTTTTTTGTTTTGGCTTCCTCAAAAAGCATGGCCATCTGCAGGTAGTCAGTGCCTCTTCTTTTCTCCAGCCCCCTCAGACTAATTGGCATTCCCCCTCCAGATTAATAAAACCAACCTGTGGCCACAGATGACAGAGCATTCTGCATCTTCGGTGGGAGGAAGGTCCCATCCACTCTTTATTTACCCTATATTTTCCTGAGGGGAGGAGTATGCAAGGACATAAGTAATGCAAACACATGCTCATGGAGGCTCCTACCCATGACACTTTGACATCTGCCTTTCCTTCTGTACACTTATGCACCTATATTTTTCTAATGCTGCACTCCAGCCTCTACCTAATTGCACAGCACCATTGTGTCTCAAAAAAAAAATCCATGCTGTTCCTCCCAAGATATGCAGGTTGGCCCTCTGCATTCCACTGTTGTTAGTCAGTCCCAGGTTATCAGCCTTGTAGGCAGATGCCTTGCCCATGCACCAGAAGGCCAGTCTCCTGCACCAATGGGCTGGTCAATCTATCCATGTTTCTCCTTTTTTTTCTTAGTTACTGTTTCCCATTCATTTCTATTTGATGTGGTAAATTAGTTTTTTTTTCTGCAAGTTGTGTATTAAATGAGGTTTTACTTTATTTCATTAGCCGTTTATGAATGAACTGTCTTCTGGTGCTTTTCTTTATTTATGAAATGATTTTTAACATAATAAATGTCTTGCCTGAGATTCTGGTACTATTTTAATAGTGCAGTGACAGTTATGTCAGGATATATTGAGTTTTTTGTAGGTAGTTCAATGTTATTTAGTTTAGTTATATAGCACCTGTCCTTTCTGTCATAATGCCATCTTTCTTGAGGGGATAGCAATTTGCAAACCTATTTTTATTTCATATTTTACATGTGTTTCTTATTTAGTCTATTTTGATAACTGCCCTTCTCTTTTCTCTGTCCTACTTAGCCTCCTATAACCTTAGATCTCGCAGCCACTCAGGATCTATCTTGTGACCACCTAAAACCAGACTTCAGTACTCAAACCACTCCCTTTCTACACTTGGACCCAAGCTCTGGAGGAATCTTCTCTCAAATCTTAAAGTCCTCTCTAACTCCTCATCCTTTTGGGCACAAATTAAAGAACACACATTCTGGGCTGAGACTGAAATTAGTCCAATGGGATCAGTGCTCTACCCCAGTTAACAAATTATCTCTCTCTCTCTCTCTCTCTATATATATATATATATATATATATATATATATATATATAGGTGTGTGTGTGTGTGTGTGTGTATATATATATATATATATATGTGTGTGTGTGTGTGTGTATATATATATATATATATATATATATATATATATATATATATATATATATATATATATAGGTGTGTGTGTGTGTGTGTGTGTGTGTGTGTGTATATATATATATATATATATATATATATATATATATATATATATACATAGATATATATATATATATATATATATACATATACATATATATATATATATATATATATATATATATATATATCAGTAAATCAATCAGTCTAAGGTCGACTTCATGTTTTATGGTCTGATTTAGCTGAGGTAATTGATTTGAGGGTTTAACGCTTATTTTTAAAGCATGCACATTTTTTCACCTTAATTGGGGTTAAGATAAGGTGGAAATGAGAAAGGTGATACTTAGTAAGTTTGGGCTCAATGTATAGGAGAGGTATTCAGCAGGAACTTAAGTTTAGTACTCCATGTGTCAGTGAGGTAATCCGATGTAGAGCTAAAACATTAAACATTCAAAGACAAGGTTCTTGATATTCCGTGTATAAGCGTGTCACTGCAGTCTAATGCTGATACATAATAGTGATTCAGTAAAAAAGGTTCATTTCACTGAATTACTCTAGTGTAATGCTGCTACAAAAGAGTTACTCAAAGATGAGGTGCTTGGTATTCTATGTATAACTGAGTTATGCTAATGTAATGCTGATACATAATGTGGACATTGTGATAGAGTTACAGGTACACAGCCAGATGGTAATACTTAACTGCCATCCAAAGACAGGATTATTTACACAACAATGTTTTGCTCTGTATGGTTCTGTATGGCAGAATATAATTTCGTACACTATAAGGACAGCATACTTGTGCATACATATGAAGTATATGTCTAAGTAGCAAGGCGATGCATAAGGACACCTTCGTAATCAGAATTCTGACACACACACAAATATAAAGTGTTTTACAAGTAGAGAGTAGGTAATATAACAAAATGTACCTGCTGGTCCAGGTTGCTGGATATACTGGAGGAAATGAAGAATGGGTAAGATGTACAAAATAAAAAACAGGTTTTAAGAAGTCAGCTGACATAAATATGCATATTTGTTGGTATATTCTTTTAAGGATATATAAATAAAGAGGTCAGGAAAAAAGTGGGAGAAAGGTAGAAGCCAAACAGTACAGGCTCAACATCACTTAACAAATACTGACTGATGGGAAGTATTGGACAGGTGCGACCTATCTAGGACATTGATAAGCCAGCTGCTCCAAATCTGTGTCACAAATAAGAAGGTATGCACCTGTGATATCTTAGTAGATATGGATTGTAATATGACAAAGTACATACCACCTGCTATAATATTCTAAGAATGTTCACTGCGAGAAGCAAAGTTGAGTTGACCTAAATCCTTCTACGTGGCACACATTGTCACAAAAGGTTCCTCATCTAGGAAAAAAGAGATCATTGTTCCCCTCTACTCATCACTCATTAGACCCATTATAGAGTACAACAACTGGAAAGGCCACAGAAATACCTTAGAAAGAGGATTACTGGCCTCAGACAGATGCCCTACGCAGACCGTCTCAAAAAACTCCAGCTTTACTCCATCACATATCACCTACTTAGAGGCGATCTCTGCCTAACATACAAAGCTATGTCAAACCCAGAGCTGTTGGACATGCTCCACCTAAAGAAATCCCAATCCCCCTGAGCTACACGCTCTAGGGACCTAAACCTTGTCACCACAATAAACAGAACATGGTGGAGGGATAGAGTCCTGTCCCAGAGACTTCCCATACTCTGGAACAAACTACCTGTCTATATCAAACAAAGCTCCTCATTAGCACTCTTCAAGAAAAATCTTGATGATTGGATGGGAGATAGGAAATTCACCCCAGGGATCACTTCTGTGGCTCTGCTTGACAGGGGGCACAGGAAAATAATTTTCTTGGGTGGTGAAATCCAGGGTACCGTTTGGCTTGGCTTATATAGGCCCTAGGGCCAATAGCCTAGTACCTACCTATGAACCTATGAACACCATAATCCGTGATTCCAAACTAACATGTTAATGCAGTCAGGGTGGAACTTTCTTTAGGAGTATTCCTTCATGTGGACCAAAGTTTGGCCATGGATAAAAAGATTAGTATTAATGCCAAAGTTGAGACATTTCTAAAGTGGGGGAGGGGTACACACCTCTATTAAAGAACTGGATCACTGAGGTTTCCTGGTTAGTGTGAAACTATTTGCTGATTGTGGGCCTGGAGCATATGACAGTTGCTGCCCTTCTCCTTCTTGTTACTTCATCTCTTTGCCTGATTTGCAGGTTTTACAATAGTTGTGCCAAATTGTAAAAGTGCGTATTAATGTCTGATGTAATTTTAGAGTTTGCTTTCTTCTCTTACACATTATCTATACTTTGTTTACTCCTACTTAAACAATGTAGACCTGCGAAGACATAAATATTTTGGAGTAGATAATTTCTGTGCAACTGTTACAACATTATCAACTACCCCATTCTAGCATGTATTTTTGTGTCTTACAATTTTGTAGGTGAATGTACAGTGGATATAAAAAGTGTACACACCCCTGTTAAAATGCCAGGGTTTTGTGATATAAAAAAATGAGACCACAATAAATAATTTCAAAATTTTTACCATCTTTAATGTGACCTGTAACCTGTACAATTCAATTGAAAAACAAACAAATCTGTTAGGGGAAAAATATAAAAAATAAAAAAGTACAATAAGCTGGTTGCATAAGTGTGCACACCCTTAAACTAATACTTTGTTGAAGCACCTTTTGATTTAATTACAGCATTCAGTCTTCCTGGGTAGGAGTCTATCAGCATGACACATCTTGACTTGGCAATATTTGCCTACTCTTCCTTGCAAAATCACTCCAAATCTGTCTGATTGTGAGGGCATCTCTTGTCCACAGCCCTCTTGAGGTCAGCCCACTGATTTTCTAATGGATTTAAGTCTGGGCTCTGGCTGGGCCATTCCAAAACTTTAATTTTCTTCTGGTGAAGCCATTCTTTTGTTGATTTGGATATATGCTTGGGGTCATTGTCGCAATGAAAGGTGAAATTCTTCTTCATCTTCAGCTTTCTAGCAGATGCCTTAAGGTTTTGGGCCAAAAGTGACTGGTATTTGGAACTGTTCATAATTCCCTCTACCTTGACTAAAGCCCCAGTTCCCAGCTGAAGAAAAGCAACCCCAAAGCATGATAGTGCCACCACTATGCTTCACTGTAGGGATGGTGTTCTTTTGGTTATGTGAAGTGTTGTTTTTGCACCAAACGTACCTTTTGGAATTGTGGCCAAAAAGTTCAACCTTGGTCTCATCTGTCCATAACACATTTTCCCATATGCTTTTGGGAGATTTGATGTATTGTTTTGCAAATTTTAGTCGGGCCTGGATGTTTTTCTGTATAAGAAAAGGCTTATGTCTTGCATCCTTACCCCATATGCCAGACATATAGAGAATACATGAGATTGTTGTCACATGTAGTACACAACCAGTACTTGCCAGAAATTCCTGCAGCTCCTTTAGTGTTGCTATAGGTCTCTTGGTAGCCTCCCTGATCCATTTTTGTCTTGTCTTTTCATCAGTTTTGGAGGGATGTCCAATTCTTTGCAACGTCACTGTTGTCCCATATTTTCTCCACTTTTTGATGACTGTCTTCACTGTGTCCCATGCTATATCCAACGCTGTGGAAATTTTTTTGTACCCTTCTCCTGACTGATACCTTTCAACAATGAGATCCCTTTGATACTTTGTAAGCTCTCTGCAAACCATGGCTTTTGCTGTAGCAGGCAACTGAGTAAATGCCAGGAAAATCCTACTTGGAGAGCTGAACTTTATTTGGGGTTAATCAGAGTCTCTTTAATTGATGGCAGGTGTGTACCCAAGAAGACTAAATGCTTTAAATAAAGCAAAAGGTGCTTCATCAAAGTATTAGTTTAAGGGTGTGCACACTTATGCAACCAGCTTAATGTATGTTTTTTATTTTTTATATTTTACCCCTAACAATTTTGTTTTTCAATTGAATTTTACAGGTTATAGGTCCCATTAAAGTTGGGAAAGTTTTGAAATGATTTATTGTGGTCTCATTTTTTTATATCACAAAAACCTGACATTTTAACAGGGGTGTGTACACTTTTTATATCCACTGTATACTGTGATATGCCCCTCATACATGTCATTCACACTTGCCTGCATCTGTGCTCTGTCGCTTTCCATGCTACAGTGCAGTACAAAATGTTATGGGGAGATTCAGAGAATGAATGCACTGTATGAGACCAGCACACAAAAAATCCAGGGAATAGGCCTACACAAATTTCAGAAATTATATATTATTGTGCACCCAGCAGACAGTTGATGCCCAGTACTTAATGAAAGCACTAATTCAATTTATAGATAGCTGTTTAACATTACAAAACTATTTACAGTGTCAGAGTTAAGTACTAGTCACAAAGCTGCATTAGCAGAGGTGAATATATTTTGCAATACTGCAATCCCCCATCCAAGCAAGACAAATACAAATGCGCACACACACGCACACTCACACACACTCACACACACACACACACACACACACACACACACACACACACACACACACACACACACACACACACACACACACACACACACACACACACACACACACACACACACACACACACACACACACACACACACACACACACACACACACACACAAACATTTAGAAAAGAAAAATATTCTGTCATATTGCCCCTACACAGCTCTTGGTACAATAGTACCACAACAGCAGTCTAACCATTTACACAGACACTAGCTGACTGCACTTAGATGGCTACAGACCCATTCAGTTCTGTAAGTTGGCAGGATTCTAGACTTTTGTAACATCAGAGCATGAAGACTAGATGAGATAAAAATGAGAAGTAGTATGCAGGAATGGGTAGTAAGCAGGATGCAGTTCATTTGCTTCCTGTAGTACATGGCTCATCACTGCATACTAGTACTAGTAGGACTGATGCACAATGTGAACAAAGTCTGCCTGCATGCATGCTTGGAATACTGTAGATTGCATGTGTATAGATGTGCGTTGTAATATTCACTGTTGCATGGTCAATATATATATATATATATATATATATATATATATATATATATATATATATATATATATATATATATATATATATATATATATATATATATATACAGTTGTCACTTCTGTGACTTCTGCCTGTCCCAACTTCCATAACTTTGTCTTTGCCTTCCTGGCCTCTGCCAACTCCTTTCCGCTAAGACATCAGCGGTATAAAGGGGGCATGGATCAAAGTCATTTTCAGATCTTTCTTGCTGCAGTTCCTAATCATTATATGCATTCATCGACCTACTTCCAGAAACACAGACAAATATCTGACATGCAAAATTTTTGCTTATTTTTATTTTTGTATCTTGCTGGAAGAGTGATGTAGAGAGTTTTCAGGTATAGAAATGAAAAATGTTAACAATTGTTTTCAGTGAAGAAAACAAATTCTGCACATGATTTTCATGCATATTGTATACATATGGCCCTAGTCGGAGCTTGATGTGGACATGGTCCACACTGAGTCAGAATCCCCCCGATAACACTATGTTGCAGGGCTGTATCAGTCTAGGAAAACCTAGGTCAAAATAAGGTGTGCTCCTAGTCTCATTCTATCATGGCATCAGACAAGGCTTCCAAGGAGCTCCCCTCAAAACATCAGAATGTAGAGAAGTGCCCCATAGAGAAGAGTGGGAATCTGATGATAGTTCTGTTGAGTCTGAGGGTTTCTGAAGTTCAGATAACATTGAGATCAGCGATGTGCTTTCACAGCCCCCATCCTTGCAAACAGTTTCAGCTAAGGCTTCTGGCAAGACTCCTTTGGAGACTGCCATGACATCAGCATTAGTCATGTAGCTCTGGAATGAAACTGATGTGCTATCAGTTGGCGCAGTGGCCTGTTTGATAGCCACTTCAGTTGACTCCATTGTGATCACAGCACAGGGGAAGGTGATATTCTTTCACTGCTCATTCAAGATGATATTTCTAGATAATGACCTGATATCTTGGGCAGCTGCCCACTTCCCAGGTCCTCTAAGGTGAATTGGCCTTATGCAACCATAGCATACGCTGACTCCTGCGGGTTTGCTTCAGCATAAGCTATTCAGTTTCTTGACCCAACCCACAACCCAAGCTTCATCCAAAGATATTTTCCATCCGGCCCAGGAATTCTTGAGCCTTTTGAAAACCAAGCAGCCACTACTGGAAATTGTAGAGGTGGCAGAGATTCCTTCCAGGGAGGGAAGGCTAGAACCTGCCTTGGTGGATGATTCTGATACCCCAGCCTCTGACACAGATGAAATATAACATATGAACCAAACATCTCCCTTTTTTTCCTATGAATTTGCTGCTAATGACACCCTATCCTCTGCTTCACCACCAGCATATGTCTCTTTTTGCCTACAATCTTCATTGGATGAAGGAAGTCTTCCACTGGAATGCAGAAGATTACTCACAGGCCCACTTGAGATACAGGGCATTCATGGGCCTGCCTAAGCCTAAACCTATTGCTGTTCCTTCATTTCTAGAAGCCCTGGAAGATACATTTATCAATACGTCAGTAGAGTCAAGCTCCCTTTCCCTGTAAATTTTCATGAGTTTCATAAGTTCTGTTATAAGAATCCTCTGGCCAACCCAGCTGTGGTGCCATTAAATTCCATCAAGGGGCCTTCTGCAGCTCTGTCTAGGAACCCAATTCCCATTGACAAGGGAGATTAGAATTCTCATCCACTTTGGGAAAAACACATACAGATCTGCTACCTTGACCTTTAAGGCTTTCAGCTGCCAGGTTAATATACTTAACTTTCAGGAGTCACGCCTTAAAAGTTGAAGTCTAAGGCAGAGGGAATAAGAGACAAGGACCTTTGCATTTTGGCTTATCCATTGTAGTCAGCATTTTTACAGAATGCCTGGCTGCAGTAATAGCCTTATGCAGGGCTAAGGGTATGTATATTTACTTTTACCTCAGTGATTGCCCGATTCACACTAATTCCATTGAAGAGCTTCAGAAATCCTTGCAGTTTACCCTGAAGTGGATCCACAGCCTAGGTAATTCCCTCTGTCTGTCTGTCTGTCTTTCTCTCATCCTCCCAAAGTTACATCTCAGTCTTGCAAGAAAAGAGTTGTTCCTAGAAAAACCATTGGACACTGAATAGCAGAAGGCCTTTCTCATTGAGGACAAGGTACTCTCTCTCTCTGTTGCTGTCCCTGCTTGTCCAGACAAGCTTGGAAAAAAACACCATCATAGCAATGGAATTCCTCAGGATTCTGGAGTATGTAGCATCTTGCATACTGATAGTCCCTCTAGCAAGGCTGCATATGTTAAATTTACACTGGTACCTCAGAAACAGATGGTGCCAGCACTCCCAGTCCCTGGAGACCCCAGTCCCCATTTTGTCAGGTATAAAGAAGGAGCTTTCATGGTGGAGATACACCATGGCCTAGTCGTACCTTTCAAGTTAGCCTAGGGATCCCAAGTCCCCATCACAGATTCCTCAAGCACTGCATGGGGTACACATGTAGGAGCTCTGGAGGTCCAGGACACATGGAAGAAGAACATGAGAAACAAGTATATAAATATCAATATGTGGGAAATGAGGGCAGTTATTCTAGCATGAAAAACAACTAAATAGATTATGACACAGTGACCTTGCATGTCCTTATCAACAGCACATGATGCAGTACATCAACTACTAAGGGGGGATCCATTCTTACCCTTTGCAGACTGAAAATGCAGGCCTGGGAAATAGTCCAGGAGTTAGACTTGACCTTCATGGCATCCTACATTCTACCACAAGAGGATATTTAATCAATAAGATGATTAGGTCATAATCAGGAATTCATAAATAGTGTTGGACAGGGATTTGTTTCTAGATTTGAGCCCCGGGTGGTGTGTGCCAGAAGTAGACCCTTTTTTGCTTTAGTAGAAAACAAGCAACTCAGGAAGCTTTGCTGCAGGAGTCTGAGAAAAGATGACTTCTCCATACTTTGAGCAAGTCTGTTTCTGTACACCCCCTTGTGTCCAATACCTCTAATACCCAGGGCATTACAAAAGATCAAGAAGGAGAGAAATAAAATGATACTATTAGCCCCCTGGTTCTCTTTCCTGCTGACTCTGGCAAGGTCAGGACCAATACTGTTGCCCCACTGAATGGACCTCTTGACTCAGAAAAAAGGGTTCTTGTTGCAGCATAGTCCAAACAACCTAAGGCTGACAGCTTGTATGGTCTAGCACTCATCCCTTCCAAGTTCATGTTTTCAGAGGACATGCTAAATATTATGGCAAAGGGTAGGAAACCTAACACAAGGAGTCATACTTAGCAAAATGGAAGACATTTTTCCTCTCATGCCTTGCTAGAGTCCAGGCCCAAATTCAGCTCAAGTATATCTGATTCTCAACTGTCTGTCAGACTTTTTGAAACAGGAATATACTATATCTCTTTAAAGATACAGGCCTCAGATGTTTCAGCTTGCCTATCACCAGACCATCTATTGTATTCTCAGCTGTCCCTAAAAGGGTGCTTCATGTCAGACTACCCAAAAGAGACATTATACCATAAAGGGATCTCAATTTTGTATTGGAAAAATACTCACCCTCACACCTTTTGAACCACGTGCTTCTATATCTGTCAAGTATCATGCCTGTAAGACATTTTGGTGGCTGTTACATCTGTAGAGCAATATCCAATTTGCAAGCTTTAACTTGCAAAGAAGCCTTTTCACAAAGACAAGGTTAGTCTACATATTAACCTTTCTTTCATGCCTAAGGAGGTGATTATCTTCAAGTCAGGCTGTGCACCTCCATGTGTTCTTCCAAAAGGCCCAAAACAAAGGAGAAGGAACCATGCTTTCTTCACATGTGCATAAACAGCCATTTGGTCATAACTGGAGGAATCAGACATTCAGATCAAGTGTTTGTTTCCTTTGCAAGGGACAGAAAGTCTGTCCTCAGAGCCTATCAAAATGGCTTCCTGTCTGTATTTGATTTGAATCACCTGTGCCAGTTGATTTAAATTCCTGCCAGAAGGTTGAAGCCCACAATCCTGAAATGCATTATCTTGGTAACATAATATAGAAGACCAAAACACTGAAAACCTTAATGTCAAACTTCTGGACTTTAACCCATGTTAACACTTGTTCCTGGATTTACGCTGCTAGGGATATTCAGTATTCAAGATGCTAAGACATTGTGGTCTTCAGCATTTTGGTCTTTTATATTATGTTACTGTGATAACGCATTTCAAAGTGAACTTTATTGTCATTCAAACTGCACAACAATGCAACTGAACAAAATTCTGTTACTTCAAACTTAATGTAAATACAACATATACTGATAATACTAATACAACAATAACACATATACTAATATTAATCCAACAATAACAACAGTAAGAAATTCATACAGTGCACTGAACAAGTGCAAGCTCTTGAACCAAGACTATTCCACATACATGTCTTTGTCAGTACCCAAAATAATGCACAGATAATATATTGCATGGATCAGAATCAGACAGATTTCAAATTGCAAAGAATGCTAACTTACATATTGTACAGAATGTTAACTTGGCATCATTAATATTGCACATAAGTTATAAGATTATACTTTCATAGAGTTATTGCATATGTCTGTGAATTACTTCAGCATTGTAATGCCAGACCTTGATGACCAGCATGGTGCATGATGTTCATCGTGTTTCACTGTTGCAGTCATTACACTTGGGTTATCCTGCTGGCAGGCTACCCGCAGTCGGCCTGAATTCCAAAGTCTAGGTCCGGTGTCGGTTGCTGTCTCCTCTTGCCTGACATCAGTGTGCCAGGGGTATAAAAGATGCAGCCGACGCCATTTTCCTCAGTCTTTCTTGCCGCGCGGTGCCCGAAGCAAAAGCAGTTCGCAAGTGCCGTTCAGCCAACTCCTGAGATTTTTGAAATCGAATTTCAGATCCGAAATTTTCAATAAAGCTAAGTACCCTGTTGGGGAAACCTTTTTCTTGCTGCAGACCGATGTCAGAAAAAGTTAACAATTGTATTTCTTATGGGAAGCAAATACCTCATAAGGATTTTCATTCTTACTGTATTCCTTGCCTAGGCCCTGATCATAAAGTTGCTAGCTGTCGGTTTTGTGCTAGATTTAACCAACGCACTATTAAGCATCAGTTCGATTTTGCCTTTCATTACTTTGGCCGAAGATTCAATTATATAATGCCATCAGAACAGCTGATGACTGGAGTTTATAAAAAATGCAAGGAAAAAGAAAAGGACAGGCATCCGAGGTCCAAAACCGACGACGAGGCTTCCACTAAGCCAGTCGCTGGTTCGTCGGTTCTCAGTGAGGTGCTTTCACTGACCCTGGCACCTGCTACCTCAGAGCCACAGGCCACTGACGACTCCCACGTGGAGCCAGCTAGGCCTCTGGATACTCAAGGTATTGGACACTCGGAAACTATTCCCTCAGATGGGTCCAGAGCTGCTGAGCAGGCATCGGCTTCTGAGGGTGTTTTTAGACCTACACAGTTATATGTAAAGCCTACTACAGCTTCCAAAGCGAAGACTAAAGCAGTTCTAAAGACAAAGAAACAAGTACACAAACTACCATGCCTAAAAAGCAGATGATCAAAATGGCCGAAGACCTAATTACCTTGATCAGGGGTTCCCATCCCCCATCTAAAAAGAGGCCTAGGCAAGAGACAAAATATGAATCTTCAGATCAGGTTTCCATTTCCTCTGACTCCTCTTCTGAACAGGGATACTCTCTTCCTCCTTATGAGGAATCTGATGCTGAAGAATCTATCCCTTCAGCCTTACCGCCTGAGGATTATTCTTTTGGGGAAACCCTGCATACCATGAGGGAGCACTTCCACTGGGAGAGCCAGGACTATCCAGAATCTAAGAAAAGACTTAGATATTTCCTTTTACTACCTCAGCACAGGCCTTTGGCTATTCCTCCTGTGTTAGACATTGTAGATGATGTATTTTCCAAGTCCGGACTTTCTCCTGACTCTTTACCTCCTGCCCCTGTTAAACCAGACAGATACTACAGGGTTCCAGATTCACATAAATTTCTTTATAAAAACCCTGCTGCTGACCCAGAAACTATTTCTCAGGGTCCCAAAGGGGTCAAGGCTTCTACTACAAAAAACCCTATCCCCTCTGATAGAGATTCAAGGGCACTAGACAGATGGGGAAAAAGGTTTACACTTCTGCTACTTTGGCTGTGAGGGCTTTAAATTGTCAATTTCATATGCTTAAATATCAGCAATACTTACCGTCAATGCTAAAACAGAAAATGTTATAAAATTCTGATTGTGCAGAAAATAAGGAAATGCAGGATTTATTGCATGCAAATGAGCAAGTGGGAGGCATACATTGCAATGTGGTTTTGATTCTCTGGAGGCCTCTTGCAGGGTTGCAATTACGGGTTCTGTTATTAGGAGGCATGCTTGGTTAAAGGAACAGAATCTGCCTGATCATGTTAAAGGAAAGTTATTAGATGCTCCATTACAGCATGATACTTTATTTGGTGTTAAGGCAGAGGAGGTGTTGAAGAAAATGGAGGACAAAGCGAAATCTATGCAAACAGTAAAGGATTTCTTACAGGTACAGCCACCCAGATTTAGCAGGAACTGGCTTACAAAGAATTGGTCCTTTCCAGTGTCAGACAGACCACAAAGAGGCAGATACAGATGCCCCAGAGGCAGATCCCAGCCCCAGGGCTCATACAGGCCTAAACAGTGGGCCGCGTCTACCTCCAAAAGCGGAGAAGACAAAACACAGCCATACAGGAAACATTCCCAATGACTTTCCTCTGCCAGCTCCAAGCACTCATCTTTTGGCAGCCCCCTTAGGGGGAAAACTAGCACTTTTTTCTCAAAAAATTGGCACATGATCACCCAGGACAAATGGGTCTTAAATATAGTGTCCTAGGGCTACAGGTTCCATTTTCACAACCTGCCGAGGCCAAAAGGTATGCCAAACCTGCCACACAATCAATGGGCAGAGGCACAAAAACAAGTTTCATCCCTCATGGACATGAGGGCCATTCAGCAAGTACCACAGCAAGAGCAGGGACAAGAATTTTCCTCAAGACTTTTCTTGGTACCCAGAAAAGACAAAGCCTGGAGACCAATACTGGACCTGTCTACTCTAAATACATTCCTGGATGTTCCAAAATTCAAAATGTTGACTCTGCAGCAACTTCTGCCCAAGCTGGGCAAGAAGGCTTGGCTTGTAACTTTGGACTTAAAAGAGGCATACCTGCATATTCCAATCAGACAATCTTGCAGAAGATACCTCATATTCCTAGCTGGCTCCATGCACTACCAATTCTCTGCACTGCCCTTTGGCTTATCTACTGCTCCCAGAGTTTTCACAAAATGTCTGGCACCAGTAATTGCAGTTTGCAGACAAAGAGGAATTCAAATATATCCTTACTTGGACGACTGCCTTATTCAAGCAGAAAACAAGGACATTCTACTAAGGCATCTGACGTTTGTAAAAATATTACTTATTTGCCTAGGGTACACAGTAAACGAAAAGAAATCAAAACTAGTACCCTCTCAAGAGATAATATTCCTGGGTGTAAGCTTAAATACAACTGCCCAGATGGCTTATCTCATGTCAGACAAACAAAGGCAACTGACTTCTTACTTCAAGATGTTGGCAACAAAGACCAATTATCTGCAAAAAAAATTCTGCAGGCTTTGGGCTTCATGGCATTCTGCTAATTCCATATGCCGGACTGCATATGAGGAAACTACAATGGTATCTAAAAAGTGTTTGGACTCGTCATTGTCACAGCCTGGAAACATTAATTAATCCTCATTTCTTGCCTACAACAGGAGTTTCGATGGTGGGCACAGGCCTGTCACCACAACAAGGGACAGCCATTCACCCTACCCACAGCCAGGCAGTCAATTACAACAGATGCTTTGGATTATGCCTGGGGGGGCCCATATGGCAGGAAAATGTATTCAGGGCACATGGCCCACAAGCCAAAATCACCTTCATATCAATCAAAAAGAGATGCTGGCTGTTCAAAATGCCCTGACAGCTTTCAAGGATCTACTCCATCCAGGACAACTACTGATAAGGACGGACAATACTACAGTCATGTGGTACATAAACAAACAGGGAGGCACTCATTCCTACCCCCTCTGCAGACAAGCCATGCCCTTGTGGGACACAGCATTGACTTATCAAGTACACCTGCAAGCACAATTCCTGCCAGGAAAGAAAAATACTCTGGCAGACGAACTAAGCAGAAACTTCACGGATCCCCACGAGTGGAAACTGGATCCACAAGTCTTCAGCATGATAATAAAGAAATGGGGATGCCCAGACATAGATCTATTTGCCTCCCCTCACAATTGCCAACTACACAAGGATGTATCGCAAGCAAGCATGGAAAGTGGACGCTCTATTATTCAGCTGTAAAATCCTAACAGTATATGCCTTTCCTCCTCTGCCTCTCCTCCCTAAGGTACTCCTAAAGGTCAGACAAGAGAAGCCAAAAATGATTCTGATTGCACCAGACTGGCCCCGCCAGCACTGGTACCCAATCCTTAAGAGCTTGTCTCGGGGCCCAGCCTGGACATTGCCTCTAATTCCTCATTTACTGACCCAATAAAACAATCAGATCCTGCACAGTCAGCTCAGAACCCTAAATCTGGCAACATGGTGGATAATGTAGCCATTCAGAACACATCTCTCTCTAAAGCAGTGATGGGTGTTATTTTGGAGGCCAGGAGGCCCAGAATCAGGAAATCTTATTCTGAAAAATGGGAAAGATTCTGTGCTTGGAACCAGGCACAAGGAATTGACATGGTTGTACCAAATATTCCTCAGATTTTACAATATCTAACCGAGATGCTGGACAAAGGCCTATCCTTTTCATCAATCCAAATCCATGCCTCTGCCATTTCAGCTCATTACAATATGGAACCACCTATTTTTTCACATCCGCTGCTAAGACAGTACCTAAGAGGGGCCAAAAACATAAGACTTCCAAAGAGAGCACCAATACCTGCATGGGACCTCATTTATGTCTTGGAAAAACTCACACTGCTGCCTTTTGAGCCAGCCAATACAGCTGAAATAAAGTTCTTATCTTGGAAAACATCTCTGCTCCTAGCAATAACCTTTGCAAGACGAGTCTCAGAGTTACAGGCACTCATGGCTGTGGAACCTTTTATCATTTTCCATCCAGACAGGGTTTTTCTGAGGATGAACGCGACATTTATGCCTAAGGTAATGTCCAGTGTGGCCCTTAACCAAACGATTCATTTGCCTACCTTTTATCCAAACCCACAGAATAAGGGTGAGAGACTCTTGCACTCTTTGGACATACACAGACAGCTACGCTTCTACTTGGACAGAACTAAAGCTTTCAGAAAGACTGAGCAACTCTTAGTAGCATATGCTGCAGGATCACAAGTAGAGGCTATCTCAAAGCAGACTATTTCAAAATGGCTAGGTCACTGCATTCGTCTCTGCTATTCACTACATGGTAAATCAGTGCCTAAGGGCATTAGGCCTCACTCTACCAGAGCAGCAGCTACTTCAGCAGCCTTCCTCAGAGGAGTACCAACCAAAGTCATTTTAGAGGCTGCAACTTGGAGTTCAGTGCACACTTTTACCAAGCACTACCACTTACCTCTCTATTTTAAATTTAGAGCAGGCTTTGCCACTGCAGTTCTGCAGGGCCTTATAGCCTGTCCTAATCCTATTTAGACCCAGCCACCCTACCTCAGCTTTGGGATTCAACCCAAGTGTAATCACTGCAACAGTGAAACACGATGAACATAGTATAGTTGTGTACCTACCATAAATGTGGATGTTTGAATGTATTCACTGTTGCAGTCCTGGTTACCCACCCAGCATCCCCCTCTTTCCTTTGCTGGGACTTACTCTATCCTAAACAACCTGTATGGTGTATTTGCTTGTAGATGAAGGAAATGTTTATTTTTGTGCATGCAAACTTATTGGCATAATTTTCAGCTTACCTGACATCTGGGGCAAGAAAAACTGAAGAAAATGGTGTTGGCTGCATCTTTTATACCCCTGGCGCACTGACGTCAGGGAAGAAGCGACAGCAACCGACGCCGGACCTAGACTTTGGAATTCAGGCCAACTGCGGGTAGCCTGCCAGTAGGATAACCCAAGTGTAATGACTGCAACAGTGAATACACTCAAACATCTACATTTATGGTAGGTACACAACTGTACTTTATTACTGGAGTTCAGAAGTCTGATGACTTGTGGAAAAAAGCTTCTATTAAGTTTGGTGGTTTTGCAAAGCAAGCTACGGTATCTCCTTCCTTAAGGCAAAAACAAGAACAGACAATGGGCAGGGTGAGTTCAGTCTTTGACTATTTTCATGGCTCTGCTGAGGCACTGAGCAGAGTCCAAGTCTTGGATAGATGGCAACGTGGACCTGATAATTCACTCTGGCACTTTCACCACCCTCTTTAGAGATTTGTGATCTGAAACCATGCAGTTTCCATACCACACTGAGAGATTACTAGTCAGGATGCTTTTGATGGTACCCCTGTAGAAGGTTGTCAGAACTGAAGGTGGTAGTTTTGCTCTCCTCAACCTTCTTAGAAAGTGTAGATGCTGTTGTGCCTTCTTGACAATGTGATTAGTGTTTATTGACCAAGACAAGTCTTCAGTGATATGCACCCCCAGGAACTTGGTGCTCTTCACCCTTTCCACTGTTTCTACTTTGATTGTTAGTGGAGAATGAGCCTTGCATCTCTTCCTGAAGTCTACTATTATCTCCTTTGTTTTATTCACATTGAGAGCCAGTTTGCTGTTGTCACACTAAACAATCAGTTGGTTCACCTTCTCTCTGTAGGCTTTTTTGTCACCATTGCTGATTAGACCCACCACTGTAGTATCATCCACAAACTTAATAATGTGGTTTGTGTTGTACCTAGTGATGCACTCGTGTCAGCATGATGAACAGCAGGGGACTCAGGACACATCCTTGAGGTACTCCAGTGTTCAGTGTGATGCTCATCGAGGTGTTGTTGCCTCTGCATAACTTTTGTGGTCTGTCAGTAAGAAATTACAGAATCCAGTTGCATAAATGAGTGCTAACACCCAGATGGACCCGTTTATCAATCTGATGTTGGGGCATGACCATGTTAAAGGCCGAATTGAAGTCAGTAAATAACATGCAGACATAGCAGTTTTTGTTCTCCAGGTGTGCCAAGGATAAGTGAAGTGCCAATGGGAAAGCATTTGCCATAGAGCGATTGGAACTATAAGCGAATTGGAGTGGGTCCAGTGTTACAGTAAGACTTGATGTTAAGTAGTCTTTGACAAATCTCTCAAAGCACTTCACTACAGTGGAGGTGAGAGCTACTGGGCTATAGTCATTCAGGCTTGAAGATGGAGACTTCTTGGGCAGTGCTGTAATGGTTGTCTTCTTAAAGCACTTGACCAGCTGCCTTTCTTGGGTTTACCTGTCACAGCACCCTTTGTACATCCGCTGGGTGAAGACAGAGCACTCCATCTTCTTGGATGCAGGGCGGTTCCATTGCTGTTGTATTGCTTCACTTCTCGAACCTGCTGAAGTAGGCGTTGAGCTCATTGAGAAACTCCATGTTATCATCACATTGAGAAGGTGTAGGGGCCTGTATTCTGATATAGATTGTATACCTTGCCAGAGACACCTAGAGTCTCTCAGGTCTGAGAAGTGACCCTGAATTTTCTGTCCATAGGCCCGCTTAGCCTCTCTTATTCTTCTACTAAGTTTCACTTTGACTTCCCTAAGGGCGTCTTTGTCTTTAGACTTAAAGGCAGCATTGCATGCCTTCAAAAGCTTGTTCACTCCACGTGTTCAGTGTTCATCAGGGTTTCTGATTCACTCATGTGATGATGCTCTTGTTGACTGTCACATCATCCTCACATTTTGATATATAGGCCATCACAGACTCTCTGTACTCATCCAGATTAATTTTCTGGTCCTTAGTAGCCGCCTCCTTGAATATATTCCAGTCCGAGATTTCAAAGCAGTCCTGGAGTGCTGAGACTGCTCCCTCTGGCCATACCCTTATCTGTTTCCTGGAAGGCTTTCCTCTGATTAACAATGGCCTATATGCTGGTAGTAGCACAATGGAGAGATGATCTGAGTTGCCCAGATGTGGATGAGGTACTGCCTTATATGCTAGCTTAACAGTGGTGCAGACCTTGTCCAGAATGTTTTCTTTCCTCATTGCAAAAACCACATGTTGGAAGTAATGAGGTAAAACTGTTTTCAGATTTGCTTGATTAAAATCACCTGCTATTATGTGAGCACACTCCGGATTTTGGTTTTGTAGCTCACTGATTAACTGGTAAAGTGTATTCAGTGCCTCGTCGGTATTGGCATTGGGGGGAATATGCACAACTGTGATGCTCACACCATTGAACTCCCTTGGCAGATAGAAAGGTCTGCATTTCAATGGCATAAACTTGATATTTTCAGGCAGTGTTTAGTGACCAACTCACAGTTGGTGCACCAGTTGTTGCTGACATAGATACATACACCCCCTCCCCTTGATTTTCTGAAGAGTGCCTGGTTTCTGTCTGCTCTAAGTAATTTAAGCCCTTCTATATAGACTGCATTATCATTTGTATTATTGTTTAACCATGTCTCAGTAAACATAAGTACACAGCTGTTTCTCACCTTGCTGTGAGTGGTTAACTCCAGTCTTATGTAGTCCATTTTGCTATTCAAGAAGTGAACATTGGCCAGTAGCAAGGATAGGAGTACATGCCTGTATAGATTAGCTTTTAACCTTTTAATTTCAGGATTGTGGGCTCCAATTTCGTGATAGTGAACCATGCCAAGCCATATCAAGGACCATTCTACTGGAGCCACAGTAGCCTCCAGAGCACTTCTTGGGAAGGGGGTCAATACCCCATATATTTTGGAAGCAGCAACCTGGTCTTCTGTCAATACATTCCCCAGACATATCAATGTATGTTTTCCACTGTGGTCCAGGACAGACTTTGCAAAAGCCATCCTTCCGGGTGCTGCACTATTCTTAACTCAATCAGAGATAGATATCCATTGTTTTTAATACTTTGGAAGTCTCTCCAGAAGTGATGGCTTTAGAAGTGAATATTACAATGAACATAATGCAGGTGTGTTAGGAACATACCATAAATGTCGATACTCAAGTACGTTCATTGCTGCAATCCCTATTTCATCCCATCATTTCTTCTGCTTAGACATCCTGGGGCTGGAATAGGTAACCTCATTCACCTTATCCCCTAGTTTCTATCACTTCTCTCTGCTAAGCACCCTCCATCTTTTGATCCTGCCTAGCATGTGGAGAGTGATACTGGTACCCATGGTTGGGTTGTTGTCCCCTGGTGATACATCCCCTAAGTCCACTAGTGCCCTGATGCCTCGAACAAGCTCCTTTTCCAGCCAGGTCAAGAAAGATCCAAAGGTAGCATCATCCAGTGTCCTAGTTATACCGCTGATGTCCTGAGATCCAGAGGGGAAGGACTTGTCACTTCCCAGTGTTTCCTGCACTATTTACAACATTAAGAAGTACAGCTCTATCCTTCTATGTATCCTGCCTCCTGATAAAGCCCAGAGTGCAGTTCACTTCATGCATTGATCAATATGCTATTTAAAGGAATGTTGCAATGCATTGCTGCTCAGTACCCCATTTATTACACATTTAGGTGTATTGACTGCATTGTGTCAGATGTGAGAGTCTCTAGCTGACTAAGGTATCTGTGGGATCTCACTGTGCCACACTTGGCTTGCAGTATGGAGTACAGCTTTGAATCTTACCCTTTGTATAAGTATCCTGTCCCTGAATCCCTCCTAGGTGTCAGCCATCAGTGTAACACATTTGCTTGGAGTACCAGACATACAGAAGCCCACAGTTATAGAGAACCAGATTCATAAGCTCAATAGTAGCACAGGAGTAGCAGCTTTCTGAATCCCAGTCATAAGGCTTTACAGTGGTTTCCCCGATCAGTTGGGGGGAGTTGATAACTTGCAGAGGATTTTGATAAATGTGCAGATGATGTGCATAAGATGTACCTAAATTAGTAATTATTTATTTACTTTTGTTAACCTGTTAATTAGTCTTTGTAGGCACAACCTGTTTTCAGCAAAGATCAGAAATGGTATTCATACTGACTGAGAGAAATGTGGCCAAGGGACAGACAATTCCTATCCACTTTTCAATATGTACTGTCGGTTCTTTTGTATTCACCTGACTTAGTACCATCTCAGGTAGATGAGATCTGAGGTTTACATATCATCTGAAGGATAATCCTCATAAGTGCAGCACCTCCCTTATGCTGTATTACAGAGATATTATTGGCAAATGAGTCCAAACACATGAATAAGAATAGAACCCATTGCATTCTGGTCTTCCAAGTGTTAAAGGTGAGTGTTCTAACGGTTGTGCATTTAGCACTAAAAATACATACATCCTGAAACAGTATACACAAATTTAATGTACCTTGACATTTAGGTATGCTATTAGGATGTGTGTGTGTGTGTGTGTGTGTGTGTGTGTGCGTGTGTGTGTGTGTGTGTGTGTGTGTGTGTGTGTGTGTGTGTGTGTGTGTGTGTGTGTGTGTGTGTGAAACCAGAATGTAAACCTCATTACGGCTTTCTTTTCACGATAGATGCTGTGAGAGTATATCACATGTATTTTATTCTACTCAATAATTTAACATGCTTTTTTATATTTTGGCATTCTTACAGAAAGTGTCAGTTTGAGTTTTAAGTGTGGATATATCTGATAAAAAGCATTACACGGAAAACTTAAAACAGCTTTTCAGAGTGTGTTCCAAAAATAGCACTGCTGCTGGCAAGCCTGTTGAATAGAGTTTCTCATGTTTGAGGGAGTTTGATGAAGATGATCCAGTTATGTCAGTGGAACTGGTGCTGCTTGTAGGTGTTTAACACGGGATACAATGTGAACAGCACCTGGGTAACTGCAGCAATTGCTTGAGATGTACCACTTGTAGACTGAGAATATGTATCAGAGCTACATCTGTTCACACCTCAGTTGCTGTCATTCCTTTAAAGACATGGAAAATGTCTGTCAACAGCAAAAATAACAGCAGATCATCACAAGATTCTTTTTGTAGCTATGGTTCTCTTACGGTGCCCTTCTCTTTCTCCTTTCATCCCCACCCCCACCTGTCTGACAACTGACTTGGAGTTATTTAGGAACTTAAAGTCACTCTATGGCCTGACATGACAGGGCTGAGTGTACAGAAGGTATGGTTTCGGTAACTGTTGGACAGGATAAGTGAGTGACACAGAGAAAGAAAAGGACCTTGTTGGTATAAAACTAAAGGCAGCTTTAAAAAACTGCTGCTTATAAGACATGAAAAGTCATTCTTTGTTTATTTTTTTATTATTGTAGAAGTTTGCACAAAAAAGAAAAGCATATCACCTCCGAGTATTTTTTACTGCATTCCATTTCTCATTGTTCATCTGTGAAAAGGGATTTGTGGTCCCATCAAGGCTATCCGGTTACCAAAACTCTTAGTGGACTCGTCTAGCAAAATTACAGATAATAATTCCTGATTTTATTTCAAGTCACCATGATGTCATAATTCTAATACATTCAAATGCTTCTGATTGAGATGGAGGATTTCACTCTGTTTTAAATTACGTTGATAGTTAAAAAGCAAAGAGAAAGACATATGTATTGTGACACATAGAATGGATTGTGTCCAAATATTAAGTTTCCTAGAAGTTCTCTTGTGAGATATCAGCTGTGGCTGGAATGTATTTGGAGTCATTCCATTTTCTTAAAAAAAAAAATGACTGCCAGCAAATGTTGTTGCGGTATCCCACAGGAATGCCTACAACTTGATGAGTTATGCAGTGAAATTTTGGGGAAGCTGGCTGAAATTTGAAACATCTGTTCTTAATTTAAATAGAAGCCTCATTTTTCTTGCATTGGTAAGAACACTGTTGTTTCTTCTGCATAGCTGTACACACAATTTCGGTGCAGAGTGCCTGACTGTTGTTTCTTTTGATTATACACTCTGTATTACTAGGCTGAGCTAATGTTTGTCTATAGCTGATGTAATCTTTTGTTTTCATTCTGTAATCACATTGCTTTTCTGTAGGGCTTGTATGTACCAGATGTACATGTGTTCTATATTCCTTCAGTAGGGAAGACAATGTCAGAAAGTGGAAGGAAAAGTATAATAATTCAAATGAAATGTTCTACTGTACAAGTGACCTGGCATTTGGTTATCTTTTACTGTGGCATTACAGGACAGCGGGGTAATGTCATCTTACTATTTTGGATGTGGCTGCTGCAGCAGTCCTGGAATCAAAGTGGATCCCTTTGTACTTTATAATTTAAGAGCCTGTAATGTGCAAGAAAGAGAAGATACTTGTAACGGTTTACTTTTACAACAGCGAAACACACTGGTGCAATTGCTCGTATGAGTGAATCGTAACCACGAAAACCAAAACAGCGACAGTTTGCAATGTTCAAAAATTAGCAAATCGAAAAGCAGACACACACCCCAATTTAATATTCCGTCTACGAGATCGCACTACAGTGCGAAAAGGGACCATTTTCCAATCCCCACTGTAGTACAATCTGCCCCAAAATGCCGAATCTGCAATGAGCGAATGTCACTGTGCATTTGCTCATTACACATTCAAACCTTTTTCCGTTTGGCATTTGCAAACTTTGCAAATGTCCTTTCGAAGAACTGCTGTTCGCCCTTGAGCAAAACGCACACATGAAGGTAAACCACATGTAACAGTTGTTTCAGACTTGAACTATAGTAACTGGAAGCAGCATTCTTAACCTGTGCTTTCTGCTATTACCTTAGAAGGATGAAATAAATGAATTACCATGCTAAGGAAGGTCTAGAAGTTTATTAACAAAGAAGAGCTTGTGTCAAATACAAATAAAAAATAAAAAGACAGTACAGCATATGTCATTTGTACGCAGAATGGGACCCTTGCTGTTCCAAACTGGCATAAGGGGAAATAGAGCACCTGCTGCTTGATCCCACTCATAATCCTATCAGCAGGATCCTGAACCAAGCAGTATGCAGGTACTCATGCCAGGTATTACAGAACAATTCATCTAGCTAGTGATGCTTGCTCACAGCTCTTGGTTTTCTGTTTTTAACTGGAATGCCTTTTTAGTGGAGCATGCATGTCCTCCCTGTGTATGCATTTCTGCCCTACTGGCAATCCAACTACATCCCAGTACTCAAAGACATGCTTTCTATGTGAATTGTTGATATTTTAAATTAAATGTTTGTGTGTGTGTGTGTGTGTGTGTGTGTGTGTGTGTGTGTGTGTGTGTGTGTGTGTGTGCGTATGTCTACAGTGTGCCCATGTCCTGAGAAGATAAACTGGTGCCCTATAAAGAAATAGTTTTTCTCTGACCTACACCCATAGAATACTCTCTGTGTGACCCTGAAAAGGATAAAGTAGTTATTAGAAAAATGATTGGATGATTGAATAACTTGTTAAGATTTACGTAAAATGGCAAAGTAGTTTGAATACAGAGCAAACAGTTGTCTTTTTGGTTGTTCTTACCTTAGTAAAGTAACTTCTATAAATGTAGGACACAGTTCTTCAAATTCAAGTGTTGATGCAGGTAGCTTGGTGATGTCTGCTAACAGATCACACTGCTGTTTTATAAAGTTTGCACTGCTTTTCTGTATTAGTTTTATAGTATTACACTGAAGGATCATCTGTCATTTTCACAGGCAGACTAAAGGACTGTAGCACAAAACAGTCTGTGCTTTAACCAAAGGGCTTCACAGGGCTAGTAGATACTGCCGATATTTTACTAAATGTCACTGATTTTGCAAGAGCTTCATATAGGAAAACATTGCATAACTTGTACAATTCGTTTGAGTTTCATTAGTTTCATGAATAATTAAAAAGTTCTGGCCTGAACAACATATTGTACAGTGAGTAATGCATGTTTGTAATTTTCCTGGATTTATTTCTTGATTTTATTTCTGAGGCTGACTCTGAGCATCTTTTTTCTTGTTGTTTTTTATAATTTGTTAAATCTGGTAGGTGGATTTTGCTGGCAGAATTCAAGAATAAAATAGTCTGTAAAAAGTTTAAGGTATCACCTCTTTGCTGGCCATTAAACTTGTTGGCATAGTTGTGCATTTACAGGAAGATGGGTGATAATTTTGTAAGGTAGTTAATTTCTGTGTTATAGGTGGCAAGGGATGCACTCATTCCTAGAATATGACCTTCTCAAAAGGCTTATCTAAGTGTGGATTTTTATCATCCCTGAGTCTTGAGGCACTTGCCTGATCTTCAAATTGCACAACTCATAAACAATGACCTTTTAGGACTCCCATTTCAGCAAGATACAAATGATCACAGAACAACAGCTTGGCATGGGAAAGGAAGGAAGTTTTCTGTTCTGAAAATGCATTTTGAAAAATGATTAAGAAAACAAACAGTGTTACCTGTACTGACTGAGGCACCTAGTACAAGTATGAAAACATAATTTAAAATAATCTCTATGTGACAGCAAAGCTGAACAGTGAGGTGTGTACACTTCAGCTACCCTAAGTTAAAGAAATGTAGCAGTTTCTTAATGTGCCAGTAAAGTGTTCAGTAATACTGCTAGATATACCCAGGTTATATCCATGTTAGGAGCTTCTGATTGGCTGATGATGATGACTCTATTTATCAAGAATTTACAGAGAAGAGTTTTCTGCAGAGTATGTTGTAATAAGCAAGAAATATGAACCAAAAATGAAGTGAGAAACTCATACAGAGACCAAATGAATTTATTGTGGCAGTATTTTTAAATGTTAGTAAGAATTCAGAGACAGTTATTCTGTGAGCATTGTTGTTGCATCATCTGTTTAAAAATAATTCCTGGTACTTTCTTTGCGCAGGCATGTGTATTAGTTTGTCTAATCATGTGTAGCTTCCAGCGTTTACATACTGTACAAGAATACTTTTCATTAAAAGGCCAAGAATTTTCTGTCAACATGTGGCCTCATTCTGAATCTAAACTCTGAATGAATCAGTGGATTAAAATTAGCTGTCATCGAGGCCTGCTGTTATAAATAAAATACCAATCATCTTACCAGTTTATTTGGCAGTTATGTCCTTGTTGTTTGACATGATTTAATGGAGTAGTTTTGTTATACACAGATATGACCTGAGATGTTGGCTTTTAAGTATGAAAGGCATGGACCTTCTATTTGTAATGCATTTTATATCAAGGTATTCAAGCAGGGGCTAGTTTCATAACAAGGTCAAATAGTAAGCTTTCTGGACTTTTAAAAGTAGTATTTAAAATGTCTTTCATTAAGTTTGAACTTTACCCTTTATACACAGAAGATTTATGAATTATTGCAAGAACGCTAGAAGGCCAATCAGTCTTTGTAGGATGAGATTTGCAGGGTTGTTGACCTAATATGAAATTAAACGACCTTCAGATTACTTTACCAATGTCATACCTTTCAACTGTACAGATTTTCACATAATGTCCCGATTTCTGCCTCATATTTTTTGGTCAATTTTTCATAAAATTGTGGTTTTCTAAACTTTTCTTGCAAATTGGTGGCAAATCATTAAAGACTGGAGTTAGTAAATCATGATAGACATTTGAGTTTCAGACTTCATGCCCTTAAGAAAATTCATGCTAATGCAAAACCTGTTATTCTATCAATTTCCTAAGTTTGTAAGAGCAATATTTAAAAACTGTCCCTATTTTTGGGCTTTTGTCCCACTTTTATATATTGCTTTGTCCAGATTTCTTGCTCGAAGAGGTTGACAGGTATGGTATGGTCACCATATAAGTTTGAATCCACGTCATCCTCATTTTTGCAGTTTAATGTTTTCCTTCATTTAAAATGTCAAAATTAAACTCCTGAGTCTAAACAGTTGCAGCTACAAACTTAGATCGCCATTCCTTACAAATTGTATTTCTTTACATTGCAGGTTTTTCCTGTGCCATCTTCCTGCTCAGTGTACTGCCAATGAAAATTACTGTCACCCTTCTGCAGCTTCTGCTATTAGTTCAATAGCAAAGGGCCAGAACTAACTAAAGTATGGAAAAAAAAATAATCACATTACTGCTTCCAGTAGTTTTTGTTTAGCAAAAAAATATTTTTTTCAGAAAAAGAAGGCACACTTGACTAACATAAATTATTTTCAAATCTGAATAATTATTATGATTTATGTTTGAAAGTATAGCCTAAATATGCAGGTGGTAAGCTCTACATAAGCTACTTCTGATTATTGTGGATTTAATACCCCTAAGCTCCTCTCTCATAATGTGTAGCTAAAAGCAATTTAAAGGATAAATGTGTAAAAGTTAAAACTTTTTTCTCTTTCACAGTATAACTCCCAACATTCTGTTTCAAAACGAAAAGTGCTTCTCAGAATGGGATAAGAGCAGGAAAAATATGGACTAGTTATTAGCAACTTTAACAAGTCATAGTGTGGCTAAGTACTTTACTTTGTTCTTACAGTTGGTTTTATTAATGAGACATTATGATTTAATATTATCTACCTTGGAGTTTTTAGTTAGTAATCAACAGCTGATTTCATTGTGGAGCAGTTAATTTTCTTGAAATAAAATGAGGGTCTGCTTCTTCAAGTGTAGGGTTACCACCTGTCCCACTTTGTGAGGGATAGTCACTCTCTGGGCAGTTGTGTCCTAACAAAAAATATAAAAATTGCAAATGTCCTGAGATTGTAGGACATAATTATGTCCCATATTTTATGTAATGGTTGCATAAAACAGTTATTCTGTATCTAAAATACCTAAATGTTACAAGAAACAGAATAAGCAACGTAAATGCTACAAGAATAAACTTTTATTTAGGCACAAAAGTTAAGTTCTGTCCTTTGTACTGACTGTGGGTATGTGTCGGCCTGTAAAATCTGATGTGTGTCCTGAAAATGTCCCACTTTGGCCATTTGAAAACGTGGCAACCCTATTGAAGTGAGATACATTTGAGAGGTATGTTTCACCATACTTCTAAACCTCAAAGTGCAATAATCTGGACAAAGCCTAAAACAATGGGGGACAAAGGCCTAAAATAGGGACAGACTTTAAATATTTCTCTTATAAACTTAGAAAGTTGCTAGAATAACAGGATTTGTGTTAGCATGCATTTTCTGAAGGATATTGTCTGAAACTGAAATGTTTGTCATTATTTAATGACTTCAACTCTCAATGATTTGCCAGAAAAGCACAAATTTTATGAGGAACAGATCAGAAACAAGAGGCCAAAATTTGGACATTCTGCAGTAACCTGAACAATTACCACAAATCAGAACTTGCAAAACTAAATGCTGATTTGTAATCTGCAAAACTTACAACTAGCCCCAGTGCACATCACATACCTAAGTAAGACGATATATACCTAGTTCAGGCTTGCATTTGAAAACGTAACATTGTAATGTTATATTGCACTTGCCTGTCAGTGGCCTCACAATTGTTAAGGTGGATGAAAAAAACTGATGATGAAGGTATAAACTCCAGTCAAATAAATATAATATCCATACATAACAAATTGGCTACATACCATCAGCCAATATAGTACAAGTTTTGTTAGAACAGAAATAAGAGTCAACTTTTGTTCTTAAAAAGCAAGTTATAAAAAAGCACATAATAATGGATTTTTGACTGGAAACAGACTGTCTACCCTGCTTGAATTACTTTTGAATACTAAATAATTCTGTATAATATTTCAAATTATATATTTTTTTAGGATGAGATTACGTTTGCTACTTCTGCTACCATTATCTGATCTGATTAATATACAGTGATTTACTAGATATATATGGATTGAAAATCTTCCACATAGAGACGTTTCTTACACTCTAAAAAGCTTGCACTATATCAGCTGATGGAATGCAGCCAATTTGTTTTGGTTGGATATATTCATTTATTTATTATTTATTTACATTTGTTTACCAGGAAAGTCTGACTGGGCCAGAAGCCCATTTTCAGTGGAGGCCCAGGGAAAAAGCTCCACAGAGGTACAAACAATATACAATAATTAGATAGTACAGCAGTATACATACAGTAAGATGCAGAATACATATCTTCTAGTTAGTCTATACAAAGTAGTATTCCGTATAGTTTTCTAGTAGATACAGGTTGAAAAAGAAAAAAACATGAGCTTTTCAGTGAAGATCACTGTGAGAAAAAAATAAAGTTAGTAGTGTGTACACATTGCATTTTTAAATAACCACTTGCATTCTTTTTTCTTTTACTTTACTTGCTGTTTTTATATCATATTAAATGCGTGTAACAACTGGTTTCAAATCAAAAATAAAAACTGACAAGAAGCACAATATGAAATTTCTGTACATAAGGCCACCAGTAGCTTGTCTGAGTCAAACACATGGGCTTGTTGTCAATTTTAATATCGTGCCTGAGATACATCACCTTATTTAAGTTTGCCAGCTGCAGTGGTTGTAAATCAGATGAGGAACAAGGCAAGGCTATTTTAATTTTGTGGGGAGATGAGACTGTGGAATAGATTTAGTTACTTGAAGATCAAATCTTTTGAGCAGTTCAGGCTGGCAAAGTCACTGATGTTCACTTGTAAGCTAACCACAGTTATTCAGTTATATCTGTCACCTGATGTGTGTGCCCACTGGAAATTAGCCTTACCTGTTTCATAAAGAAAAAAAAAATGTATTAATTAATTTCTTTGTTAGTGAATTAAGGGTAAATTACAAGTGCACCTGTTTGTTTTCAGAGGTTTACACGTGATTAAAGAACGAAACACTCCTTTGAGTTTATTCTGTTGCACCTTTGCAGGTCTACATTTGGGAAGTCATTCTTTTATTTAGCAGTTGACAGTTCATCTTTTTACAAAATTTGTTGACTGTAAGAAGCACAACTGCTTGAACTTTAAGACTGCTGCCATGTTTGGAGTATGCCTTTTTTCAAAGCATGCAGTAGCCTCAAATTTAGTTGTAAGCAGGATGGTACAGAAGACATTGTCCCTCTTATGGGATTGTGGTGTGTTCTGTCCGCATGTAAAAAAAAAAGTAGTCAAAATGTACCAGGTAGAAATGAATGCTATTGGTAAATGACATTGTGATGTGCAATCACTAATGAACACACCGTATTTCTCCATAAATAAGACCTAGTCAGAGAATAAGGCCTAGCATGGTTTTCCAGGGTGGTCATGATATAAGCCCTACCCCAAAAATAAGCCCCAGTTAAAATCGTCAACAACACATGAAAGATGAGTTGAATTATAAAATAATATTATTGACCCCTGTGACTGAGGTTGGCATACTCTGCTCACCATTTTTGGACCATTCGGACTCCCAAATCTTCTCTTTGCAGAAAGTCATAAGATTCTTTCCCTGAGAGTGCTCCATGATTCTTACTGTAACTCTAATCCTCACTCACACTTGACAGTTGAGATCATTGGCTCATAAACACTGATAAGTGTACCTTGATTGGTCAAAGTACAGACAATGCATGTAAAACATGTGCACTTGATAACGAATGGCTGTGGTGTCTTCTTAACCATCGCCATTTTGTGTTGCCACTCCTGTCTTGTAAGTCTTCAATTAATGCCCCCCAGACAAGATGTGTGCAAAAAGAAAGAGCTATTCCATTGAGGACAAGAAAGGAATCGTGGAGGACTCCCGCGGAAAGAATCTGATGGCAAAGTTGGATCTCCAGATGGTCCGAAATGGCGTGCAGCGTGCGATAACCACAATCAACAGGCCAACGAGGGAAATGCTAAGAAGTGCAAGTGTGGTTCAGGTCGGCAACCGTTATTTCCTGAGCTGGAAGACATCATCTGTGAATGAATTACTAACAGGAGAGCAAAGGCTTTGGTTGTGCATACAGCTGATATTCAAGCATTTGCCCTTGCAATGGCACCACAGTTAGAAATATCCCCAGAAGAATTCAAAGCATCACAACTTTAGCTGGATGGCTTCCTTCAGTGATATGAACTGTCTCTAAAATCAACAGCACTGTCCAAGCTGGAAGATACTGAAGTTATTAAACGTGCACTTGCATTCAAGTCCTTTGTTGATGGCATCGACTTTTCTAAATACCAGCTCTCCAACATGATTGCTGTGGATGAAACTGCAGTGTTTATGGGCCAAGGATCTCAAACAACAATTGATCAGAGGGGTGCCTCGCCAATCTACATTCCCTCCACTGGTTACAAAAGTGCATGTGTTACGTACGTATTTTGGCAATTCATCTAGATGGAAAGAAAACCCCACCTCTAATCATTAGTAAGGGCAAGAAAGATAAGATTGAGCATGTTTCAGGCATTTACATTCTTGAAACAGAAAAAGCCTGGTGCACACAAGCAGTTATAAGGAAGTGGGTCGATGTAATATTGCCACTTGTTTTGGGAGGTGGTGAAAGAGGTCTGCTAGTCTGGGATTCAGCCAGCACTCACCGTGCTAAAGACATGAAGAAATTTCTTGCACAGAGAAGAATAGATCCAATAATGATTCCCGCAGGAATGACTGCCTATCTCCAGACTCTTGATATTGCAATAAACAAGCCATTCAAGGACCATTTGTGCATGGAACTCAATAACTACATTGAAAGTAGAATGGAGAGAAATCAGCATGGAAAATTTGTGAAGCCTAGCCTACAAGAGGTTGTGACTTGGGTAAAAAATTAATGGGATAAAATCAATGACAGCTCTGTTGCCAATGTACTACGAGCAGGATACTTGGACAAGCAGTGCTCATTTAAGGAGAGCTCTATTGCTAGCATGACAGATTGGGGCCAATGGTTCTACAGGAAATGGAGTCGCAAGAAATTCAGGCCAGAATTCAAGGGTTGGAGACTTATGACAGTGTTCCAGAAGAAGATGACATGACTATATTTGAATAACTTTTCCATTATCAGAGCAACAGAATAGATTGCTTCTGCTTTCAGCTGCCAGCAAGCTCTTGTCAGTTTTTTGACTTTATTGTGTTAAGGTAATGTTTCATTATCAAGGGGTACTTACAAAGTAAGGCCACTAGTTCCCAGACTTCATTTTTATGACTTTCCATCATTCTTCTCTTACGGTTTGGGTAAGGAATAAAGAAAGCATCACCACTCAGAAAGTGGTAGTTATTCACCTATTTTATTCCCCTCCTCCAATACACATGTATTGAGATTTTTCTGCACTTTTTGTTAAGCATGAAATATTGCACTGTGAAAGCCAAGGTGTAGATATTCTGAAGTTGAAATGTGTGTTGCACTGTTTGTGTAGAATTCTCACACAACTGTTAAAGCGTTACCTAGAACTGTTGCCCAATAACAGAAAAGTACCAAATAAATGTCAATTTGTGTACATGAATAAATGTCGATTTTTGTACATGAAGAAATGAATAAATGTAGATTGTTGTATGGGGGGGGGGGTAAATAAGGCATCCCCTGATAATAAGCCCTAATGCGTATTTTGGCGGGGGAAAAGTATAAGACTCGGTCTTATTTTCGGGGAAACACGGTATATGTGTGTGTGTGTGTGTGTGTGTGTGTGTGTGTGTGTGTGTGTGTGTGTGTGTGTGTGTGTGTGTGTGTGTGTATGTGTGTGTGTGTATATATACACACACTCAGTCAAACCTATGGTCAGTTTTGATGATCTCTAGTTTGCCTGCTGCATATCTTTGGTATGTGGGAGGAAAACAAACTATCCAGCAAAATGCCTCAGGAGCAGGACTTGCAGATTCTACACATAAAGTTACTCCATCTGAATGTCAAATTGGAGAACCATGTGCTATGAGATATTTCAGCACTGCTAGCCACAGCACCACTTATGTGTGTGTATTTGTGTGTGTGTGTGTGTGTGTGTGTGTGTGTGTGTGTGTGTGTGTGTGTGTGTGGATATGTGCAGATTAATCCTGCTGGGCCAGGTCTAGGAGAAATATCATTAATACATGACATGACAGAATTACCGTGTTTAGCAAAATGAAGTACAGCATTCATCAATACACACATGGGATAAATTATTCAGTGTTGACATAACAAAAAGAAAGCAACTCAATTTAGCAGGTATTACACAATTAGATTTACAGAAACCAGAATGATCTTGTGGGTGGTCTGATGAAATGTGTGAAATTATTGGCTGTATAGAAAGACAGGGAGCAGGAATTAATATACAGCCCATATATTTGTGAGCTGTTGGATATAATCAGACAGGAGCAAGGTAATTTAAATAATCCAGGTAATTGGCAATAAGTATGTAGATGGTATGTAAGCTAAGTAAGTTAGCTTTATAGATAGATAGTCATTCATTATCTGTTAAGTAGATGGGCCTGTTGCTGTCTGGCCACATTGTATGTTTGGACTTAAAGATCCTACTATAATGGTAAGTACACAGAAGTGTATAAACTCTCAGTCCATATTCTAATGCCAAGCAATAAAATACATTGGTTGAAATGTGCATAATACCAGAATACCAGATCAGTAACATTAGAGATGTAGATTTTATAATAGAATGGAGAATACTTTGAAAAAATATCACTTAAAGTCATGTTCAGTGAAAATCCCTCCCCCGTTTTAAATATACCACCTTCATGGACACACAACAGTGTAGAAGAATACAAAAGTTAATGTTTGCTGACAGTAGGTTTCAGTGATATTGTGTTTATGGTATTATCTGGTGGACTAATTACTGGTAAAAAGTTGTTACGTTCCTAGTAATTCTACACTTCCCCTTATATTCCTTCCATTTCCAAACACAATGATTTTTCTCTCATTTAAATTGAATTTATTGAATTTGCTTTTGTTGAATCTGGTCTGCTGTTCAGAGATGAGATTATTGTTGTTATTTGAGTTGTAGAGAAGTAATAGCTGAATATCATTTGCCTGTGCATGACTGTGGATTGTAAAAGTGAAAATAGCAGTGCTTCAGAAAGGGATTCTTGTGGGTGCCTGCTTAGAAAAGAATTGTTCCCTACTTCAAAACATTTAGGAAACCAAAAGAAATGTGCCTTGTTTGCTGCCCCTCATCATGATTGTTGTCTAATTAGCTATTGAGTTTCGCCAGTCATGGTGTGGGTATTTGTGAAGATAAAGACTGCCAGCCTAGTTTAATAAAATTTTGTAGATAATTCTATGTCTTTGTAAATATTAATAAAAACATAGGCTTGTTCTCTTAAATATGAGAAGACTGTATTGGATTTTGAACTGCAAAAATGTAACATTTATTTATTTTATTTATTTATTTGCAGTTGTTTAACCAGGATAGTCTGTTTTCAATGGAGTCCTGGGGAGAAAAGCTCCACATACAGATAATACAAAGATTATAGTCCACATACAGATTATACAAAGGTTATGTTACACACATAGTTTACATGAGAAATTAAAGAAAAACATTGTAAGATTGCAGGGTACAAATAAGGAGTTATATGCTAGAAGCCAGCATGAATTTGCTGGTTAGGTTTTGAGAAAAAAGAAAAGAGGAGAAGTGTTGGGAGTAGCGAGTAGGTTATAAGGGATGTGTACAGGAGCATTCCCAAGAGGATTTTAGATGAGAGTGTAGGGATTTTTTAAAGGATGGTAGGTTGGTAATGGTTCGAATGCAGGGGGAAGGGAGTTCCATAGGCGTGCTAGTGAGAAGGACAGGAGGTTTTGTCCAGGAGGGTGTAAGGGTCTGTAAACTTCGATGAAGTTTTGATTATTAGATCTTAGAAGTCTTTGAGTTGTTTGCATTTTAAAGGTAGATGAGAGAGAGGGACAGAGGGATGGCTGGAAAATGAGTTTATGTGCATAGGTGAGCTGAGTGTAGGAGAGGTAGTTAGGAAGCTCTAGCCAGTTGAGTTGGAAGAGAGGTTCACAGTGATGGGTGTATAATTTGTTACTGGTGGCGAATCTGGCTATTTTATTGTAACAGGAGGACAGCTTGGTTTTCAGAGAAGATTGTAGGTTTGTAAGAAGAGGGGCACCATAGAGAAGGGAGGGAAGGAGAAATGTGGTAGAGAGAGTAATTTTGGTAGTTGAGCTGAGGAACCGATTGTGACGGTAGAGCATGCCCAATTTTTGATAAGTTTTCTTTATATTTAGTAGCAGATGGGAGTTGAATTTGAGCTTGTCATCAATTTGGACACCCAGTAGTTTGGCTTCAGATACCAGCTCAAGAGATGTGTTGTTTTGGCTGGTGATAGTGAATAGAGATCTACCAAAGTTATTTGTTTTGGAGGGGGTAAATATCATAAGTTTAGTCTTAGCAGCATTTAGTGCAAGATGGTTGTCTTTCATCCATTGTTCTGTGGTGGTGAAAGAGTCTTGGGTGAGTTTTAGAAGAGTTGGGATAGATGAGGAAGCACAAATGATTGTGGAGTCATCTGCATATTGAATAATGTTTGCAAGGGGGATAGAGTGGTAGAAGTCATTAATAAAGATATTGAAGAGGAGTGGACCTAAAATAGAACCTTGTGGAACACCTGTAGGGGTGTTGAGGAAGGAGGAGGTGGCTTTTTTCCATTTGACGGCTTGTTGCCTATTAGAGAGATAGCTAGTAATCCAATGTAGGGAAGAGGGGGTAAGGTTTAGGTTAGATAGCTTAGTAAGAAGTAGGTTATGAGAGATAGTGTCAAAGGCTTTAGAGAGATCGAGTAGGATGGTAGATACAGTGAAGCCAGAGTCTCTTGTTTTTATTCAGTGTTTCAAGGAAGGATAGGAGAGTGGTCATGGTGCTATGATGGGGTCTGAATCCGTGCTGTGTGGGAGTTAATAGATTGTTGTCCAGAAGATGGGGAAGGAGCTGTAGATGGATACATTTTTCTAGAACTTTTGAAAGGTGCAGTCTGCTGTAAGAAAGCTAATAAGTTAAGCATTTTATGACTGTTTGATCTCAGGGCTCGGAGCTGTGGTGTCTGAGCCAGCAGATTCTTTATATTGTTTTGAGACCAGAGTTAATTGATAGATTTTACACATATAATTTCTTTAATTGCTGTGGTTTCCTGACCAGGTGCAAGCTTACTAGGAAATGTAAATGTAGAGTTTATATTAGCCTGGGAAACCAAAGAAGTATTAAGAATGATGTAATCTAAAATAAGTCAGCAGGATGTATTATCAATTTAAAGGACTTTCTCAGAGAAAGAGAGAGAGCATTTTGGATTTTGTCTAAAGCTGACAACTTACCAGTACTCTGCTTTTGCTCTATATGTAAGTTTATTTAGAACTGTGATTGCTGTTAGGAAAATATAGGAAAATAGTAAGTTTAGTCTAGCTGTTTTCTATATTTATGTCAGAACTATTCTACAGTATTATTTTAAGCATTTCCCTGTGATGTCAAAACTCTTTAATAGCACTGTGTAGTAAGATGTATTGTCTTGTGTTTTTATTATTTATTATGAAATATTTTTAAACCTTTCAAATGTGGCTGTTTTGTGTACAGGTAGTTTAAGCTCTAAAGTACATTGCATGTACATAGTGATACTGTACAAAGCCACTCCAATAGTCTTGCAGCTCAGTCACACTATTTGGATAATAATATTGCACAGTAAAATTGGGCACCCTTTGTTAAGGGCCTTATTTGTAGCTGATATTAGTGGTTGGTGGCAGCTGGTACTATCTTATAGACTGACAGGAAGGGGCATAGCTGAAGAACCTGTGCCAGCATTCCCCAGGAGTGTCTGTGTGGTTGTATAAACTCTTATGTCAAAGTGTGTGTGTGTCAGCTACTTGGGCAGGGACACGAAGCACTGGTTGGACAGAGAGGGTGCTGGAGGTTTTAGCTTGACCCCTAGCCTGAGACCTGTAACCTACAGCTGTGCTAATCGGGAGTCTTATTGGGGACCTGGAGAGAAAGGGAGAAACCAGCCCCAGACTGACTGTGTATTTATTATCTTTTCCCTATATGGATGCCCCTCACTGGTGTTAGTGGTGAGGATTGATGCTCCTTGATTGCTGGGCCAGTGCACGGGCATCACACTATGTACTAATCTTTTATGATCCTCATGAATTCACTTTCTGTTGACAATAACATTATTAGTTCAACTGAGATTTATGATTTCATAAACTTAATTTTTTCCCCATTAGGCTTCATTGATATTAATTGCATTATTATGTATATTCCCCTGCTGGTAACCTATTTATTCTGAATTGCATATGTTAGCACTTTTTTATGCATTTACTTTTCTGAAGATTATACACGTTTAACTCTTTTTTTTTTTTTTTCCTATTTGAAAAAAGAAACTTTTCTTTATCTGACTTGTTACTGTATAATTGTTATCCTTGTAAAAAAATAAGTAAACCTGACAGAAATGCATAGGTACTAGAGTAGCAAAGTATGATCATTTTTATTTAAAATATGAAAATGATACTTTGAAAATTGGTGATATTTAACAGATATTTGTTTTTACCAATAATTTCATGACCATGCAGTTGTATAAAAGGTTGGACACTAAGGAGGGAGAAAAGGACCTGTACCGATTGGCTAGACAGAGGGACTGAGCTAGTAAAGATGTGCAGCAGGTAAGGGTGATATAGGATAATGAGGGAAATGTACTCACAAGCGAGGAGAGTGTGTTGAGCAGATGGAAAGAGTACTTTGAGGGGCTGATGAATGAAGAGAATGAGAGGGAGAGAAGGTTGGATGATGTGCGGATAGTGAATCATGAAGTGCAGTGGATTAGCAAGGAGGAAGTAAGGATAGCTATGAAAAGGATGAAGAACGGAAAGGCTGTTGGTCCAGATGACATACCTGTGGAAGCATGGAGGTGTTTAGGTGAAATGGCAGTGGAGTTTTTAACTAGATTGTTTAATGAAATCTTGGAAAGTGAGAGGATGCCTGAGGAATGGAGAAAAAGTGTTTTGGTACCGATTTTTAAGAATAAGGGTGATGTGCAGAGCTGTAGTAACTACAGAGGGATTAAATTGATCAGTCACACATGAAATTATGGGAAAGAGTAGTGGAAGCTAGGTTAAGAAGGAAGGTGATGATTAGTGATCAGCAGTATGGTTTCATGCCAGGAAAGAGCACTACAGATGCGATGTTTGCTTTCAGAGTGTTGATGGAGAATTGCAGAGATTGTCAGAAGGAGTTGCATTGTGTCTTTGTGGATTTAGAGAAAGCATATGACAGGGTGCCTAGAGAGGAGTTGTGGTATTGTATGAGGAAGTCGGGAGTGTCAGAGAAGTATGTAAGAGTGGTACAGGATATGTATGAGGGTAGTGTGACAGCGGCGAGGTCTGCAGTGGGAGTGACGGATGCGTTTAAGGTGGAGGTGGGATTACATCGTGGTTCAGCTCTGAGCCCTTTCTTATTTGTAATGGTGATGGACAGGTTGACAGACGAGATCAGACAGGAGTCCCCGTGGACTATGATGTTTGCAGATGACATTGTGATCTGTAGTGAGAGTAGGGAACAGGTGGAGGAGACTCTGGAGAGGTGGAGATATGCTCTAGAGAGAAGAGAAATGAAGGTCAGCAGGACTAAGACAGAATATATGTGTGTGAATGAGAGGGAGGATAGAGGAATGGTGAGGATGCAGGGAGTAGAGGTGGCGAAGGTGGATGAGTTTAAATACTTGGGATCAACAGTTCAGAGTAATGGTGTGTTTGGAAGAGAGGTGAAGAAGAGAGTACAGGTAGGATGGATTGGGTGTAGAAGAGGGCCAGGAGTGATTTGTGACAGACGAGTACCAGTAAGAGCGAAAGGGAAGGTCTGCAAGAGGGTAGTGAGACCAGCTATGATATATGGGTTGGAGACAGTGGCATTGACAAAAAGGCAGGAGTTGGAGCTTGACGTGGCAGAGTTGAAGATGTTAAGATTTGCACTGGGTGTGACGAGGATGGACAGGATTAGGAATAAGTATATTAGAGGGTCAGCCCAGGTTAGAAGGTTTGGAGACCAAGCCAGAGAGGCAAGATTACTTTGGTTTGGTCATGTGCTGAGGAGGGATGCAGAGTATATTGGGAAAAAGATGCTAAGGATGAAGGTGCTAGGTAACAGGAAAAGGAGAAGGCCTAAGATAAGGTTTATGGATGTGGTGAGAGAAGACATGCAGGTGGTTGGTGTAACAGAGCAAGATGCAGAGGACAGGAAGAAATGGAAACAGCGGATCTGCTGTGGCGACCCCTGATGGGAGCAACCGAAAGAAGAAGAAGCTGACTCTTAGAGGCACAAAGTTAAACTGAGATTGTGCTAGGTTTTTTTTTCAGTAGCTGGTAGCTGGGTTACAGCATGTTACTGTTAATATTATCGAGTTATTTCTGAGAAATGGCTAGCATATTTGTTTTTTATACCATTAATTGAGTTAAACCCCTATGGGGGTCTTCCATGGTTCTCTTGGTGATGCTATTTTTACCAAGTAAGTTGATGGTATTCAAGGTTGATGAATTTTTGATTTGCATATTTGTAAACCAGAATAACCATATAGTTTTGATTAATTGATTGTTGATGCTTTCTAGTTATGTAGGGAATTTATGTCAAACAATTTCAGGTACTCTTTCCATGCCTTATCTCTGATTGCCATGGATTCTGTTGTTGATTTATTTATCTGGCTGGAGTATATCTGTTCAGAGTATCCAGGAGAATACCTTTGAAATAGTGCAGCACTGTAGCAATATTTAGAGCAGTCTAAGTTCATTCTGCATGATGTAATTTAGCTCACATTCAGTTTCATCTGTTGGTAATTCTGTTACAGTCCTGATGCTAATAGTTTTGGGTAGAAAAAATAATTGTATATTTTTCCAAACAGCAAAAGTAGAGTTGTGGTCACTTAACTTGTCAACAAGAAGTGTAATAATTTGGTCTACATTAGTGGTTGTAGATTCAGGTATCAGTTTTGTAAAACCTAAGGTAAGGCATTCAGAAATAGTGGCAATGGTATCTGTTTGCCAAGGTGTGTTGAAAGCATGTAGTAGAAATATGTCTGTTGAATGTTAATCAGTGAACAAAGATACTGTATCAGCTACTAGAGGTCTAGGTTTCCAGACTTCATAGAAACAACATCCAGTTTGGGTGCTTGTTGGTTGTAGTATGTACTGTGATGCAAATTGAATCTTTTTCTTTTATGCTTGACTGTTAAAATTATATGAACTTTGAAGCTAATTGAATTATCTAACAGTATTGTTTCTCCATCAGCCTTTTTTCTGACGTTTCTAAAATAACATTGTTATAAGTATGGAACTTAAGCTGCGTCTCAAATATAGTTAGAATATATGGTTTCAAAGAAAGTGTCCAAGTTTAAAATTCTAGAATCTTGTTATGTACATCGTTTGTATTAAAGAGAATAATTTAAAGCGTTCATGATATTAGTCACTGCTGTGGTAACGTTAACTTTATGGGTTATATCCTGCACAGGATATAACAGCCAATCAGCTTCCAAAGCTTCAGTGCACCTTCCAGCTACCCAAACTACTAGTCAGCTCGAGCTGAGCTGACTAAAAAAACAGGTGTAGACACCATGCCCTTCAGAGCTTTCGACAGTTGGTATGTGCTGTTTGTTTGTTGGGCAGATAAGGCAGATAACTTCCTTTTGATGAAAAACCTTCCACATAAAATATTTATTGTTTTAATGTACGTTTTTATTTAAGAAAGTTATATTTTAGCTAGAAGTTAACATTTTAATGGACTGTCATGAGACTTAATTGTACTTTTAAACAGGAGCACACTTTTTCCTGTCAGTTTTAAAAGTTTTATAAAGTAGTTGAAAGCTATTTTTTCTGAGAAGAAATTGTTTTACTTTTTTTTGGGGGGGGGGGGGCTGGCAAAGTTCTAAAAGTACTTTTACTGGGTTTTTATGATAAAAAGTTACTTTCAATGTGTTTAAAATTTACCGGGTTATGTTGCTTGTTTTCTGTATGAAAGAGGTACCATTTTTGGTTTTACCATGGAGCAAACTACTGGTCCCTTGGTTGGGTCTTCCAGCCACAAAAAGAAAAAGTTAATCAAGTGGCCTTTGCCACCACAGCAGGCTAGTAATTTCCCCTGAGCCGGAGGTAGGTGACTCTGATGTGGCCAAAACTGTTTTTTCAGACCACTTAATTTTTACCCTGGATCTCTCTGGTATAACATCTACAGCCACTATGTACCAAGGGTTAGCCACGTCTTCTGTGGCTGTTTGACTGCCCTCAGTGAGCAAGGCAGAACCATGTTTGTCTGTATATGGAGAGGAAACGGGGAAGACTTCCCTGTATATTCAGAATGTTGTATCTATACCTGGGGAAGCTGCTGCTGCTGTCATTAACAAAACTACTGATCCAATTTTTCCAGTCAAAAAGAAATAGAAAACTAAATATGTATCTACTCCTCCTCAAAGTTCATTAGACAGGAGTAGTTTATTGGGTCTGGCTCAGGGTTTAATTCAGGCCAGTTGGCCTTCTTATAATGTAGTTTCTGATAAAATAAAGAGGGATGCTTCTTTTCCTGAAGAGTTACAATATTCTGAATCTGGACAGGAAGATGAAAGCACAATACAGGTTTTTCTCATCAGATTTCTGATTCAGACTCAGAGGAGGGCTCAATTTCTGATTCTCCTTATGGGGGATTCTCTTTCTCTGGGACTAGAAAGTGAATGTGACAGTGTTTTCAATGGGAGAACACTGAGGTTTCTCAGTCCTTCAGAAAATACTATATGAGCTGCTGCAGAAGGAATTTCCAGAACCTTTACCCATTCCTCCAGTGTTGTCAGCTTTGGAGGATGTGAGTGCCACTGCCTGCAATTTTCCTGATAGCCAGCCTGCTGCCCCTAAAAAGGCAGACAGAATTTATAAGGTTCCTCAGCCTTTTAAGTTTTTAAACAATCATCCCAAACTTGATCCATGAGCTATAACTTTAGATAATAATACTGCTGTTAAACATTTGGTTAATCTCATTTCTACTCTTTCTGACAAGGATGGGAAGATTATTTATAAGTATGGGAAAAGTGTAGGCTTCTGCAACCTTGATTTTCAGAATTTTGACATGCCAGGCTCATATGTTAAAATAGAGTTTCTTCTGACTAATTCTGAAAGCAAGATGAATGTTTTGGCTACAATTTTGTCTTGTGAGGAAAACTCTGCTTTAAATAATTTAGTTTTTTCCATCTAACAGGTCACAACTTATTGTCTACAGCATGTGTATGACTCAGTTGATCTTCCAGGACTATGGACACTGACACTGTTTTGAGGAGGTTTGCCTAACTATATTCTCAAAACCTTCAAGATTATGTAAATAATGATATTTTAAACTCTCCCTTGGACAGAGATTTAGTTTTTGGTCCATCTGCTGCAAAGGTGTTATGAAAGGGGTGAATTGATACAGGGAATTTCTAAGATTTTTCAGCCCTCCTTTTCTAAATTTTCTAAGAGATTCTCTAATTCCTCAGAAAAACCCCCCAAAATAAATGGTCTAATCAAAATGCCAGTAAACAGGTGTTTAAGAAGAAATGACGTGGAGGTTCCAAAAAGTATTCAGGAACCACCACAATCAAGGACAGTCCAACATGTCAGAATAATTATTTAAGGGACCTTGATCTTCCCTGCCACAACCCTGGTAGTCCCCTTTCCTTTCCATAAAGTCTGAATCTACAGCTTTCCCCTCTGATAACAGATATTTTCATGCAAATGGGTTCTGAAGATTATTTATTGAGGTTACAACTTGAAGTGGAAGGAACTCTCCCCTTCCAGGGGGTAATTATTTACCCACCTGTGCAGATTCTTTATTTCCCCATGTCCTTCAACACATGCTGTCTCAGGGAGTGATAGAACTAGTTCCTCCTTTCCAAGCTGGGAAAGGCTTTTATTCAAGGATGTTTTTAGTGATAAGGAACAAAAATGCAACCACTTCTGCATCGTTCTTTCCTAAACTTGTTTGCGTTAGTGCCCAAGTTCAGAATGATGTAATTTTACAACCGGTTGCTTCTTCTTCCTCACTTAGGTTTCCTTAAATATGCTTATCTTTACATCCCTGTTCATCCAGACTTAAGATGTTTCTTAAGATTTTGTGTGTCTTTATCATGTTACCAGTTGTCTCCTTTACCCTTTGGACTATCCGTTGCACCAAGTCTGTTCATAAATTGTCTAGCTCCAGTTATAGCAGGCTACAGGGTATCCACATTTTGGCATATTTAGACAACTTGCTTATCTTTAAAGAGTGTTTTTGAAGTGTCAGGAATCTCTCACCTGGGTGAGAAATCTCTTACACAAGTTGCAGTTCCAAGAGAATATGCAAACGTGTTTTGACTCCTTCACACATGATTATATTCCTGGGGTGTCTGCTAAACACCTCAATTCAAAGATTTGTTCTTCCACAGGAAAAAAATAGATCTCCACCTACATCTATTTCTAAGGTTTTCCACTCAGATTTTTGTCATTGCGAAGGGATATCTCGGGATTCTGAGTCGCATGACATCTATGATTGTCATGATACTCCTGGAAAGACTCCACATTAGAAAGATGCAACAGCATCTGAAGTCTCTTTTGTCTCAGCATCAACTTCCCTTGTCTTTTCAAATTCCAGTGCTGGGGGTTGTTAGAAGAGAAACCACTTGATGGAGATAGGAATTTTCCTCAAAATCCAGGTCTCTCCTTCTCCTTCCCTACTCCAAAGCAGTCAGTCACCACAGGCACCTTGGACTTTGGGGACCAGTTTCAGGAGGGATAAAACTGCTACATGTGTGTGACACCAAGGATAGATGCAAGCACATAAATATAAAAGATGTTTGCCCTGATCAAGGCACTCAACTTTCTAAACCATCTTTGACCCCCTAGACCTCTTAATGATGTTACATACAATACCACAGTAATGTGGTACATCAACAAGCAAGTGGAAACCAGGTTTTACCCCCTTTGCAGACTAGTCATGTTAGTTTAGGCTGTACTTCACAGCACAATCTCTTTCTACAGACATTCTACATCCCATCAGAGTAAAATTGTGCAATGGACAAGGTGAGTAGGATAAGGACAAACCCTCACAAATGGAAACTCGATCAGGGAGTCTTCCAACATTTGATCCACCTGTGGAAAGTTCCTCAAGTAGACCTATTTGCCTCTCCTCTGAACAATCAGTTGGCAAGATTCTCTTCCAAGACTCCATGTAAGAAGGCCTAGAAAACAGATGCCTTTACCTTTCCATTGACAGGAATGTTTCTGTATACTTTTCCACCCTTTCCACTTATATCCAGGGTACTGCTGAAGATTCAGAAGAAATCCCCCAAGATCATTGTGATGACTCTCTTCTGGCTCATGCAACAGTGGTTCTTTCTTAATTTTGTAAATAGCCAGGGGAAATTACCACAAGTTACGCACACAAGATTATGGGTATTTGAGACACTGTAACCCCAATCAACTTCAATTGATTGCCTGAATGACTGAGTATTACTTCCGTTTAGGCATCTGTTTACTAAGGACATGCAGCAAATACTTATGGAGGCAAGAAAGCCCACTACTGGAAAATCATATATTAGCAAACAGAAAAGATTTTCTAGGTAGTGCCAACAACAAAACGAACACCTATTTAGGGCTAGTATTTCTCTGGTTTTGCAGTATTTATGTGAGTTAATATCCTATGGCCTCTTTTCCACCTCCATCAAGGTTAATTTTTGGGTCTATATTACGACATCGAACGCACTGGTGTTCGAACAGTGTAATATCGAACTCATATGTCCGAAATGTGAAAATAACGAAGCCACATAACACTGTGGTGCAATCTCAGAGTTGGTAAATTTAAGTAGGGGGTGTGGGGGGCACAGCCCCCCATATTGGGGTGTGCGGGGGTGAAGCCCCCCCCCACAAATTAGTATAAGTTTAAAGTGTACATGTTTTTTTTGTTTTTGTACCAGAACAGCGATTTTTTTTTCCCTGGGAAAAAAATCACTGTTCTGTGTGTTCGTACTTCTTGCATTTCAAACTTCCCGGTTCAATATTACAGCGTTTGAACACTTGAGCATTCAACGATGTGATATAGACCCTAATCTTTGGCCATTTTAGCATATCGGCCCATAGGTCCTTCTTGTTCAATGCATTCAAATGTCTAAATGTTTTTGATAGAGGTTTTGCATAAGAGGTCTCCAAGAAAACTGGTAGCCCCAACTTGGGATCTTAATTTTTAGCTAGAGAAACTAACACTTGCTCCATTTGAACCAGCTAATCTGGCTGACTTGCAGTCCTTTATAAGGATTTTTTTTTTTAATAATTGCTTTGACCACTGCAAGAAGAGCATCTGAGTTATAAGATGTTATGGTAAGTCAACTCTATCTTATTTTCCACAGAGATAGGGTTCCTTTGAGAACTAATCCTTCTTTTATGCTTAAAGTGGTAATCAAGCCTGCTTTAAGCTAAACTATCCATCATCCTGTTTTCTTTAATGAACCTAAAAGTTAGGGAGAAAGGATGCACCATACCTTGGATGTCCACAGACAACTCAGGTACTATCTTGACAAAACTAAATCTAGGTAAAAAGAAGGGACCACCCTTGTCAAAACAGATTATTTCTGAATGGTTGCCTCAGGCTATTACCTTTTCTTATACCCGCCATAACAAAACTATTACAGAGAGTTCCAAAGCCCACTCTGTCAAAGTTCATCTATGGCTTTTTGGAAAGGGTTGGATCCCTGAAGTATTATAGAAGCTGCTACTTGGTCCTCTGTACATACCTTCACAAAATATTGTAAGCTTGACTCATTCTCCAAGTCTAGATCAGGCTTTGCTATGACCATTCTCCAGGGGCTCCTGGACTCTTCTCCTTCCACCTCCCAAATGTAGCTAGCTAAGGCTACTGCAGCAATAATAAATCTGATGAATGTAGTACATCTGGGTAAGTAAATTTACAATAACAGAATGATCACTGTTGCAGTAACCACTCCCTTCCTCTATCCTCCTTCTTGTTCTTCCTAGTGTTGTCTTTTGAGGTCTCAGCCTCCCTCTCTCTGTTGGTAGGAAAGCTCTGAAGGGTTTTGCACCCAGACTTATCTTATAGTCAGCTCAGCTTTAGCTGCCTGACAGTTTCGGTATGTGGAAGGTGACATGAAGCTTTAGAAGCTGGCTGGCTGTTATATCCTTAGCAGGGTATAGCTAAGGCTACTGCAGGAGTGACCATTCAATCATCTGTGGTTATGTAAGTTTGCTTATACAACTGTACTTTCTTTTTATCTTTCTTTTTTAACAGTAGTAGAGGGTCCACTCTCCTTTGAAAGTGATTGACATGAAGAAAAGGGGTAGATTTGATGTCACCAGCACATAAAAGTGTCAGATTTCATAAATGGAGTATTTTTTGTTGTAGAGTATTGAAATATTAATAGGTACATATGAAGAGACTTTTCATGCTAGGTTAGAGTCAGAAGGAAAGGATGCTGATGTATTGAGACTTTTTATAGCTACACAAATGCAGATATATTTAAGCAATAACCCATGCCTGGGTGTGAGTAATGCTGGATTTACCCATGGTTGGTGTGGTTTGGTCACGAGGGTGAAGCCCGAGTGACCAAACAAAGACAACCATGGGTAAATCCAGCATTACCCACACCCAGAAGTGGGTTATTGCTATTATACAATGACATTATTTAAGAAAAGAAATACTTACTTTTCTTAAATAATGGCATTGTATAATGCCTCCTTGCTGCCCTTCCGCAGCTGTCCAGTATTCTGCGGCAGTTCTGATGTACTGCGCATGTGTATGGTTACGCAGTACATCAGAACTGTATGTGTGGAAGCAGCAGTGAAAGGAAGATCTCTGTTGCTTTTAAAAACTTGTCTTGCTATGGTAAAAGAGTTTAACATAGCGAGACAGCTTTAAAAAAGCAACGGAGAAAGGAAACTCTCGTTTAACATAGAGAGACAGCTTTAAAAAAAACAACAGAGAAAGGAAAATCTCCGTTGCTTTTTTTAAAGCTATCTCGCTATGTTAAACTCTTAAAAAAAAAAAAGACTTATACTAATGGAAAAAGTCCAGGCGACCGGACCTTTTTCCATTAGTATAAGTCTTTGATTTACAACATGCATGCTGACCAATCAGCGTGCACCTTTTGGATTATTAACGGGGGTCATTGTATAATACAGAAAGAAAACATGGCAAATGACAGTGACATTTCAGATGACATAACTATGTTTGCTGATGCACAAATTTGACAAGAGATACAAAGATGTTCTGTCTTAGACAAAGGGAAAATTAAGAGTCAGCTTGCAGGTCCAGTTTGAGAAGACATTCAGGTCTTGTAGAAGCATTTGGAGATTGCAGAAATGAGCATAAAGACCCAGTTCAGATAAGGTAAAATTATCTGTGTATATCAGTCCATACAGCTGGGTATGCTTGGTAAACTGCAAATATTTCCATGAATATTTCCAGACAGCGACTAAAGCTTTTATAAAATTATTCCAGTTCTTAAAGGAAGTGCCCTGTCTTTTTGTCCAGTGCTTTACTATGGAAAATATAACCCAAGCTGAAACAAAATTTATTGTGTTGCTCTTTGTGAGAGTATTCAGAATATGAATGCCAAACAGACAGTTGTACCATTTGCAATCAACTAGAGTGATGATGTTACATTTCTTAAATGTTTTAGTTAAATGAGACAAAATGTTTCATAGATTTACATGCCCCTTCGAAAAAATATAACAGCAGTAGAATTGCGGAATTGTCATTGCATTTGGAGCATATGGATGAATCCAGTTCATCTGTCATAGCTAACTTGTTGTAAGGGAGTCAGGCAGGATATTGTGAAGCAACATACATTGCTAATGAATAAACTCAGAAAAGGCTTGTATGTTATAAGCATTAACACCTCCCTATCCTAAAGACTTGTAGGTAGCCTTGTTCATATTGTCCCTAAGCATATGTTTGTGATGTAAATAAGTTCTGTGATAGCCTAACTTCCCATCAATAGTGGTTCCTGCTTCACACATAGACACACAAACACACGCACACACAAACACACAAACACACACACACACACACACACACACACACACACACACACACACACACTGTTTGCCAGAATACATCTGCCTGTCTACAACCATGTACTGAGTAATGAAAGTGTTAAAATGGGTAGCTGAGGGATGCCTTTATTTATATATGTGTTCAAGATAGCATTGCATACAGTATTTAACTATAAAACTTTTTTGACTGGAGTTTACAAATGACCTTGCTGATATACTGGTAATTGTTCTCATTTGCACCGTTGAGTTCAGACATTGGCGATCAGTGTTGCTTCTATTAAAGCAGCATTCATAGAAGTTATTAATGTCATTTCTGCTTAGTCTCGTTGTGCTAATCTAGAACAGAATTTGGCTGTAAAAGCATGGAATTGCAGCAGCTGTAGTCTAAGAACTGAATACATGATAACAAGGCCCCTTGTAAGTACAATCAGTTTGGCACATTGCATTTTATAAGAAATCCTAGCCTAGGGAGGCTATTGGGTAATCTGAAATTTCCTGCAGAATAGGGTACTGCCATATTGCTTAATCTCCTGACCCTTGTCCTGAGTCTAATAATTTTGTAAAAATGATAGTGGTGTTACTGGAATGGATAAGATGGCTATGGGGTGTTTAGTTTATACCCTCTTACATTGTCTAAATTATCATAGTATTAGGACAGAACTTACATGGCAGCAAGATATATGTTGGGATTCATGTGAATGTACAAACTCTTTCACAGAGTAACATAACAATGGCTGTTATTTATTAGACATGCTTAGTCACAAGGGTGGTTTATAGCTAAATGCAAATAACAGAGACAGATTGTGATGCATAAAGTGGAGATTTCTAAACAATAAACAGCTTCTGACTTACCACAAGCTATTTATGTCTGGAGAATGAGCTGGGTGGGACATGTGTGATTCAGAAATGGAATGATGCAGTATCCTTTAAACTCCAAGAATATTGGCACCCTGGTGGAAAAGTTTGTGCAAAGTGCAAAAAAATAAGTGCAACCTTTATGCTGTATGCTTCTCCATGTGGTACAGTCATCATAATGTTTATGGAACAGTTTGCCAAATGGCTCAGCTCTAGGCCAAACCATTTACTCCACCAAGCCCCTATGTAACATTAGCATGAGGTTGCTACTGGCTTCACATAGCTCAGCAGATGAGTGTTGCACTAAGATGTGACTCACTTTAAAAAAACTCCCCAAATGTTTATTCTTAGGGGCTCCACATTGAACCCTTTTTGTGACTTGCTGTTTGAGATTCAACATTGGCCTGGCTGCTTGGCACAAGCCTATATTGAGCTGCTAGCCCACTTTTCTAATCAGGCCAATTCTTCCTGAATCGCAGTGCCACATCACCTTGCCAGCTATCCAAGCTAGAACAGTCCTTGTTCACATTGAGCTATGCACATCACCTCTCTATTGAGCCTCCAAGTGATTCACAAATGGACTGTTAGAGTTAAGTCAAAAATGTTTTTTTTTTTTTTTTTGTCTTTGCTTGTGGTTAGCACCACCTAGTAAATGCAGCCAGTCTGTCTAATGATATGATTCAGTTCCTGTATGCAATGAGTAGTGTTGCACCTGGCCTAAACAACTTATGCAGTTGTAGGTTAATAGATGCATTTGTTTCCCTGTGGAACAGGACACAACATTAAATAAGGATCCAGGAGCAGTTATACCATGAAAAATGCATGATAAAGATGCAAGCGTACCTGGCTTATCTGTTACACAAATGACAAAACTGTTGCTTGTATAGTGCGTTCTTACATCACACTTGCACAGTATAAGGTCCCTTTACTACACCAGAATGACTAAAAGGAGAAGCACACCTGTAACTGTTGATAACTTGCTCATTTATGCCATATTATGAGCATAGTTGTTGGGGAGTCTACTAAAGAAAGTCATGATTATAGCATGATAACTGATTGAGGAAGAGGGTCTTCTTTGAAAGTTAACAGTCTGATGACTGATTGAGGGCTTTCATTTTTAAATACTGGCAAAATAGGAGAAAGGTTTTTGTATTGCTAGTATAGGCTTTCACTGTACCTCTAGAGCAAAGATGTCAACTTACGGATCAAGTGTGATGCGATTTAGTATGTGGAGATGCTGAGAAGCATATTGCTAACTATCTCGTAATGAAAAGGGCGTATTCATGAAGCCCAATAATGGGAAGTAATATTAGCAATTTTTACTTCTCAGTTGCGGTTTGCTTCATGCAGCCTTCTTGTCCCCATTGTGTCTATGTGAGTTCTCACCAGGTACTTTGGTTTCTCGACATGTAGTAAGTGAACTGGCAACCCTCTAAATTGCTTGTTGGTATGTGTGCTGTTTGTGTGCGCGGGTGTGTGTGTGTGTGTGTCTGTACGTGTGCACTTGCACTTGTGTGCATGTTTTGTGTGTGTCTGCGTATATTGTGTAACAGACAGGTATCCTATTCAGAATTAATTTATTAGCCTTGCACCCACCGAATTTCATGATAGGCTTTGGCTTTCCCACAATCCTGAATTGGATTAAGCAGGGTAATCAGAGAACTAATAATGAATGCTGTAGTGGAAGGGACAACAGAAAATGAATGAATGAATGAAGTGGCAGAGGAGACAAATGATACTTATTACTTGCTTAACCTCTTCTTTCCATTCAAGTTTCATTAATGTTTTTTGTTTCTTGAAATCAAACAGCAATATAATAGTATAAATAAAGTGGCTTTAGGAAAAGTCTTTTGATAACTGTGAAGAATGTATGCATTATAACATATGTACTAAATTCTAGTAGAACTTCATAAAACTGAAAAGGTCACATAACTTGAATTAGGCAACCAACATTTGTAATGTCATTGAAAAGAAAAAGCTGACCTCATCTCCCTGAAAAAAAGACAGTGCTTTGAATGAAATCCCACGTATTACATGCCAGGAGTACAAAACTTGTTTTCTCAGCATAGGAGGGCCTCTCAGGTATTATGTGTGCAAATATAATGAATGTGTTGGGATCTGTTACAAAACCAGCTAGGCAGCAAAATTCCAAAGTAGCGATCATGTTTACATAAGGAGGCCACACTGCTACACAAATGTGCTTCATGATTTCACTTGATGCATGTGGGGAGAGGTAGAATAGTAGGTCCAGAAGTACTTTTTAATGTGTAACAGACTCCAACATGCCAGATACATTCAGCTTCTATTACTTGCAAGTGACCTTTCAGAAAACTTGACTTTTTTTGTGTTTCAGTGTATAGAGATCAGCCCAGGATAAAAAAAAAAATATTCGGGGAGCACATTCTTTTTGCATAGTGGAATATTTCTTTGGATATTTAAATTCCAGAAGCACTATATTATCTTGCTGTAGAAAATTTAGTCTATTGATGTTACCTTGGTTTTTACTGATATTTAATAAACCCCCACATTTTATGAAAGAATGTACGATTACCATACCTGCTTAACAGATACAGAAGATTGTGATCAGGTCTCTGATAGTAACTGCATTATTTATATGTTTGAGATACGGATGCCGAGACATTCCTCTCAAGAACGAAGATTGAGAAGTGAATCTCGGCATCCATGCCAAGAACACATAATAGCAGGTTAGGATTGGAGACCTCATCATAAAATTCTTGGTAGTGCATTGAGCTTTGCTTCATGTACTACTAGTTACAGAAGGAAAGCAGAAAAAAAGCACAAAGAGCTTTGATGGCTTTCAAAGCCATAAAGCATTTAGCAAGTGCTGTCAAACAGACAGCAGCATACCTTTTATGTAAGGGAAGGAGTCTGAGAGAAAGCCATGGTCAGATTATAGGCATATGAGTAGGCAGAAATGAGGCTGTTTTAAATTATGCCACTGACGTTTGCTGGCCGATACTGCCGGGTCATAAAGACCTGATCTTAGCAATTAAGATAGGGTTTTGCACTACAGAAATGCTTAACTGGTTTGTCTTTGTCCCAGACACTGGAAAGTAGTCATGGCATACCATGCACTAAAAAAATAAATAAATAAATGAAAACAAAAACAAAAACTAGGAACTGAGGATGGGCAGCTAAGCCTACCATAGTTATCTCAACCTTAACAGGAAGTTGCCTGTGCAGCTGGAGCAGTTGAAACAGCACGAGTCCGACACCATCCAAATTAATATCAAGAAACATCTATTCATTTATTTTCCAATACATGCTTTTTCCACTTCAGAGTCAGGGCAGCTGGAGCCTATCAGCAGTCAGTTGGAGAAAAGAATGGGAAGTATTCCAGTAAAGGGTGCCAGTCTATCACAAAACATACACTCACGCATATAGACAACACAGACACACATACACACAGAGACACACACACACAAACAGACATGCTTTGCTTTCTTATGGGCAATATGGAGAATCAGCAGTTCAGCTACAGCTTGCAGTATGGAAGGAAACCTGAGAACTGGCGAGCAGAAAAGCATGTTTACTGCAGATGTGCAAAAGAGTCTTTGAATTTCATGCAGACATTCTCTGTGCTTTTTTTTTTTTTTTTTTTTTATATATATGGCACTACTGTTCCTTCATGCGGTATGCCATATCTATCAGATGGAATCACATTGAATTTTTTGTGTAGCCCAACATATAAAATGTCTTACTTGGTAATGTTTTGGGCTATTATTGATCAAAATAAATTAGCAATTTTATAAAGTATTGCTAATAACTGTTAATTGTGTGTGAGGGTGGTGGTGGTAATTCCGGTACTTGCGTATTATTCGCAACCAGATTTTTGCGCTAATGCTGGTTGCTTCTGTTTAGGTCAAATAGTAGCACTGCAGTGTTATGAAGGTTAGAGACGTGTTCTGTAATGTTTTTGTACTTTTAGGAAGGTTTTATCATTGAAACAGCTCATAAGATAAGGTTCAAAAACAGGTTTCCCCTTTTACCGCCAGCATCTCCTGTCAGTTAAGCGAGTCCCATTCTACTGCGAACGTGTTCCTTCCACATGCTGTAGTCGGTGAAGTAGGAAATCTCTGTTTTCAAACCTGTATTATTTATCAGCCGTTTCAATGATGAAGCTACCTAAGTCCACCAAACCTGTTTCTAACCTTCATAATACTGTCGTATATGATCCACAAAAAAAAACAAAAAAAGGTAAAGCCAAAGAAGTAGTAGTCCTTCACCAAAAGGAACTGCAGTACAAAGTAATCCATTCCACAGATCGTACGCTAACTCCTGCATTCCTTTCAGCCCAACACACGTACACACACGCAACCACTGGGATCGCTGAATTTAATGCTGGACATCTTTAAAGGACGCTACCCACACACCTCATAATTATGTCTTACTAGTTTTTTTAAAACCCCTACTGATATCCCCAACAGACCTTCTGCCAGTCTACCATTCAATATCACACTTCAGTGAGGCCATTTCAGTAAAAGTGAAGAAAGTAAAAGAGGTCGCAAAATCTGGTTGCGATAATACGCAAGTACCGTAATTCCATATTAGTATATGCCTGCAGGTAGAATGAAGAGTAGGAATTTCTTAAGAAACTGAGTTCTGAGCACCCACATAGAAGATTGATTACTATGGTGCTGAATGTGCATGCAATACACATGGCGGACTGGCTAGTAATTCTTTCTGTCTTCACACTTGTCAAATAGTCCTTTATTGCAGAGTTATCCAACATACATTTCTGGAGTGCAGTTTAAGAATTTATCTCTTTTACATGTGAAATTTGTATTGTTCCTTTAAGTGGGAGAATCTGTATTGATAAACGTAGATATAAATGTTATTCACAATATAGGAGAAGAATATGTACCAGAATTGACTGAGTGATAGAACAGTAGGCAGTTAGGGTTATTTTTCAGTGTTTGGTATTGCATAAAGGTAAGCACCTTCTCTTACAGTATATATTCAAAGTAAACAGAAATAATAGAATAAAAGCGAACATGTTGTTGTTGTTGTCTTTCAGCTTTTCCCGGTTAGGGGTCGCCACAGCGGAACTCCGGTCCGCTAATGATTGGCAGTAGATTTTGACGAACGCCGAGGTGCCAGCTCAACGTTCAACCTTCAACGAAGGCACGCCCATTTATGCATGTCTTTCGAATGCCCACCCAACTGCGGGGAGGGCATGCAGACTCCACACAGAAGGCACTCCCCACACTCCAGCCGAGAATCAAACGGGAGAACCTCTTGCTGTGAGGCAACAACACTACCGCAGCACCACAAAATAAAAGAGAAAATAATGGTAGTTTATTTATCAAAATGGAAACTCATGCTTCGTTTGGCTACATGTTCTTGCTCTACAAAGTGGTTTATTTCCAGTGATTCACATTTAGATAATGTTTGGAAAAGTCTGGAGTACTGGAACAAATGTATAATAAGATTACAAAGTTTGCAAATAACCATATTAATGGAGTTTATCACTGTCTTGCACTTTAGTCCCTTAACTGGCTTGAGCTAACTAATCTGTTAACCTACACTCACATTAAGACTACTCACAGCATCCTCTACAGCCATGACAGATGCTGTGCCACCAGCAAGTTATTAGACTGCTAGTCACCTCACAGAGAACTGTGTTCACTGAACCAATGCTTAGTGTTTACTCAGAAATCTAAAAATCATAATGGTGACAGCCTTTACTCTGTGTAAATTGTTAACTGTAGAACTCTCTCCTAACAAACATTAGAAATATTGAAAAGACCAAAAAATTCAGCAAGTCACGAAAGAAAAGCCGGTCTTGTCTTTCTTTCATGACTTGCTGGATTTTTTGGTCTTTTCAGTGTTACTTGGGTGCAGTGGACAAACATTAGAAATATCTCATCTCATCTACTATTTCAAACCACCTTGAAAACATACCTGTCAATAAAACTGTCCTAAAGTTATAATACCTGCATTACTAAACCTTTCTTTTCTAATCATTTCCCATCTACACTTTACAAGTTCCAAATTAAATCATACCTGCAAATAAAATAATCTTGTTTTGTAAAAGCAGATTTACTAAGTCCACTCTATGTGCAGCCAAATCATGTAAGTACCATAAAATTCTTGCACGTTTGTACCTTTTTACATGTTGCAAGTAAATAACTGGTTGGATAAAACTCACATATGCCTCATCTGCTCTCTGTGTACTAAACTTTCAATGTGACTTTACGCATAAACTGTAAAATAATGTTGGATGTTCTTTAGATATGTGTGACATGAGGGTGCCGTAAAACGTAACGTGCTGTGCTGTAAATACTTTATAGTGTACGTAACATTGCAATCAACTGTTAAGCTACATATAGCTCAGTGTAATGTAGTGTATTTTATTGCTATATCACGATAATTGCCTATGAAAAAGTATGTAATGTGGAACTTTTCTCCCCAGGCCTCTGCCTTAGGGTTTTTCCCAAAGTAAATAATGTTCTCTGAAAGCATTTAGGGGCTTTCCCAAAGTAGTTAATGTTCTCTGAAAACATTCAGGGGTTTTCCCAGCTGGGAAAGCTCTAAGGATAAGACAAAACCAATCAGCACTTAGTAGAAGCACAGGCTGCACCATGCATCTTAGCATGGATGACCCTTCTTTTAGGTCAGCACAAGTCTGTGAGTATGGCTGCCAGTTTGGGACTTTTGTTCCTGTTAGGAGGGTTAAACTGCAATATTTGAAGGTGTCCATAGTTTTGTGTGTTAGTATTAAGTTAATAGATTTTAGGGGGATGTTGGGGGTGTGTTTGTTTTTTCTGTTTGACGGCTTTCAATAAAATAAAAAAGTATTATAAGATGTGACATAGTCTCAAATGTATATGACAAGAAACAACTGTATAAAAGTTCAACCTGCCAAACAGTGTATGCATGCAACACAAAATCTGGAACTGCACATTTAACAAAAAAGGTGTTATGCATAAAAGGTGGGAATAATAACTTTTTAATACAATGATGTTTCCTTTAATATCTTTAAATGTAAGTGACCTGACAGTTAAATACAAACAAGAAAGAGTAGTGAACTATATTAAAAATGTAGAGTTCAAATAGCTATGTTACAGGAGCTACACTTAGAACTGAACATGTTAATTTGATAAAGATTAGTTTTCAGGATGGTTATTCAGCAGAATAACTGGGACAAAGAAAAAGAGGAGTACTTATATTAATTGCAAGAGGAGCTCCAATAGTGATAGAAGAAGATAAAAATGATAATGATGGCAGATTTTTAGTGCTATGGGGCAACTGGCAAGGGAGGAGGATTACACTGGCATGTATTTATATTCCAACTAAAACTGTTATAATGGAGCTTAAGAAAATTCTGTTTTCAGCAAGGAATATTACTTATAGGTGAGGACTGGAATTTGATTTGCAGCAGTGAAATTATGTCTGGGGTGGCAGAGGGGAAAACATAACAAAGGAGGGTAGATTTTTGAAGAAATTTATGAAAATATTTGGCATGGAAGACATGAATAAAGTTAACAGGAGTTCAGAGTGACTTTACATATTAGTCCCCAAGATATAAAAACTAGGCTAGGCTAGACATAATTTACATTTCACAGGAACATGTGCATTTAATTGAAAGTCTTGATACCCACCCAATAACTATTTCAGATCATGTGCTAATAATAGCTAAAATAAAAACATAGGGTAATGAAATAAAAATGAAACATTGGTGCTTTCCCTCATATCTGGTAAAAAGAGAGGAATTTAAGGAATGGGTAGTGGAGATTATTCAGGAGCTGTTAGAGAGGACAGAAGTTTCTTCTGAAAATATAGCTAGGGAGTGGGATAAAATTAAGGTGGAGTTTAAAAATACAGTGGAAATAAAAGAAAGGGAGCTATGGTTAAGAAGTAACAAGAATTATTTAGAGGGACTGACAAATCTTAAAAGTATTGCAGAATAGGGAGAATCTCATTGAACAAGAAAAGGATTAACTGCAGAATGCTAGGCAGAAAATAAGGGATTACCTCAATAATATACATGAGCTTAGAAAGATTGCTGTTAAGCAACTGTTTGTGATAACTCTAGAGCACAAAAACTTTTAGCACAACGACTCAGGCAAAAGAAAGTAGAAATGACTGTCGCCAAACTTAGGGAGCCTATAACAAAAAAGATAACAAGAGATCCTGTAGAAGTATTTTGGAAATTATATGACAGTCTCTATAAAGCAGAGAAATATGAAAATCAAGAAAAGATACAAATGGAAATGTTTATGGAAAAATTAAATATGCCAAGGTTAGAGGTAGATGAGGCTCAATTCCTAACAGATAGGATAGGAGGAGATGAGATAAAATTTGTGATGTATAACCAATCTACAGGAAAGTTCCCAGAAATATATGGAAGTTTGGAAGCTAGGAAAAAAAAAGTGATAAAAATCTGCAAGAGTTTGTTTAACAGTATCTTAAGAACAGGAGTACCACTGTCCTGGAAGAAAGCAGTGGTAGCTGTAATACCTAAAGAGGGTAAGGATTCATCAGGTCCAGCTTCATACAAGCCCATTTCAATACTAAATCATGATTATAAACTGTTCATGTCTATAATGGCTAGAAGAATGTCAAAAGTAATGCCAACAATTATAGATATGGATCAATTTGGTATTGTTGGTGGGTCTTGATGCAGATAAAGCATTTGACAGAGTAAGCTGGGACTCTATGAGCAGGCAATGAAAGCATTTGCATTTCCTGAAAAAAAATTATAAGGTTGATTAGGAGTATATATGAGGGATTGGAGGTGAAAATTAAAGCGAGTGTGTGAGCCTCTCTGATCATTTCTGCTTGAGCAGAGGAACCAGGCACGGGTGTCCTCTTGCCCCTTTATTATTTGCATTGTATTTAGAATCATTGGCAAAGAAAATAAGGAACTCAGAAATTCAAGGATATAATTGGTGTGTTGTCAAGAAAAGCTGGTTTTACTTGCAGATGATATTATTTTGTACTTGACAAAAAACAGAAAAAGACAAAGTGCTGTGGAACATTTTGAGACACTTTCAGATCTTTTTGGGATACAAAATGAATGAAGCTAAAACAAAGGCAATAGCATACCCACACATGAACTGATTCAGGAATACCCATATTTATGTGGACATGATAAAATGTAACATTTAGCAATATGGATTAAAACATACTCTAGTGTGGCAGCTAATGATATGTGGGAAGAGAGTAAACAAAAGTAATACAAAAACTGAGAAAATTGAAGCTTTGTTATATGGGTATGGATAGCAAGATACAAGCCGTTAAAATGTTTTTAGTCCCTTTAGTCTTTTACACAGGTCAAGCATATTTTTGGTAACCAGAGGAGATGTTAGGGTAGCAGTTAATAAAGAGCTGAGGGACTTTATCTGGGAGGGGAAGACAGCAAGAGTCAAGTGGGATAAACTGATTCTTCTAGTAGAACAGGGTGCATTGGGATTACCCAATTTGAAGGGATATTTCAGAGCTACACAGTTAAGGCTCCTGTCTGTAGCACAAGCAGAAAGCTATAATTTAAAGTAGAAAGGGATGATGATGAAACACAGGGGAAGCTCAAGAAACAAGGACAGACAGGGATTTTGGATGAAACCCTTTAAGGAGAATAACAATAATCATGCAGAATATTATATCCATAAAGTAGCAGAAAGTTTTCTAAGAACTCAACCAACACAGGAATGGAGAAAGGTGATTATACTAATAGGGGTAACTGCAATTAGGGATACAGACAATAGGCAAGATGGGTCTGGAATTCATTGAAGAAAACTGGCAAAGGAACCAAGGTATTGGGAGCAAACAACTAGAGAGGAAAAGATGATAGAATGGGAAGATGCCAAGAATTTATTTGGACTGCAGGTTAGAGACTGCCTTCTCTATCAGGGTTTGATATCAGAGTATAGGCAAAGAGAAAGAAATACGGGGGTCCTAAATGAAAGACCAGCACTGGTGGAGTTTTAAATAGAATCTAGAACAGAAGCTGCCATTAAAAAGGAATAATTAGTAGAGCATATAAAAATATTGAGTAATAACCATAAGAATCAATCAGAGAAGGTTAGAAAGGATTGGGAAGAGAGATTGGATAAACAGTTGATAAAGAAACAATGGGAAGATGTATGTATGTCTCCCAAATGTGTAACAAAATCAAGAAGATTTAGGCTTTTGCCTGGACATGTTTACATACATATTTTTATACCCCAAGTAGACTCCAGAGAATTTTTCCTCAGGCAGACAGCAAATGTTGGAGGTATGATGGGGAAGAAAGAGGTAATTGGGAACATATTTTCTTGGAGTGAGGTGAATTGGCAGACTTTAAGGATTCCCTACAGGTTGCACTGTCAAATATGCTGGGTAGGCAGACAGGTCTGATGAGGGAGATGTTTTTTCTGAGCTATGATACAGAACTGGAATTGCCTAGGCATGGTAAGGTCTTACTGTGTCTAATACTGGTGGCTGCCAAAAAAGCAATTACTAGAAAATGAAAATCAAAATCTAAACCAACTATACTAGAAGAAGTGAGTATGGTAGCAGAGATAAAACAACTGGAATTGAGATCTTTAGAAAAGGGTGGGAGAAAACTACATAGCAAAAAATGGGAATTGTGGGAACAATACATACAAGGAAGGAATGTGATTTAAAAGGTGGCAGGACTTAAATAAGCTACATAATGTTTGAAAAAGATTGGGTAGATTATAAGTGATATATAATGTTTGCAACTGGGAGTCATTATGGATTGTGTTGATATGGTTTGTTTTCATTTGTATAAATGTATGATTGGCTATGTTCGAAGTGATGTTTTAATAAAGATGTTTCATGTTTAAAAATAGAAAGAAAAAGGCAAGAATTGAATAATTTATGTAATGTTGCTTAGGTTATATGATATAGCAATAAATGTGAAGTAAAATGTTTGTTATGTTAATTAAGATGTGATTACTTTTATATTAATGTAAATTTGTGCATGTCACAAGTGATAATTAAATAAAGGTGTTAGGAAAAAAGGCTACTCTTAAATACAGAACTACATTTAATGTCAAAAACTAAAATGAAAATGAGTGCTTTTGTCTCAAAGAAATATATGTCATGACTTCATCAGATTGTTTTAAGACTATCATTTTTCATTATTGTATTCACTATTGGGACATTTTGGATCTCTGTGTTTGTCTTATTTGAAGTACTTCCTGGAACACTAATATAATTTATTTAATTCAGTCCACCTACAATTTTAGAGTTAATTGCTGATCTATATAAATGTATTTATTTTATTTGCATTTGTTTACCGGGATGGTCCAGCTGGGCCAGAAGTGTGCATTTTCAGTGGAGCCCCGGGGAGAAAAGCTCCACATGTAAGACAGTTTCACATACCATAGCGAATTTACATTCTTGGTTACAAGAATTACATAAATGGTTACAAGTTACCAAGAATGCATCTTTCTTGTAGAGCTACTTTATAATTTAAAACTAATTATCTTTTCAAATGCTTAACTAATTAAACAAATCATTTTTGAACTTTTAATTTAGCAACTTAGAAACATTTAAATCTTCTTGTTTTTATCCAAGTTGTTATGCCAGTTTTTTTATTTTGATATAACACAAACTAGCAAACCTGCCATACAGACATTATTTAAAAGAACTTCAGAGTGTAATATCATTAACTTTTCCATTTTTGTTGATTTAAAAGATAGCTCTGTATGTGTGTTCTTAATCAGTCTTTCATTTCTTTGAATTACATCATATGTGAGAGAAATTCACTAATTATTGTTAATCTATTCCAGTTAATAGTTAATCTAAAAGTTAGAGTATTGTGATCCATTTATGTTCTTAATGAATTTTTACATTTATTGAATGTCATCATGTATGAGACAATTCTATTAGCCACTGTTAACCTGTTTAATTAATGGTGCATGTAAATATTATAGCAGTTTTGTTAGGCAAGGGATAATAAATCATTATCTGTACCTAAATCATTAGAAATGTAGTTGAATCCCAAACAAAGACATAGGAAGAATGAGTAAAAACAAAGAATCTCATTCTACAAAATCATTTTAGATTCAACAAATTTACTCATTTCTCAGGATCAACAGCAGAGGCTGATAATCTGGGAACTTTATACATACTAGTCTTTTTATCTAAAATCCACATAAATTATTCCCAAAATCAGAATAGTCTTTAAAGTATTATATAATATATCTAAATATTATAGTAAAATTAGGTCCAAGACTTTGTATCAAATATATATTAGCTAGTGCCTTACATCTATCTTGATATTTGGTAGTTATAATTGCAAATTTTCCCTTGGAGCCCGTAAATCAGTGGTCTCAAACTCACAACCCTTGGACTCCAAGTAACCCTCAAATCAGCATAATTATTGATGAGGGAAATGGCTACATTACTTTTTAGTTATACTGCTTGCATTTCTTTTTGTCTAGGATATTGTAATCTTTACCTGAATTTGTTAGTCCTCATGCAGCACCAATGATTATTTGAATTTGAGACCCCTGCCTAAATGACTCTAGTTTGAGTATCATAGCTTTAATTTCCTCATAGAATTGTAGTTCTCTGTTTTTTTGTTTAAAGGAAGAATTTGCCTGAATTGTAAAATTTTTCGATCCAAAATTTTGAATACCTTCTTCTAATAAATGTGATTCTTGAAAAAACACTATATCGAGTTTATTTTTTAGGATGTTTATGGAATTTTCCAATTGTATAACCACTATTCAAAACATTAATATTTAAATGCAAAACTATTAATGTATGCATTTTCATTTTCAAATTATTCTACTTATATGAGATACTATGTGATGAACTGTACAATGTATATATAAAGTGGTTCACCAAGCTTATATGTCTGTAGGAAGTAAATAACTATGTCTGTTCAGACTTTTAAAAAGTGCAGCACTCATTCATGTAAAATAAAGTAAACATGCTTCTTTAACAATATCATGGAATCTATGCATTCCTAATATGGGGAGGAAATCCTAATCAAACTATCCATTAATCTAACTTGAATCAAGACTATCTAACTATAGTTGAAACCATCTAGCTCCTGCTATAACTGTAGAGAAACAGATTGGGAATTAAAACAATCAAATACAAACAAAGGCATTTCCAATTTTCTCTTAATTGTAAGCCTTATATCTAATATAAAAGACTGGGTAATATATATTAAAAGTAATTCTAAACAGAAATGTATGTCTTCCCTATTACATAAATTGTTTTCTTTACCTCCATTTGTAACTTGGGTTGACTTTGACAATATCAACACCAATAAATATATTTTTATGAAAGGTTTCTTTTAATCACTTTCATCCATCACTGTATATCCATTGTCATATTGTTATAATTTTAACAAATTGGGGCATGTACATATTTGGCATCAACAGCAGTTTCAGTGAATGCAGTTAGACTGAGATCTGTTTGCTGAAACTGCTTTCAACAAACCTCTGACACACACACACACACACACACACACATATATATATATATATATATATATATATATATATATATATATATATATATATATATATATATATATATTTTTTTTTTTTTGCAGGGTGCAAGCTTTCCTGTACCTACTCACCCAAACGTATACATACCAACTCCAACATTGCACAACAGTAGAGAAAGAAGAAAACTTCACTGCAGATAAAAATAATTTTACTAAACTGTTCAGTCTATTTGCCTGCATTGACACTACACAACTGATGACTTTACTGGAACCTGTCTGATTATGGAGAAGGCATGCAGCAGCTTCAGTAAATACTCTTTCCCCAAGTCCAGTGATCTGTCTGCATTTTCTTCACCTGGTGTTCAGCTGACTTTCACTAATTTATATTATTAGTCTTGTCCATCTCTTGTCTTTGCTGTTTTCATTCCTTCTTAATGGTTGTTATCTGAAAATGTGACAATGTGTAAGTGTGTGTACATCTACTTTTGTGTACATTTCCTTAACACCTCATTCTCTTATTATGCATTTGCTTAGCTGCCTACCAGCACCTCATCATGTACCAAAAGGGTGGACGACTCCTATGCCTTCCACCCCAAGTGGGCTGCACTGATTCATAAGTTTTTTTTTTTAGCATATTATGTATACTGCTAGCAAATGGAATCAGAATGTATGAACTCCTTAAAAAGTGGTTGACTTATGACTTTTGATTAAGCCTTTTCTTTTTTAAAATATATTTTCATAATGGAACAGTGTATAATATTTGAACAAATGCAAATAGCAGTGACAGAGCATTTAAGACTGCGTAATTTTCAAAAAAGAAGAACTTTTAGAAAATTTCAAAAAATATATATAATGCCAGAAATTAAGCTTTCATACCTTCAGCAAATTTGCAGTTTACAGTACCATCTGTAGTTGTTGCAAACGTAATTGTACCCATCGCTGTAGAATGTGCAAGGCATCTGGGTCAGAGAATCATTTACTCAATGTTAGTACCCACCATTAGAACTTACCTCTTTTTTCAGGGAGCAACAGGCCAGTCATACTGGTGGTGAATTTATGAATACCCATCCAATTGTCTAATACTTTTTTAAAGGAAGGTGATGTGTCATGTTGCTTGAGCTATAGAGGAAGTTTGTTCCAGAGAAGGGGTAGTCATTGTGTGAAAAACCTGTGTGGCCACCGTGATTTGTTTCTTTGCTGGAGCAGGTTCAGATCTTTGGTTATAATGTTCACTGGAGTATTTCATTTATGGAAAAACAAGTCTTGGAGTACTGTATTCCTAATGGTCAGGAATGCAAAGCAAAAATTGTCCCTAAGGAGTCTGTGGGACATTAATACATGAACAAGGACTCCAGACTCTCTTGGAGTTAAAACAAACCAACAGATGTGTATCAGCCAAAATACATTCATCACTGGAAGTATGGACTCCCCAAAGTGCAGTCATAATCTGCAAATGGATTGGCTGTTTACCTAAAAGCTTTCAGTAGGGGGTGAGCAGTGATGGGATTGGGAGGCAGTACATAATGCATGACTGAATCTAAATCATTGGTCTTTGTCTTCCTTTCTTCACTGTCTCTTGCTGTTTTAACATTATTAATAATAATGATTCTGACTTGTAACATATCCTCGCACACTAATAATAAAGTCTTACTCTGTCATTTGTGATAGGTGTACTTAGACTGTCCTGTTAGGACACAGATGGACCCAATGTTCCTTCGTGCCTTCATGTATTAGCTTACCCATTCATTTTGGCAGCATATCCATTGCTATCTTGCCTGCACATAATGCTCATTCATAGCTTCAACAGTCAGCGTCACTATCACTAAAACCTTCAAAAACTGACTGCAACCTGCTGATTCTGTGGAATAAAGACTTTTTCCTGCACTGTGCTGCAATGTACCAGGATTTGATTAGTGGTGTGGACATTGTAACAGCTATATGAGGAAGGATGGGAATAAGCAGCCACTGTGTGTTCACCCATGTCAGGGTAGGGTGTGGGCACAGTCCGACTGAAAGAGCTTCACCTTGAGAAGCTGCCAGGACAGCACAACATGCACCGGAGACTCTGTGGAGTGCAGTTTCACCAAAGAGTGTTATTGTACTGTTCCCGGCATTGCCAGTTTGTGGAGGTTTGTACTTACTGTGAGTCTAGGGTACAGGACATTGCACTATACATTTGTGGCTAGTGGGGGGTAGTGATATTAGCAGTACACGGAATGTTTTATTATCTCTGTTAGATGACAGCTGCAGTCATCAGCTCTCAGTTCTCTCTTGCAGTCTACTAGAATACCAGGAATCAGGAGGAATAGATGGGCCAGTAGAGTATAAGAAGTCTATGACTGTGGTGGATGGGGGGCAGAACAGTTAATAAAAAGCATTGCTTCCAGCCCTTACCTGTGGCACAGTGGGATGAATTAACTGTGACTCGGGCAACATGTCATTGATTAGTGTCAAGGGCACTTAAGGGGAGGGGCCTGGGATGATGATAGTGAGAGACTGCTCATCCTAGTGGGAGGGAGGCTGCTCTGGCTCTCTACTTAGCTGGCACCTGGGGAGTACACTTAGTGTTGTACCCACAGAGCATATGCCTGCTGAGTACCTGCTGTGAAGTAGTGTTACGCACACAACAAGCCTGGGCAATAACATGTGTTTACAGGCATAGACATCAATTGTGGACCCCGAAAGATCCACTGGGGGGTTAGGGGCTGTTGGAGATCCACCTGACCTACTGATTGTCCCCCTCCCTACCCCTTGACACTGACCTGTCAGAAAGAACATGGCTTTTGAGTCCAGCCTGAGAGACGTATGGGCCATTTGGCTTCCACACTGGGGAAGAGATTATCCCATCCACCACCTTAAATGGGAAGCTAGTGAGCTCATCAGGAAATGAATGGGTCATTGGTTCCTCACAGAGTCAGGAGTCTAGTGCCATCTTACCCTGAGTGCCCAGTCCTAGTCTGTCATAAGGAACAAATGGACTAGTTGTGTACAGAGAGAGAAATCACTGGGTCAGTCAAGTACACTAAAAAAATGGTTTCCATTATACAGGCAAGGATGCTTAATTAAATTCATGCTTTCACTATTAGATTGTACCTGCTAGGTATAACTAGTTGTTTTCGAGGGAGACCCAGGAACCTTTGTTTGGCTATGTGGAATTCTTTCATTAACAGTAAGCAGGGGTGGGAAGTACTAAATAAAGAGGTTGACTCAGCATTATGGTTTGATATGCTCCCTTTATTCCTGTTCATGACTCCTTTAGCAGCTGCATTTATTGCACCACTGTTGGCATGCTTACTGACAACATTTATGCCTGTAAACATTCAAGCTGAGTCTGTAATAAGACAAACCTAGATTTGTTAATAGTACTGGAGACTCAGATGCTGTATAGAGGTGAACTTCCCTTAAGTCAATATAAATATACAATTCTGTGTATACACTTTAGTCTGCTTCTGACTGGTAAGAGGTTCAGTAGGGTAGTCATTGCTTCTTATACTGAGCGAATTATGTAAGTGACCATTCCTGCTTGAAAAATTATTACATGAACCTTTGCCAGCATAGAACAGACCACACTGTGTTGTCTGTTGCACAATCTTAAAGAAGTGCGATTGAAATTTTAAACAGTGCATCTTAGAAATGGTTGTGATGCAAACATTATTGATGGCCTCCAGGCTATTAATTTTCCTTCACACATATCAAAGTTCTTATTTGAAGCCATGCACATCTTAAAAGTAGCCATTTTTCTGCAACTTCTACTGTTTGCATTACTTTATCCAGTATCAGTATTTTTTTTCTTTTAGCAAAGGTAGAATGTTTGAAAACAGACTGTGCAAGTGTACAAGACCTGATATAAATTGTCACACTGCTATCTTTCAAGGTAAAGCACCTCTTCACAGCATTAGTCAGTGATATCGTAGAGTAAAGCAGCACCTGAAGTAATACAAGTTGATTTACACAAAAGTGTGCCCTGGAAAATCAAGAAAAACACCCTGTCATTCTGCAGCTAGCACTGTCTATGTATGTGTGTGTATATGCATATATAACTATCTATGAGTGTATATATGTATATACCTGCTTGCATATGTGTATCTGTGCATGTGTATTATACACACACGTATACAGTGTGTGCGTATACATATGTATAAATTAATGGAAATACATAAACGTGTGCGTTTACTTGTTCTTGTTCGTAGGTAGTAACTAGGCATGCAGTCCAGGAGATCAGTTATCAAGCCTCGTCCAAATTCCCACTGGCCATACAACATAGTCTGGTTAAAGAACTTGCTGAAGATCACACAGAAGGCAAATGAAAGCTGAGAGAGTCAATCCCTGTACTACACGAAGTAGTTAACCCTCTGCATATGTATTTATGTATGTATGTTTTATACACATGCACATACACATGCAACACACTCATGTCAGAGTGTGTGTGTGCGCATGTGTGTGTGTGTGTGTGTGTATGACTTTGTTTTATGAGTGCATGATAGTGAAAGACTGCACTTTTAATTCATTTCAACTACTCACATCTTTAATGGCAGTAATTCACTCCTGATGTCCACTTGGCACTTACATTTTATTATCCAAGCTATATCTCCAACTTCTTCTTCTTTCAGCTTTTCCCGGTTAGGGGTCGCCACAGCGGCTCACCCATCCGCTCATGATTGGCAGTAGAGTTTTACAAGCTATATCTCACACAAAAGTTAATAATGATAATGAGCGTACCTCTCAACCTCTTAGTGCAAGAAATCTAGACAAAGCCTAACAAAATGGGGGGACAAAGGCCTACAAATGGGGACAGATTTTAAATATTGCTATTATAAACTTAAAAAGTTGCTAAAGTACCAGGGTTTGTGTTAGTATGCATTTTCTGAGTGGGGTTGAAGTCAAACTCAAATGTATGACATTATTTGTTGACTTTAGTCCTCAGAACATTCCAGTGATTTGCCAGAAAACCACAGATTTTAAGAGGAACAGAACAAAAATATGAGGCACAAATCTGGACAGTTGAGAGGTATGTGAGCTGTATGGTTGCAGAGATTTAGATTACCAGTAATTAGAAAAAAAGGTGTTCAAAAATATATCCATTTTTGTCTTGTTCTTACAGCTACGGTCATCACAATGCACTGTGAAGTTTTTTTAGCTATTTTATTAAAACAACAATCTCATACTTTACATAACAAATATAAATAACAAAGCCTTAATCTAGCAGTTACTGAAGGGTATTAAAGCTATGAGCTATTAGTGATGGGAATAATCTCCTTATGATTTACTGTATGGCACACTGGCAGTTGACGGATTAAGGAGCATGTAACCAGATGTTTCCTGTGTTCAGAGTGCAAGGTTTGATTCCCTCAACCTCTATTGACTAACTGTGACTTTCAGTAAGTCAGTTAACCGTACACTATTCCTGGGCTGAGTGTGAAAAAGATCAATGGAGGTCACTGCTCTACCATGAAAAATAAATACAAGTAAATAAATAAACTTTACAATGTTCCACAAAGTACATTATTTTTGCAATTTTTTTTTGTTGATAAGGACAGCCCCTTGAAAATGATCTTGAAAAATCCAGACACAACACCATGATAGACTGAATCCACAATGCCTCACTACTTACATCAGGGCATAAACTATTGTATTTCTGTGCTAAATTCAGCAGCAGGGGTGTCTTGTATCCTAGTTCGACAAGTTGTCCGCTATGTCTCACAGTTGGACCACCCTGCATTGAAGTCATAATGTATGTAGCTGTTCCTTTAAAGGAATATGGTGTTTTTAATAGCCAAGTATGTCAGTCATTGCTGATGTATAAGTTGACATCATTTTGTGGGTGTGGTCACAAGAAAAATCTGACTTAACAGTAAAAACAAAATTTCAAAAAAGCATGTCATAATCTTTTTGTTTTCAAACCACTTGCAGCTTTGATAATAAGAAGTATACCCAGAAACTGAATTAATTTTAAAATGCAGACACATGGGAAGTGTAACGACACTTCATTTCATTGTCTTTAATACAACATAAAAATCACACGGATGTCTGCATTTATGAAAAGTGTTTCTTCTTTACTAATCACTTAGACTGTGTCTAATAGGAAAGTTAATGATTAACAGATTTTGAAATGAGAAGTGTACAATAGTTGCTGAATTATGGAGGACAATGAGTTGCCTCTCTGAATTTCTGGAATTGTTCCACCATGTCTACGTGTTCCAATGGCATGCTAAAAGTGGACCTTTTAATGGTGATAAACATCATTTCAGTGTTAGTATTTATATATTTAATGATTTTTTTTCCATTAGCCAATAGTCTACTCTTTGAATGAGATCAGATGCCATTCTAAGGTACCATTAAGTGGTTTGTTGTGAAACATTACAAGGGAAAATGGGATTTAATGTCCTTTGATTGACTAAGTTGTTATCATACCCCTTTTAAGGCTTGTGTGGACTTGATAATATTTCACATAGCCTAGATTTGTTTTATAACAGGTATGGCATATTTGGAGCCACACGTGCAACTCATGTACAGATGCAGGTATTTTGTACTGCTTACAGAGTACTGCCTAGGAATTATTGGTGTCTCATGCTTTTGAGAAGTTGATGATGGAAGGAATTAACTCTACTTAAGTGCGTTCACAGACTCAGATTATAGTGCATAAACTGGAGTTAAAATAGGTTCTTTCTATATTAAGATAAATCAAATAATGTGATGCTAACTGTGTTTTATGCTACCTGTTCCTTCATTCGTTTATTCTCTATTACCCAGTTTTAGTTCTGAGTGAAGCTGAAGCCTATCCCAGCAATCAACTGGTTTAAGTCAGAGAACCAATCCTGGATATAAAGCCAGACCAATGCAGGACACACACACACACACACACACACACACACACACACACACACACACACACACACACACACACACCGCACTAGTAACAGATTAGTAGATTACTAATTTACCTTTACACATCTCTTTGGGTTGTTTGAAGGACTGAAAGCACCAGTAAAAACCCACATGAGCACAGGGAGGACATGCATACTCCACATGGAAGATATACTAAACGGGAACTAAACCAGTGCACCTAGTGCAATAAGGTAGTAACACTAACTGCTGTGCCACTTTTCTACCCTGTTTTAGCAGTTTTTTTACTCATTCACATGTTGAGTGGAGAAATGGAGTTTTTCATATCAGCCATTTTTTGGTCATGAGTCATGACTCAAATAAAAAAAAACAAAACCGAGTAAAATAGTAATTACATACAATAGAAGTAATTAACACAGTGGGAAGTACATGTACTTGAGTTTAGCATGCACTGTTCTCTCTCTGTTTATATTACCCACTGATATTCTGAGGTCTGTAGTTTTGATAACTGGATGAGTGAGACTGTAAGGAGGAATATGCATATATGTATATATATATATATATATATATATATATACACACATATATATATATATATATATATATATATATATATATATATATATATATATATATATATATATATATATATATATATATATATATATATATATATATATATATATATATATATATATATATATATATATATATATACTATATATATATATATATATATATGTACTATACATCATACTCAGTGCTAGAAGTCTAAACCTCAAAATGCACTCACTCGAGGCACTCCTTAAAATGGAGAACATTGACATCTGTGCAGTGACAGAGACCTGGTTCAAAGCTCCAGAGAGCACCCCTGCATTACCAGGCTATAATTCATACCACACCTTTCGGCCACCAAACCCGGACCGAAACACTAAAGGTGGAGACGTGTCCATATTCATTAAGGATATCCACACCTCCAAGCTAGTTTCTCAGAATAATGCATCCGAGATTATCCAAGTTCAGCTAACTCTGGGCAAAACCGCAATCCAGATTGTAGCTTGCTACAGACCCCCCACCATGCCCCAGGATTCCCACTCCTCTTTTCTTGATACACTGAAAAATATTAAGGTACAACCCAACACTCTAATAATGGGTGATTTCAACTACCCTACCATTAACTGGGAAAACTACTCATGTACCAACTCTTTTGCTCAACGTTTTCTGGAAATCATTAATTCCAACGCTTTGGATCAACTTATTCACACCCCCACCCGAGGCAGCAATATCCTAGACCTGGTCATCACCAACATGGGTGACCGGTGTTCCACACCAGAGGTCAGCTCCTCGTTGGTCAGATCTGACTACAAGCTAATCACCCTAGACATCCACATCCCGCTCCCACCCCCCATTAGGAAAACAACCGTAAAAAAGTTCTCCAAAGCCAACTTCACGCTTCTTAAGACAGAAGTGGCAAACTTCATGACACCCATGCAGATGGACAATAGAGGTACGACTGCTGAATCCTACACAAATGCACTTTATAAGCACTTACATGAGTGCATGGATCGTGCTATCCCTAACAGAACCAAGATGCTATCCTCCAAAAAAAGGAAGCCAATCTGATGGTCTTCTGCCATAAACAAACTCTACAACAGAAGAAAGAAACTGTTGCAAAAAAAGAGTAAAATCCCATGATTGTTGGAACTCCCTGGTCAGCCTCAGTAAGAAGCTGAGATCCCTCATAAAATCCTCCAAAGCTAGTTATGAAAACAAAATTGCCACTGATTCTAAAGACAACCACAAAGCATTCTATAGCTATGTCAAAAATCTCAATGGCAACACTCAGATCTGCTCTGAGTTACAGCACAATGACACTAAATATACAGAACCAACTGATATTGCCAACATCCTAGCAGATAGGTTCAGTGCTAACTTTACCCCCCCTCACCCTCTAAAACGCCGATCTTTATACCGGAAGAATGCAGAGTTCATGTAATCACAGCTGCACAGGTAAAAACCTCACTCTCCAAAGCCAAGAACACAGCATCCATGGGACCTGACAACATCCCAGGCTGCCTTCTACATGAACTACAGAATGAACTGGCACCCCACCTAAGTACCATGTTCAATCATAGCCTCACCTCAGGCTTTGTGCCCATTGAATGGCACACTGCAACAGTTATCCCACTCCACAAAGGTGGGGACACAACAGACCCCGGGAACTACCGCCCCATTAGCCTGACGAACCTTGTCTGCAAGGCCACGGAATGTATCATCATGGAACTCATAAACAAAGACACTGGAGATCTCCAAACCCTGGACCCCACACAGTTTGGGTTTGTAAAAGGCAGATCATGTCTCCTAAACCTGATAGACTTCTTTGAAGTAGTCACCAAAGCCATAGATGAGGGTAAGGTGGTTCACACAGCCTATCTAGATCTCGCCAAGGCGTTCAACACCATCCCCCACTCTGGAATTATAGATAAACTCACTAAACTAGGTATAAATCCCTATGTCACAAGATGGGTTGCCAACTGGCTTACTGAAAGAACCTACACTGTGAAAGTAGTAGACTCCAAATCAGACTTCAGACCAGTGACAAGTGGAGTACCACAGGGTTCAGTCCTGGGTCCTCTCCTGTTTGGTATCTACTTCTCTGAAGTACAGGCTAAAACAGAAGGTCTTTGGCTAACTAAATTCGCAGATGACTGCAGACTAGGAGCCATAATTGAAACTCCTAATGATGTGGACATCCTACAAAAGGGCCTCACTGAGACAGATGCCTGGTGTCAAAGACATGGTCTCAAGCTCAATGCCAAAAAGTGCATTGTCATCGCCTTTGGTAAAAATTCTGTACCCATGAACTACCACATAGGTAGTAGTCTACTTAACACCAAAAGTGTGATAAGAGACCTTGGGACACAGGTGGACAGTAGTCTCTCCTTTGATAATCACATCGCCATAGTGGTCAGGAAATCCTTCTACGTGGCACACCTCATCACAAAAAGTTTCTCATCCAGAAAAAAAGAGGTAATTGTTCCCCTCTACTCATCACTCATTAGACCCATTATAGAGTACAACGCCCCTTTTAGTATGTACCTCACAAGACATCTACAACAACTGGAAAGGCCGCAAAAATACCTCACAAAGAGGATTACTTGCCTCAAACAGATGCCTTACGTAGACCGTCTCAAAAAACTCCAGCTTTACTCCGTCGCATATCGCCTACTTAGAGGCGATCTCTGCCTAACATACAAAGCTATGTCAAACCCAGAGCTGTTGGACATGCTCCACTTAAAGAAATCCCAATACCTCTGAGCTACATGCTCTAGGGACCTAAACCTTGTCACCACAATAAACAGAACATGCTGGAGGGATAAATTCCTGTCCCAGAGACTTCCCATACTCTGGAACAGACTACCTATCTATGTCAAACAGAGCTCCTCATTAGCACTCTCCAAGAAAAATCTTGATGATTGGATGGGTAATAGGAAATTCACCCCAGGGATCACTTCTGTGGTTCTGCTTGACAGGGGCACAGGAAAATAATTTTCTTGGGTGGCAAAAGCCAGGGTACATTTTTGGCTAGGCTTGTATAGGCCCTAGAGCCAATAGCCTAGTACCTACCTATGAACCTATATCCATATACACACACACACACACATATATATATATATATATATATATATATATATATATATATATACACACACACACACACACACACACACACACACACGCACATATATGTATATATATATATATATATATATATATATATATGAATGTATACACATACACACACACACACACACACATATATATATATATATATATATATATATATATATATATATATGTATTTCTTCAGAAGTTGTGGTACCTCAGATAATATCCTACAGCAATCTCAAAGTTAGTTTATGTAAATTTCAGGAGAATATAAGCATAGCCCCTCATGTCAGACGTGCAGGAAAGGAAAGCCCCCCTTCCTAAATAATACTTTAAATATGTTACTATGCATTTTGACATTTGCTTTATTTTTTGCTGAAGTTACATTTTGTCTTCTGGAGATTCATGACTGGCAGCATTCTGCATTTCCTATATGAGTGCCTCTTCCTTGCGTTACATGAATGCACAAACTCAAGAGAAGAGATGATGGAATTTAAGAATGTTGCCATAAGGTCATAAAAAGGCCGAAATATGTATATCCACAGCTAGTGGGGTTTGGCTTTATTGGCCTGAATTTGTCCATTAAAACGATGAAACAAGTCATGGGCATTCAGAATTGCCAATTAGCTGAAACACCTGATGTTCATAAGGGTCATTTACATATATCCCATGTGCCTCTGGGTTTGGGCGGTCACTCAGTGGAAGTTCTAGCTTTGCTGGAGTTTTCATTTTGTTTTTACAGATAAGGCAGAAGAATGGAATTTAAAAATGTTACTGGAAGCATTATGATTCTATCAGGGAGAAGAGTGGAATTTAACAATTTTACCAGAAGCATTATGATTCTGTCGCGGAGAAGAAACATGGCTCACCATCAAGCAAATGTGGTCTAAAATAGCTCTAGATATTTGGTTATAATGTTATAAAAAGCTTTAATGGTGTTAAGTTTATTGGGAAAGCTAGATTGGTTAAGTTTGTAGGTGGAAGAAGAGTGTTGAAATTAAGTAGGCCAACTGGAGAGACTGTATGTCATGTTAGGACAGTTGTCATGGTAGGACAGTAGTGTTTACTCATTCGTCCATTCACGTATTTCCTGTGACCCACTTTTTTTCTATTTCAAGTTGTGTGGAGAGTGAGTGTCTTGTGCCTCTTAGCAGGCACCAAGGAACAGAACTAATCCTGGGCAGGTCACTGACACAACAGACACACACAAACCTATGGACAGTTAAGAGGTGACTTATTTGATCATGGAGACACAGCCTGAGTAACCAATATAAAGCCCACCACTCTCCAATGAGCTGAATTATTAAAACTTACAAGTCCTTAAAGAGCATTAAAATTGATGTCAGTAATTGCAAAGCATCAAGTCCCTTTTATATAAAAATGACAAAGCACTAAATATAATTTTACAACTTAGCTGCTTGTAATTTAAGGACTGGAAGTATTGATATGTTCATATTTGACATATTGGAAATTGTGACCCCTGATCCCACAGGTGGTGCATGGGAAAATAAATTGGAATACAAGGAACTAATATGGCAAATACAACTTGATGGCACCACACCCCCTTGGTTGAATGATAACATATCAGTTCTTCCGGTCCTTGAATTAAGATATAGATTTAATATATTTGACTTTTAACACGTTAGACTGTTAATATAATATGTTTTTATTTACTGATGTATTATTTTATTCTGTTACTTAGACACGGAATGAAATTTGAATTTAAAGTGCATAAACTGTTAAGAATGATGACACAAGAGACTCAATTTTTAATTGTAAAATAAGACTAGAATTCAACGTTCACAAAGTTCACAAGGTTTTAATAAGCAAAGCTTTTGAGACACAAGCTCTTTTTCAATGCATAAAAAACATTTTACAACTACCATTTTTAAATATGTAGCCAGTCAATAAACAACAACAAACAACTCATGTGGCTCTGACATCAACATACCACAATATAGAGTATATTTTAGTGCATTTATTAAAACTGTATTTACCTTAATATTGCTACAACTCAAGTGCTCTAGGTTGCACTGCATCTGAATTGTTTTAGTGTGTTTTAGCTGCTCTTCTGTGTATATATATATATATATATATATATATATATATATATATATATATATATATATATATACTTTTCTGTATATGTAGGCTAGCTACTTATTCTACTGTATTACTGCCTCTTAAATCATTTTTCAATTGTGCACTTGCCCTGCTTCATTTAAAAAGTTTTAAATTGCTAATTTTGTAGAGTTTTAATTGTATTTACTGTTTAGGGCTATACACTCAAGTGCGTTAGCCTTTTCTGTGTTTATTTAGTGTATTATTGCATTGTTTAGCCTGTTTTAACCAAAAAAAAATATATATTGTTTGCTCATTTCCCAACTTTCCTAGCTAGTATAGTCCAGATCCCAGGCTTTTCTGGTTTCATGACTTCATTTTCTGTGTTCAGAGCTATCCAGACCTTGCTGTGGTACAGGGAAGTCCTACTGCTTACCAGTGGGAGTGGTGAGCATTGTACTGCCTGACTGACACTAGTGGAGTGGTTTCCAGCTCTGAAATTGTAATTTTACCCATTTGGGCTGATTTCTATCCCTTTCAACTTTCTGGCTTAAAAACGCACGTTTGCACATTTTTCGCATCGTGCTGCACCACCAGACTACGGTTAAAATATTCCAGGTGCCAGAAAGTCTGCTCTTCAGTAGTAGCACTAAAAATCTGAACCCCTGTGACTACACTTGCTGTAGAACCTGCTGGAAAGCACTAGGAAGCCCTAAACAGATACAGGCAGTTAACTCTTCTAGTTAATAAGGAGAAATTAATCGTAGGCACTAAACAGACTATAATTGCAAAGTACCTTGCAAAGGTAAGGGAAAACAGCTCTTGTACTTTACAAAAAAGCACCTAAACAGGCATGTCCAAGGGTCAGCTACCAGTGATTTCTCCTGTCCACCTGGTGAATCTGGACAATGTACCCAACACTTTAGTCATAGGTGACTCTATAGTCAGGCACACTGATGTCCCACTCACCAGGCTGAACAAGGAGAAAATTACAGTCAGCAGCCTGTCTGGTGCCAGGATCCGCCACATAATGCACGCACTCAAGTCACTGCACGACAAGGACAAATACAACTCTGTCATTGTCCATGTTGGAGTGAATGACTTGAGACGTACCTCCCTGGACTACATGAAAAGAGACATGGAAGAGCTCTCGGATCATGTGGCTCAGGCAGGTATGACCCTAGCCCTGAGTGGCAGCCTGCCTTCACCCAGAATGATCCCACAGTATAAGGGCAAAATGATTGGCTTCAACAATTGGCTAAGCTTCTAGTGTCAGTCAAAGTGATCCAGTATCTGTCTACCTGGGACGACATGATCGACAAACCACGATGTTTTGCCACAAATGGTCTGCACCTGTCACCCCTGGGATTCAGGTTACTGGCTAAAGCTCTCGGCACCCATATAGTGCCTTTTTTAGGCAAGGTTCAAAGGACAAAACCACCACTGTAACAGATACAAGCATGCAAAATCTGAAGGTAATGCTACTCAGTGCTAGAAGTCTAAACCTTAAAATGCACTCTCTTGAGGCATTCCTAAAACTGGAGAACATTGATATCTGTGCAGTAACTGAGACCTGGTTCAAGGCTCCAGAGAGTACCCCTGCAATACCAGGATACAACTCTTACCACACGTTTCGGCCACCAAACCAAGACCGAAACACTAAAGGTGGAGGAGTGTCCATATTCACCAAGGATATTCACACCTCCAGGCTAGTTGCCTAACACAATGCATCTCAAATTCTCCAGGTGCAACTAACACTAGGTAAGACTGCAATCCAAATTGTACCTTGCTACAGATCCCCCACCATGCTCCAAGATTCTTACTACACCTTTCTAAACATACCGGAAAATATTAAGATACAGCCAAACTCCCTAATACTGGGTGATTTCAGCTACTCTGCCATTAGCTGGGAAACTACTCAGGTACCAACACTTTTTCCCAATGGTTTTTGGAATTCATAAATTCCAACGCCCTGGATCAACTAATCCATTGTCCGACCAGGGGCTCAAATATCCTAGACCTGGTCATTTCCAGCATGGGTGATAGATGCTCCACACCAGTGGTCACCCCCCTCATTGGTCAGGTCTGACCATAAGCAAATCACCCTTGACATCCACATCCCACCCCCACCTCCCAGTAAGGAAACCTCTGTAAAAAAATCTCCAAAGCCATCTTCATGCTGCTCAAGTCAGAAGTGACAAACTTCATGACACCCAAGCAGATGGGAGCTAAAAGTTTGACTGATGAATCCTACACTAAGGCACTGTACGAGCACATCCACTTGTACATGAATCATGCCATCCCAAATAGACCCAAGACACTCTCCTTCAAAAAAAGGAAGCCAATCTGGTGGTCCCCTGCCACAACCAAACTATACAACAGAAGAAATAAACTGTTGCAGAAAAAGAGGAAAATCCCAGAATGCTAAAAAACTCCCTTACCAGCATCAGTAAGAAGCTGAGATCCCTCATAAAATCATCCAAAGCTAGTTACAAAAATAAAATTGCCAAAAATTCTAAAGACAACCACAAGGCATTCTATACTTATGTCAAGAATCTAAATGGCAATGCTCAGATATGCTCTGAGCTACAACAGAATAGCATTAAATATACTGATCCCAAGGATATTGCCAATATCCAGGCAGATCGATTTAGTGCCAACTTCACCCCCTAAAGGGCCCATCTTAATACCAAAAGATTGCCAAATTCCGGTAATCATGGCCACACAGGTAGAAACCGCACACTCCAAAGCTAAGAATACAGCATCCATGGGATCAGATGACATCCCAGGCTGTGTAATACATGAACTACAAAACAAACTGGCACTTCACCTAAGTGTCATGTTTAATCATAGCCTCGCCTCAGGCTTCTTGCCCACTGAGTGCCGCACAGCTACAGTTATCCCCCATGGATCCCGAGAACTACCGTCCCATCAGTCTGACAAGCCTGATCTGCAAGGGCATGGAACGCATTATCATGGAACTTATAAACAAAGACATTGGCAACCTTCAAACACTGGACTCCACCCAGTTTGGGTTTGGGAAGGGCCGATCTTGTCTCCTGAACCTGATTGACTTCTTCAAATCAGTCTACAGAGCTTTGGACGAGGGTAAGGAGGTCCACACAGCCTATCTGGATCTTGCCAAGCCTTCAACACCATCCCCCACTCTGGAATCATAGATAAACTTACTAAGCTGAGCATAAATCTCTACGTCACTGTATGGGTTGCCAACTGGCTTACTGACAGAACACAGACTGCAAAAGTAGCCGACTCCAAATCCAGCTCCAGACAAGTGACAAGTGGAGTACCTCAGGGTTCAGTCCTGGGACCGCTCTTGTTTGACATCTACTTCTCTGAAGTACAGGCCAGCACTAAGGGACTCAGGCTAACAAAGTTTGCAGATGACTGCAAACTGGGAGCCATTATTGAATCCCAAATAATGTGGATATTCTACAAAAGGGCCTTACAGAAACAGGTGCTTGGTGCCAGAGCCATGGGCTCAAGCTTAATGCCAAGAAATGTATAATTATCCCCTTTGGGAGAAAACATGTACCCATGAATTACTACATAGGTGACAGTACACTAAACACCGAAAGTGTGATGAGAGACTTAGGGACATAGGTGGGCAGTGGTCTCACCTTCAATAACCACATCGCCACAACAGTCAGGAAATCCTTCTATGCGGCACATCTCATCACTAAGGGCTTTTCATCCAGAAAAAAAGGAGGTCATTGTCCCACTGTACTCATCACTCATTAGACCCATTATAGAGTACAATGCCCCATTTGGTATGTACCTCACAAGACATCTGCAACAGCTGGAAACAGGCCTAAAGCAGATGCCCTATTCTGCCCATCTAAAAAAACTCCAGCTATACTTTGTGGCATATCGTCTATTCAGAGGCAGTCTCTGCTTAACATACAAGGCCATGTCAAACCTTGAGCTGTTGGACATGCTCCACTTAAAGAAATCCCAATCCCTCAGAGCCACATGCTCCAGGGATCTAAACCTTGTCATCACAATAAACAAAACATGCTGGAGGGATAGGTTGCTGACCCAGAGACTCCCCATACTCTGGAATAGACTGCCCATACATGTCAAGCAGAGTTCCTCCTTGGGCCTTTTCAAAAGTAACCATGACGATTGGATGGGAGATAAGAAATTTACCCTGGGGATCATGTCAGTCACCCTGCTAGACAGGTATTCAGGGAGGTAAATATTGTGGGAAAAAGTATCCAGGGAATTGTTATGGCTAGGCTTGTATAGGCCCTAGGGCCGATAGCCTAGTACCAACCTATGAACTATTATATTATCAAATATCACGCTTAACTTTCAAAATTGGTTTAATACTGTTTGCAGAATTCAGACCAGGTAAAATATTAGATCTAAAAAAATTGATCCATTTATATTCGGCAGTTTCAGTGGCATTAACTATAATACTGCCACCTCTTTCACTTCCATGTACTTTCTGTAAAATTCTAAACTTAAACTTGTGAGAATTGCCACTATCCAATATATACTTATAGGTTCATAGGTAGGTACTAGGCTATCTGCCCGAGGGCATTTATAAGCCTAGCCAGAGTGTGTCGGCTTTCGCCGCCCCATTGATTAATTAACTGATCCTCTGTCAAGCAGAGCCAATGAAGTGATCTCAGGGGTGTATTTTGTTATCCATCCACTCATCAAGGTTTCTCTTGAAGAGTGTTAGTGAGGGGCTCTGCCTAATGTAATTTGGACTTTTGTTCCAAAGCATAGGGAGTCTCTGTGACAGGAATCTATGCCTCCAGCATGTTCTTTTTATTGTTGTGGTGAGGTTTAGCTCACTAGAGCGCGTGGCTCGCAGTGACTTGGATTTCTTTAGGTAGAGCATGTCCATCAATTCTGAGTTGGACATGGATTTGTAAGTCAGGCAGAGATCTCGTCTGAGTAAGCGATATGCCACTGAGTACAGCCGGAGTTTTTTCAGTCGGGCTGCATAGGACATATGTTTGAGGCCAGTAATCCTCTTGGTGAGGTACTTTTGTGGTCTTTCCAGCTGTTGGAAGTGTCTTGTGAGGTACATCCCAAATGGGGCATTGTATTCTATGATGGGTCTAATGAGTGATTAGTAGAGGGGCAGTATTACCTCTTTATTTCTAGATGCGAACCCTTTAGTAATTAGATGGGCCACATAAAAGGATTTCCTAACTACTTTGGCAATATGATTGTCAAAGGAGAGATTACTATCTACCTGGGTCCCCAGATCTCTTATTACCTCTTCTATATTAAGGGGGCTGCCACCTATGTGGTAATTCGTGGGTGTTTTGTTTTTCCCAAATGGGATGACTATGCATTTTTTGGCATTTAGCTTGAGGCCATGACTTTGCCACCAGGTGTCCGTCTCAGTAAGGCCCTTTTGCAGGATGTCCATGTCAGCCGGAAAGTCAATTATAGCTCCCAGTTTGCAGTCATCGGCAAACTTGGTTAGCCATAGTCCTCCTGTGTTTGTCTGTACTTCTGAGAAGTATATGCCGAACAGTAGGGCTCCCAGGACCGAGCCTTGTGGGACACCACTTGTGACTTGTTTAGAGTCGGAACTGGAGCCCACTATTCTTACCGTGTGAGTTCTGTCTGTAAGCCATTTGGCAACCCATCTCGTGACGTAGGGGATTATGTTCAAGCTGGTGAGTTTTTCTGTAATACCCGAGTGGGGAATGGTGTCGAAAGCCTTGGCGAGGTCAAGGTAGGCTGCGTGAACCACCTTTCCCTCGTCTATGGCCTTGGTGACTGTCTCGAAGAAGTCAACCAGGTTTAGTAGGCATGATCTGCCCTTAACAAAGCTGAACTGGGTCATGTCAAGTGTTTGGAGGTTCCCAATGTCTTTGTTAATGAGTTCCATGATGATGCGCTCCATAGCCTTGCAGACCTGGCTAGGCAGGCTTATGGGGCAATAGTTACCAGGGTCAGTTATGGCCCCTCCTTTGTGGAGAGGAATAACTGTTGCTGTGCACCATTCTATGGGCACATAGCCTGTGAAGAGGCTGAGGTTGAACAGCGTGTTTAGGTGGGGGGGGTTAGTTCATGCAAGACACAGCCTGGGACACCATCTGGTCCAATTGACTCTGTGTTTTTGGCTTTTGAAAGGGCTGTTTTCACGTGTGCACCTGATTTTTGGGACACTACACTTTTCCGGTATTGTTGTGGGCCCTTTTGGAGGTGAGAAAGGGGTGAAGTTTGCACTGAATCTATCTGCCAGGATGTTGGCAATATCAGTAGGTTCAGTATATTTTGTGCTATTTTGCACTAGTTCAGTGCATATCTACGAGTTGCCACTTAGATTCTTAACATAGCTAAAGAAGGCTTTGTGGTTATCTTTTGAATCCTTGGCTATTTTTCTTTCGAAGTTAGCCTTGGATGATTTCATAAGGGACCTTAGTTTCTTACTGATTCTGATCAGGGATGTCTTTCTTTCTTGGGATTTGCTTTTTTTCTGAACTAGTTTCCTCCTTCTATTGTATAGCCTGTTTATTGCAGGGGTCCACCAAACTGGTTTCCCTCTCTTAGAGGAGTGAGTCTTGGTTTTGCTAGGGATGGCATGATCCATGCATCCTTGTAGGTGCTCATAGAGTGCATTTGTAAAGGTTTCTGCATCTTGGGCAGCGTTATCCTTTACCGTGGGGGCTGTGAAACTTACCACCTTTTGTCTTAAGTAAGGTGAAGTTTGCTTTAGAAAAGTTTTTTACTGTGGTTTCCTTAGTTGGGGGTGGTGGTGGGGTGTGGACATCCAGAGTGATTAGTTTATGTTCTGATCTAACCAGTGACAGGTTGACTTCCGGTGTGGAACACCTGTCGCCCATGTTGGTGATGACCAGGTTCAATATGTTTTCACCTCTGGTAGGGGAGTTTACCAGCTGATCCAGGGCGTTTGAGTTGATGAATTCCAGGAAGTACTGGGCCTGGGAATTTGTACTCGAGTAGTTTTCCCAGTGAATGGTAGGGTAACTGAAATCACCCAATATCAGGGTGTTCGGTAGGACCTTCATGTTTTCCAGTGTCTCCAGAAAGGTGGAGCTATGGTCGTGGGTCATGGAGGGTGATCTGTAGCAGGCCACAATTTTCATTGCAGATATGCCCGATGTTAGTTGCACATGGATGATCTCAGAGGTATCATGCTGCGCCACAAACCTGGAGGTGTAGGTATCCTTGAGGAATATGGATACACCCCCTCCTTTTGTGTTTCGGTCCTTGTTCTGTGGCCAAAACGTGTGGTATGAGTTGTAGCCTGGTAGTGCTGGGGTGCTCTCTGGAGCCTTGAACCAGGTTTCATTTACTGCACAGATGTCGATGTCCTCCATACTGAGAAGTGCTTCGAGCGTGTGCATTTTGAGATTTGAACTCCTAGCGTTGAGTAGCATAACCCTCAGTTTTTTGTTAATTGTGCTGTTTACAGAGGTGGGTTTGACTTTTGAGCCTTGCCTAAAAAAGGCGCTATGGGGGCAGCAAGAGCCTTGGCCAGTATTCGAAACCCTAGGGTTGACAGGTGCAAGCTGTCTCTTCGAAGCAATGTGGCTTGTCGAGCATGTCGTCCCAGGCTGACAGACACTGGATCCACTTTAAATGACACCAGAAGCTTAGCCAGTTGTTGAAATTGATAATTCTTTCTTTATACTGAGGTATTATTCTTGGTGAGGGCAGGATGCTACTCAGGGTCAGGGTCATGCCAGCCTGGGCTGCATGATCAGAGAGCTCTTCCATGTCTCTTTTCATGTAGTCCAGGGAGGTACATCTCAGGTCATTCACACCAACATGAACAATGACAGAGTTATATTTGTACTTGTTTTGGAGTGACCTGAGTGCTTGTATTATGTGGTGGATTCTGGATCCCAACAGGCAGCTAACAGTAACTTTCTGCTTGTCCAGCCTAGTGAGTGGGACGTCAGTGTGCCTGACTATAGAGTCACCTATTAGTAGTGTGTTAGGTATGTTCTTTTGCCTTAAGGGCTATGATTGTGTGGCACACTGATTTTGTGTTTTGTGTGTTGGCTGGTTTGTGATGAGAAGTGCAGGTTATTTGGGTGTCTGCTTTGGAGATCTCTGATGATTTTTCAGGGTTTTATTTAGAGCCTCCGAGTATGATTTTCTGTATTTATGTGTATTTTTTGCCAGTGCTGTTTTAGTAGGTCTGTGTGCGGCTGGAGGTGTGGTGCAAGTGTTAGCCTTCTCCTCTTGACTGTTCCAGTTAGCTTCCAGTATGGCTGTATAATTGCATCTCTTGCATATGTTAGTGGTTTGTGGTAGGAGGAGAGGGTTGTCTGTGTACATGAGACAGTTGTAACATTGCCTCAGGATACCCAGATTCACCAGCTGGACTGGAGAGTGCACCTGCAGTTGCCCTTTGGTCATGCCTGAATAGTAGGGTGAGCTGCTTAGTCGGTTGGTTGGTGAGGGGTGAATAAAGAGCCTTGCCCTGCTGGGCAATCAGTGTTAGGGTATATTAGTGCTTGCTATTAGGTCTGAGCAAGTGCTGGGCTGTAAGATGCTTTTTGAGTGCTTAGGTTGAGAGTTAGACTAGTTTCCAGGGAAAAACTGAAGAGGAGACTTTGTGGAGTCGGGAATAATTTAGCCATAGCTAAACAGCATTGCCCGGTGCGCAAAACCGTGCAAATGTGGTTTTTATAGTAGAGAAATGAAAGAGATAGAAATTAGCCCAAAATGGCCAATAAACTACTAACTTCTGGGCTGGAACCACTCCTCCAGGGACAGATAGGTTGCTCAAAGCTCCCCTCTCTCACAGGTGAAGAGAGAAACTTCCTTCTATCCAAGTAAGGTATGGAAAACTCAGAAACTAGTATCACAGCCCTGAATTCAGCACTAGCCTGAAAACTGGACTATACTAGCTTAGAAAGGCGGGAAACAAGGATTTTTTTTATGAAAAGATAAGGCAAAAACAGTAAATAATACACTTCAAACAGCTTTAAACGATCAGAAAAGGCTATCACACTTTAGTGTATAGCCTACAACAGTTAAACAAATTATTTAAACAAAAAAACAACTTGCAGGCAGTCAAATAAGTACAATATGTGAAAAAAAACAAGCTTTTAAATCACAATAAACACTGGAAAATCTGTGTTTAGGTGGAAAACAGTTAAGTACAGCAAGAAAATACAGAAAACTGATACTTAATCACTCCAAAGTTTCTCTTTTAAGCTAGAAGGCTTGTACCAGTTTAAGGCTTTCTAGTGCTACCCAGTAGGTTAATTACAATTACAGGAAAGATGAGAAACAAGCACAGATGTGGTCTTTTAAACCAGAAAGTTGAAAGAGATGGACAAACTGTCCAAATGATCAATAAACTACAATTTCTGAGCCAAGAACCTCTCCTCATGTGGTAGACAGGCTTACCTAGTGCTTACCACTCCCATCGATAAGCTAGAAGGCTTCCCTCCAACACAGAAAGGCTTGGGGGGCTCAGAAGCTTACAAAGATTCCTGGATACAGCAAATCTGTACCTGGTCTAGACTAGTTACAGGAAAGGCAGGGAACAAGTACAAATGTAGGCTTTTAAGCCAGTAAGTTGAAAGAGAGGGAAAACTGCCCAAACTGCCAAATAAACTACAATTTCTGGGCCAAAACTCACTCTTCCCATGGAAGATAGTCTACCTAGTGCTTACCACTCCCACTGATAAGCTAGAAGGCTTTCCTCCAACACAGAAAGGCATGGGGGCTCAGCTTACTAACAATCCTGGATACAGCAACTCTGTAACCGGCTAGGCTAGTTATAGGAATGGCAGAAAACATGCATAAGTGCTGCTTTCAAACCAGAAAGTTGAAAGAGATGGAAAAACTTCTTGTGGTAGACAGGCTTACCTAGTGCTTACCACTCAGTGCTTACCACTCCCACTGATAAGCTAGAAGGCTTCCCTCCAACACAGAAAGGCTTGGGGGGCTCAGAAGTTACTAACAATCCTGGATACAGCAACTCTGTAACCAGACTAGGCTAGTTATAGGAAAGGCGGGAAACAGGCACAAGTGCGGCTTTCAATCCAGAAAGTAGAAAGAGATGGAAAAAACTGCTCAAACAGCCAATAGCTACAATTGCTGGGCCAGGGGCCACTCCTCTTGTGGTAGATAGGCTACCTGATGCTTACCACTCCCACTGATAAGCTAGAAGTCTTCCCCTCCAACACGGAAAGGCTTGGGGGGGCTCAGAAACTTACAAAGAGCCCTGGATACAGCAAACCTGTACCTGGACTAGACTAGCAACAGGAAAGGCAGGAAACAAGCGCAAACACAGACTTTTAAATCAGAAGGTTGAAAGAGATGGAAAAGCTTCCCAAATGGCCAATAAACTATAATTTCTGGTCCAGAAACCACTCCTCCTGTGGTAGATAGGTTACCTAGGGCTTACCACTCCCACTGATAAGCTAGAAGGCTTCTCTCCAACACAGAACAGCTTGGGGGGGGGGGGCTCAGAAGCTTACCAACAGTCCTGGATACAGCAAATCTGTACCTGGACTACACTAGTTATAGGAAAGGCAGGGACCAAATGCAAAATGGGCTTTTAACCAGAAAGTAGAAAGAGATGGAAAAACTGCCCAAAAGGCCAATGGACTACAATTTCAGGGCCAAAACCCACTCTTCCCGTGGTAGATAGGCTACCTAGTGCTTACCACTGCCACTGATAAGCTAGAAGGCTTCCCTACAACACAGAAAGGCTTGAGGAGCTCAGGAGTTTACTAACAGTCCTGGATACAACAAGTCTGTATCTGGACTTGACTAGTTACAGGAAAGGCAGGAAACAAGCTTAGAATTTTTTTTGTTACAGAAAAGCAGCTAAAACAGCAGTAAATACAATTCAAATTGTAGTGCAGGCCAGCACACCCGAGCATGTAGCAACACTATGGCAAATACAGTTCAAATAAATGCAATTAAATTAACAAATGACTACAAAACAAGTGCAGAAGGCAGTAAATTAGAAGGCTTACTAACAAGGAGTAATAAGTGCAGAGTAAGAGCGACTGAACAGATAACATGCAGAAGAGCAACTAAGACAGTTACAGTAAGAGCAGCTGAATAAAACACACACACACACACACACACATATATATATATATATATATATATATATATATATATATATATATATATATATTTATGTATTATTTGTTTTTTTGAGGGAGGGAACAGAGCAGGATTAAGAGGCTACAGGGGTTGTCCTTACCAAATGCTCTCTTTGTACACAGTAGGAGTGCCTGAAATCAGAATATGATCTCACTGCATTCAGTTGAGTGAGCAAATGAGATGGGCTAAGGAGTATCGAAATACAAATCTACAAGAGGGGTGGGCAATTTCTAAGCCACCAACATTAACACCAAAACAAGAACAGGGAGGGTGGGTGGGGAACTAACTGTAGAGAGACAGCCTCAACTTCAGTTGAGTTAATATTCAGTGAAAAACACAAATAAATAAATTAAATACAGTGCTATATGCAAAAGAGCAGATAAAAGTATACTTAAATTCACTTATACGTCCAGCTGATTTCAGGTAGATGTTAGCGGGCCAAAGCTTTGATATTAAACAGAGATAAATCAAAATGTACCACTTATATAAGGCAAGACAGAATGTCAGTGATGAGATGAAACTACACCCCACTGTTATCAATGGCTACACAGAAATTCTAAAAAGTACTCTGTAGAGAGACAGCCACAACTTCAGCTGGGTTAATATTCAGTGAAAACACAAATAAATAAATTAAATACAGTACTATATGCAAAAGAGCAGATAAAAGTGTACTTAAATTCACTTATACATCCAGCTGATTTCAGGAAGATGTTAGCCGGCCAAAGCTCTGATAACAGTGCATTTGTTTCCGCACATCTACGTATTTCCGAACGATGTGCCCCTATTCTTTTTTTAGCTTCATATTAGTTTTACCTATGTAGAAGCTGTCGCTTTCTACACAGTTAGCAATGTATACAAGATTTGTAGTATAACATGTACCCGAAGCCTTTATAACAATTTTTTTTTTTTTGTGATAGGGTGTACAAAATTAGTATCCACATTAATGTCACTACAAAATGCACAATTGTAGCAAAGAACAGTTCCAATTTTACTAAATGTTGTCCTTAAGTTACCATTTCTCTTTATAGCCTTATTACAAAGCATCTGTTTTTAATTCTTTTCATTCTTATATATAAACTTCGGTCTGTCACGCACAAGACTAGCAACTTCTGGGTTAGAACGGAGTATAGACCAATTCTTACCTACTATCTTCTTAACCATACTGGTATAACCATTATATTTTGGTGTCCTATGTTTTATCTATTTGTAACACAACAGCAGATTATATATGACTCCAATGGCACTTATAAGAACAGAAATCTACTGTTTTACCAGCATTTTGTAGATGATGTGTTTTTGCTATGAAGTAATAATTTCCATCTATTACAAGTTTTTGTTGATCATTTACAGACTAGCACTGCTTTTTTGAAATTTGATGTTAATCATTCTGATAAATCCATCCATTGTTTGGATATGGAAATGGTTATCAAAGATGCTTCCTTTGAGACAATGATATATAAAAAGATGTACAGGCCACTAGGTATGTACATTACAGTAATATGCATCCTAGACATATGTATAAAGGGATATTGAAAAGCCAGTTTATAAGGGCAAGTCTTTTGAACACTGAAGAAGGTAATTTTCTTAAAGAAATGGATTGTGTGGCTAATGACTTTAAAAGCAGAGGGTACACTTATAGTATTATTAATTTTGCCAAAAACTTAGTTATTGATGAGAGGCGACACTTAGCTAGACCTCTTATGCATTTATCGAGTGCTAGCCAGATGGAGAATGTAGCTTGTGTTACAAATAGATATAACATGGGGCACCAAAATATAATGGTTATACCAGTACGGTTAAGAAGATAGGTAAGAATTGGTCTATACTCCGTTCTAACCCAGAAGTTGCTAGTCTTGCGAGTGACAGACCGAAGTTTATATATAAGAATGAAAAGAATTTAAAACAGATGCTTTGTAATAAGGATATAAAGAGAAATGGTAACTTAAGGACAAAGTTTCATAAAATTGGAACTGTTCCTTGCTACAATTGTGCATTCTTTAGTGACATCAATGTGGATACTAATTTTGTACACCCTATCACAAAGAAAAAAATTGTTATAAAGGCTTCAGGTACATGCTATACTACAAATCTTGTTTACATTGCTAACTGTGTATAATGTGACAGCTTCTGCCTAGGTAAAACTAATATGAAGCTAAAAGAGAGAATAGGGGCACATCGTTCGGAAATACGTAGATGTGTGGAAACAAATGTGTTGTATAAGTATATATTGGATAGTGGCAATTCTCACAAGTTTAAGTTTAGAATTTTACAAAATGTACATGTAAGTGTAAGGGGTGGCAGTATTGTTAATGCCACTGAAACTGCCAAATATAAATGGATCAATTTTTTTAGATCTAATAGATCTAATATTTTACCTGGTATGAATTCTGCAAACAGCAGTAAACCAATTTTGAAAGTTAAACATGATATTTTATAATATAATAGTGGTATGCTTTATATAGTTTAAAAAGCTTTTTGTATTGTTGATGTCAGAGCCACACAAGTTGTTTGTTGTTGCTTATTAACTGGCTGTATATTTAAAAATGGTAGTTGTAAAATGTTTGTCATGCATTGAAAAAGAGCTTGCGTCTCAAGCTTTCCTTATTAAAACATTGTGAACTTTGTGAACATTGAATTCTGGTCTTGTTTTACTGTTCTTGGACTTGTGTTGGATTGTTGAGTTCTTAAGCTGAAAGAAGTGTTTTTTCTGTTCGATTCCTAATTGTGTAATTTTTTTTTCTTCAGTTCTGATGAAGTTCCAGTAGATATAAGGAACAAAAACACTCAACTGATTTTGTAAAGTTGCTTGTTATTAATGCTGTATTAAACTAGTTGTTTTTTTACATGTTGGCTCTCTTCCTGAATTACAGACAAAGCAGATGTGGTTGTGTGCTGTGATTTGGAGGTTACTGGTTCTTCAGTACTCACACTTCTGTTTTTTTGGTGTATAGATTAATGCCACCATTTCTGATGTACCTGTTGGATACATATGCAGTAGTATATGTGGACTGCATGTACTGTATCTGTGCACAACAGCTGTATATACATTCAGTTTAGGTCCTAACCCAGTGTATCTCCCTCTAAGGCATGGGCGGGTTGGCCAGTCTGGGAAAATATGATACCTGCACCTTTATCATCTCTCTACTGGACACTAGGACTGCCTTCTTATCAGTAAGGCATGCAGTAGGACGAGGCCCCCATTCAGTGGCTGACCTCACTGTCACTATGCATCATGCCTCTTTCCAGACCTGCTTGATTATGTTGGTAATATGTCTGACATTGCTGCATTGTACAGTTCTGCCCAGCAACAGCATCAGTGTTATAGACCAGTGTCTCCCAGTCATGATCCCAGAGTCGATGGTGAGCATCTCCTTTCCCAGTGGCTTACATCCATGAATCCTGAGCATTTGCAGTAGAATGTCATTTCAGCTTAAGTGAAGTTATCCAACCTCTGCCATCTGCTGTTTCTTTAGGTTATAATGATGTTTATGGAGACAGGAGACATAGCTGTAATTTGATGAGTGTCAGGGCCGTAGGCCATCAGTTGCAAACAGTCGTCTACAATAGATACACACAACATTATATATTTGGACAGGGACATGAATGTGGTAGGTGCCATTGATATGCTATGCTATGCATTGAGCAGTTGGGGTACTACAGTGGTAGTACCAGTATGAGGGAGAGACAAGTGCATGCACACAGCTGGGGTCACTGCCGCACAGAGACCAACAGGGATGTACAGGTGAAGGGTGGGCTTCACAGACGGCATGGGAGACTGCACTTAGGGGGTCACAGTTGACAGTGAGCTAAAAAGCTATGTTACATATGAAGAGGTCTACCATAGGTTTCCTCACAGTATACAGGCAGAGGACATATGTATAGGACATACAGGATAGTATAACAATAGGCAGTCCTGATAGTGGGCTGCATTCCCACAGCTACAGTGTAGATAACCAGCTGTTTATGTTATGAATAGACAATATATAGGTACAAGGTTCCTACCTGATATACCTATACTCCTCTGTTCCATATAAAGGGATCAGATATGCACTACATTTAGGAAATACATCTTAATGCAGTACTGTAGAACACTGTGTACCTCCTCAGGACTGCATCTTCTTTAATCTAGGAGTCCCTGTTCCTAGAAACTTGCTTTAAATAGCTACGCTGGTGACCTGCTGTCGCTCCTTTTTGCTGCAGTTTGACATTTAGAATGGCAGTATGTCTGCTGAAGCTGCATGTATGTAGCAGTTTACATAGTCTGTATACAAATGTGGGTAGGTCCCCATATGTCTATGATTCAATATATTTTTGAAAAGTGAAAGGGTGATATGATGCACAGCTAGGTTTCACCACATGCTGCTGATATGCCATACTTGACAACTCACACATACATGTGTCATACTTGTAGACTGAGCTGCTTGTGATTAATTCAGAAATTACATTCCCAGTGTGAGCAAGAGGCCACCATTTTGTTATTCATAATATTCAGAGTGATGGCTGCCAGTGTTAAGTCCCTTGGAGAACACCTGCCTGCTATACTAAGGAGAGAAAACTCCTCATTCTCTTACACAGCCAGTTCAGGAAGTTGCTCAAGAGACCTTGCATCAGCCCATTTAAGAAGGCAGGTGCTTGTTTGACCTGCCCTATCATCTGACTGTGGCTACAGGCATATACAGGGCCAATAAGCAAAGCAGGCACCAATGTGATGGACAGAGTCACTACCATCTTGAAGATTTCCACCAGTGGGAAGCAGAGGTTAGGTGAGAATGCGCCAAATGGTACAGTAAATATGTGGCATTGCTGCTGTTTTTCAAATTCTGTAATTCAGAACACTGTTCTTAATCATGGCTGTTTCTTCTGAATGATGCCAGGACTTACCTGGTGGGCTACTGTTGGGGACTGTATCTGTGCTGTGTCGGTTACTTTTCTGTATGTTATGACATTGCTGCACATTATGGTTACTACTTGGCTGATCATTTCTGAGCCTGTGGGCAACATGTCCAGCTTCTGTTGTCTTGCACTTGCATATGTAACTGTGGCTTGTCTGTGAGGGTATAACAACATTTATCAGTATCCACTGTCATGTGTGTTTGTGCACATGTAGTGTAGTTTTGCTGTGTTTTTTGTATCTCACCTACTTTTGTGTGTAAAGCATGTTTTGTAACATTTATTTTTCAGCATGGGCAGATCAAACTGCCTGCAGTGTTGGCCGTCATGGGATGCAGCTGAAAATTCTGTCACAGTGGGGTTAATTTACATATTACCTACTGATTAATATTATATTAATTAAGTCATTATGTCTTCCTCCTGCAAGTCATGATGAATACCTATGTACCGTAGGTGCATCAGCCACCGCCTGCTGTGCGTCATCTTGTAGAGGGGCATCCTGGCCTTTCCCAGGCAGGTAGCCTGCTTCAGTCCCCTGCTTTGACCTAGCTGTCACAGCACAGGTGGTACAGGAGGACATTGAGAGTGCAATAACCCACTGGATAGACACTGCCATGTCCCTTTTAGAGCACATTGCAAATGTTTCATCTGGTAAGCTCCTGCCATCAGGTCACCAGAGGAGGGTGTGGCCCTTGTCGGCAGCCATTGTAAACCATGTCAGCCACCAATGACACACCTTTGGGTCAGTCAGCAACCAGCCTACTGCCTGTAACCCAACCTATCCACATCCAGCTGTAAATGTTCTTGTTTGCCAATGTCTACCCCTTATATGTTGTATAGTCCTCCCTATCACTGTTTGTCCACTCTGTTTTTTTTGTCTTTGGCCAATATTTCTCCCCACATACGTGCACATTTCCCTGTTTGTCTGTGCTATTTTGTGCTTGTGTGCCCCACGATAAATAACCTTCCCCACATTTCCTCCTATTATCCTATAATCCCACAGTTTTATATATATATATATATATATATATATATATATATATATATATATATATATATATATATCTGGGTCTAGGACATTTCACTGAAAGTCAAATTAGTGTGCACTTTTCACTGAAAGCTCAAATCACTGAAAACTCAATTCACTGAAACACATTAAACTGAAAGCTATATATGGCCTTTTCCCCACTGTAGTGCGACCTTGGAGTTAGTATATATAGTAAGGGGGGGTGTGGGGGCATAGCCCCCCCACATATTTTAAATATTTTGAACTATATACATGGATACTTGCAATTCCAATATATTACTCTTTTCCGAACATAATATATACTTAAAATATGTGGGGAGGCTACACCCCCCTTACTATATATATATATATATATATATATATATATATATATATATATATATATATATATATATATATATATACTTATATACTAACTCCAGGGTTGCACTACAGTGGGGAAAAGGCCGTATATAACTTTCAGTGAAATGTGTTTCAGTGAATTGTGCTTTCAGTGATTTGTGTTCAGTCATTTCAGTTTCACTGAAATATGCATTCAGTGAAATGTCCTAGACCCATATATATATATATATATATATATATATATATATATATATATATATGTATGTAAAATCTATCTAGCTATATAGATCAAAAATGGATACCTATCCCCACCATAAAAAATGTTTTGCCTTCCTCACCTGCTTTTCTTTTATGCTTCTCTTCTGTTTTTATCTGTGCTTGCTGTGTGCTCCAATTTCCTACTGTTTGTCGTCGCCTTTCACCCTATTTATAGAACTAATAAGTGTCCATGTGACAGGACATCAGACGACAGGTATTTACAATATGGTATCTGTCTATTATTGCAACGTAATGTTTTCTGTTAGCCTACTCCACAATATTCCAACTTATGCCATCTGCTGCTGCTGCCCAGTCACATGACTTTGGTACTAGTTGGTTTACGGCTGCCCCTTTACTCTGTAGGTAATTTGTTGCTCTTCTGTACTGAAGTTGGCCTGAGACTTTATAGCATTGCTCCACTTTGCATATCAGAGTACACCTAGCTTCTCAGGTACATACTGTGTCATCATTTTGATGTTCATGCGTACTTTACGTTGCAGTGTATCCACACTATGCAGTGTTAGCCTGGCTCTATGTGAAATTAGAACAAAACAAAACCAGGTTATGAACAGATTCTCCAAACAGAAAATTGAAGCTAAAATTGTGTTTTCCGGCCTGTAGTCGTATTATGTTTATTTGTAAAGATCACCTTGAATTGAAATCACACTCTGTAGTATATTTTCATAATCCTATTTTATCACATGGTTTGAAAATTAGTGTAGCCCACTCTGTGATCAAACTGAAAATGCTTACACCACACCATATACTTGATGAATCAGATATAAAAGGGCATTTCTTGAGATCAGGACTTGTATGGGGTTGAATTCCAAATGTTTGTTCACCAAGTATGACCATATCAAATATTTCTTTTTCTTGAATAAATATTTTATTACAGTCTTGTTACTTTTTTTTTCATTGAGCGACTTTCCGTGAGAGGGTAGTTAGAAAGGGATGTTGTGTCCACCTATGATGTAACTCTGTCCTGTGTTTCACTGACAGATATGAACAAAAAGGTCAACACCCCCACCTTCCTCCTTCTCGTACTGTTGATGGCCATGCCAGATTGTACTAAGGCTCCTGGCTTTGAAAATACAAGCCTCAGGTTCTGTGTAGCACTGCACTATGACACAGTAAGGCAATCACAAAAGGTGCTCCAGAAAAATATTTTAAAATGGAGGAGGAACTCAAATGAAATATGCAGGTGCATGTGTAGACAAGCTTAAACAACTCAAGACATTTGTAACTATCAGTAACAAGTATCAGGACTAACTATTTAAATCTAATTAGGGGGTGAGGGTTAAGGAAAAGCTGCATATATATATATATATATATATATATATATATATATATATATATATATTTAAAGTTATGGAAGGTCACTGTGTACACTGTCCATTGCTAACATGAACTGGGTTATAAAATAAAGTGAGTTGTGTGGTCAGCAGACATGAAGCTGATGGTGAAGACATCAGTGTTGTTTTAAAAGGTTTGTGAAATCTGTTCTCTCTGATCTTCTGTCCAGTATACCCATGTTTCCTTGCAAAATGCACTAGCACTAGTGTTGTTTTTTTGCAGCGTGCATATTAATAACAAGGTATAGCGAGTTTTTGTTACAAGGTTGCACAGTATGCATGAATTGCAAAACAAAAGCAGAAAATGAACTGCAAGGATAGGGGGATTGTCATACTGGGAGGCCTGAAAGCAGGCAGCATGACAAAGATGTAATAAGGAGGAGGATGCAGTGGAAGGAGTATTGTTAACATAAAATAAAAATATGTCATTTGTGCACAGAAAATTGGTGACTGGATTGCAGTATGCAGTTTTGGAATCCCCCAACAGTAAAGAATTTAGAAATGATGACAAAGGGTAATGTATGGCTTATGAAACAGTGTGGAATCTGCACAAAATTAAATAGGCAATACGTTGTTGCATTGTGTTTAGTACATTAATCATTCGCAGTTTTTTATTACCTTTGTATGCCTTATGTCGTCCACTCTTAATCTGGTTTTCTGATTAAGGTCTCTACATGCTGCTGCTGCTGCATATGTGATGCTGCCTCAGTTTGCAGTACACTCGTATCACAGCCTTCCCTCTGAGTCAGATTTTCTGACCATCAGCTCCTTAATAAGTGAGAGTTGTGACTATAGTGGTTACACTGCAGTCAGGATTAGAGCCTTTCAGCGGAAGCATCTATCAGAAAAATACTTTTTTTTTTTTTTTTTTGCATACAGCGCAGGTGCAAATAACTGTAATGGTCATATCTACTTTTTCCCTAGAAGTGCTGTCCCTTGGTCCATATCAGTCTTTACTCCTGTACTAAAAGTCTGACATTTGTTATGTATGAGGCTTCAACCATCTACTAGGAGGCTGTCTTTGGTAAGTATGAGACTTAAAGCCTCTAGATGGAACCCAAGACTTGTTATGTGTGGCACTTTCGGTCTCTAGTAGGAGCCTGAGGTTTGATTTGTATGGGGTTTTCATCCTGTGCTGGGAGTGAGCTGCACAACTTACCTGCATGCGGTCCCAGCCTTCCATATTGACAAGAAGAGTCTTTGTTAGATCCTCCATTCTTTCCTCCAAGCCATCTAGTATGTTTTCCCATCTGTTTGAAACTGTGTTTATCCGATATGGCAGGTGTAAACGCAGGTGCTGCAATACCTGAGTGGGTTGTCTAAGAGCTGCGGCATTCTGTGCCTCTGTTAGTGTATACCTACTGCATTATGTGCCTCTGTTAGTGTATACTTACTGCATTCTGTGCCTCTGTTAGTGTATACTTACTGCATTCTGTGCCTCTGTTAGTGTATACTTACTGCATTCTGTGCCTCTGTTAGTGTATACTTACTGCTTTGAATGATGACTTATCCTGGTTACTCTCCTTATGGCCTTGTAGTTGTCTTCATTATGAAACTTCTGTTTGTGATCAGCAAACCGAAGGACAAAATGTAAAGTATCTGAGATAACCAGTTTTTGAAAATGTCTCTTATAATCGTTTGGTGGTTGTAATAGTCTTTCATAGCAGCCTCAGGTTCATTAACTGCCTTGTATTTAATTTATGTTTTTAGCACCTATTCATATTTATCGCAGTAGTTAACAATCAGTCATTGCTATTTGTCTGTTACTTCAGACAAATGTGTACTTTGATGTGTTTGCTACATGGCCCTGGTAGTGCCAATTCACCCACACAGTTAACAAACAAACAAATGATCACATTATTTAAATATTTAAATGGTGTTAGGAATGTGGGGGTATAACCTTCGTTTCTGAATGTTAAGAGAATTAACAGAGGAGATGAGGAAAAATGAGTAAACACAGTTGAAGTTGCAGGAGCAATAGCTTAGGGGTAGTGTGAGGTAATTTTATTACTTTTACCGAGAAAATAGCGAAAGCATGAAGTTTGCCTTTTGTTGATATTGGCAGTTAGAACTGCAATGGAGAATGAAGAGTCTTTGAAAGCAACATAATTAAGTTTTGAAAGGTGGGATGTAGAGACGTCAGTAACTAACAGACATCTGCAGTTTAACTAGTATTTTGGGAACGAGGCAGACTATTTATCCAAAGTGGTGTTTACGTGTCATTAGTGTTTATTTTCCATGTCCTCATAAAACAGAATTAATTCATTATGGATTTTGCAGGCCTTAATTGCTAGACTGTTCATTATTAGTGCAAAACATATATTTTTAATATTTTTAAAATTAAAATGATTTGATGGCACAGCCCTGTAGTAATGACCTAACTTAATAAAAGTATTTATTTTGTTTTATTTATTTATTTATATTTGTTTACCGGGGTAGTGCACTGATCGATGTTGACCAATGTTAGGTTCAGCCCAGGTGAAGTACAAAATATTTCACAAACAAAAAAGACAGAAACTTAAGCAATAACAGAACAGTTCAGATTAATTACCCAGAAAAGACGGTGTATATACGTGCCAGTGAACAAACACAGTGCAATGTACAATCAAGCAGAGTGTAATGTAGAATGTATACTTCAGTTTCTAAATCTTCAGTGACTCTTGAGAGAGAAGACAAGACTTGGAAATGAGACAGGTTAGATGATATGTGATGTGTTGAAGCAGGAGCATTTGGCTTGGATGAAGAAGTGATTTTTGAGATGCATCGATGCATTCTGAATTTGGAATAACTTGATTTCCTTAATGTCAAGGGGCAAAGCCAAAGAGTAGGTGCATGAAGGGGAAAGCATGTGTAATGCTGTGGAGTTTGGTTCTAGGATAATGAAAGTTTCTTGGCTTGTGAGTAGTGTCTCAGACTGAATGAGGAGTTTTTTTTTTCATGAAGTGTAGCTGTAAAGGGAGTAAATGTGTGGAGTCGGAGAAGTTTGTAGAGTTATGAACCTAAAAGTAGGTTAGATCTTTGTTTTATGGATAGCCATTTTTAAGTTTTCTATTGTGAAATAACAGTAAATAGCCCTCTTTTCTGCATGTGAACCTGAGTAACAACTGTCTGGTTTATTTTTTAATAATGAAAAAGACAAGTGGGGCTGTAAAAAAACATTATTAAGTAAAGACATCATCTCCCAGTGCTTTGATCTAAACTGCCTAAGGGACAAATGAGAATCCCTTTGATGAATTGATTAGTCAGAAGTTCTAGGAGCTTATTTTTCAATATATTACTGATATTTAGTAAGTTATGTTCAATTGAACATAGTTATTGCAAAGTCCATACAAAGTCAATATCAAAGCATTTAAATTATGTTTAGCATAAAACATTTAAAATGGAAAATATGCAGTAGTGCAGATGTCTTAGAAGATAAACAACAGACAAAAACATCCTGTACAAATATAAATATTAAACTAGAAGCAGGTAAAATATTAATTATTTGATTGTAGCAAATTTCACTACAACACTCTGCTAAGTATATGCATGATGTTAGACCCAAGAAGAGCACCAATCTTCTTATTGTAGGAACACATGGGCAAATGCACAGTCCATAAAACTAAATACCTCCTTGGGGGCACATAAACAGTCCAGCTGTATATTAAAATATCTTAAAAATTGTAGGCAAGAAGACTATTTACTAGCATACCTATCTTGAGCATTTTCTGTGACCATGCTTGTTTGCAACTCTATCAGTTTCTGACATAAACCCTCTAAGAATGTCCTAAGCTGGGAATTTCCTCAAGTTACACTTTCTTCTTGTAGCTTTTTTTTAGCCACTAAGAAGATTAAAGTAACCAATTGTAGTCCATACTTGAACCACACTTGATTTCCAGCCCAACAAAATATATGTACTACTGACATGAAGTGCATCTCTCTACGTCATGTCAATAATACATATGTACTACTGACATGAACTGCATCTGTCCACATCATGTCAATAATACATATGTACTACTGACATGAACTGCATCTGTCCACATCATGTCAATAATACATATGTACTACTGACATGAAGTGCATCTGTCCACATCATGTCAATAATACATATGTACTACTGACATGAAGTGCATGTACTACTGACATGAAGTGCATCTGTCCACGTCATGTCAATACTTATGTACTACTGACATGAAGTGCATCTGTCCACGTCATGTCAATAATATGTGTGCACTACTGACATGAAGTGCATCTGTCCACGTCATGTCAATAATATGTGTGCACTACTGACATGAAGTGCATCTGTCCACGTCATGTCAATAATACGTGTGCACTACTGACATGAAGTGCATCTGTCCACATCATCTCAATAATATGTGTGCACTACTGACATGAAGTGCATCTGTCCACGTCATGTCAATAATACGTGTGCACTACTGACATGAAGTGCATCTGTCCACGTCATGTCAATAATACGTGTGCACTACTGACATGAAGTGCATCTGTCCACGTCATGTCAATAATACATATGCACTACTGACATGAAGTGCATCTGTCCACGTCATGTCAGTAATACATATGCACTACTGACATGAAGTGCATCTGTCCACGTCATGTCAATAATACATATGTACTACTGACATAAAGTGCATCTGTCCACGTCATGTCAATAATACATATGCACTACTGACATCAAGTGCATCTGTCCACGTCATGTCAATAATACATATGTACTACTGACATGAAGTGCATCTGTCCACATATGTACTACTGACATCAAGTGCATTTGTCCATGTCATGTCAATAATACATATGTACTACTGACATCAAGTGCATCTGTCCACGTCATGTCAATAATACATATGTACTACTGACATGAACTGCATTTGTCCACGTCATGTCAATAATACATATGTACTACTGACATCAAGTGCATCTGTCCATATCATGTCAATAATACATATGTACTACTGACATGAAGTGCATCTGTCCATATCATGTCAATAATACATATGTACTACTGACATGAAGTGCATCTGTCCATGTCATGTCAATAATACATATGCACTACTGACATGAAGTGCATCTGTCCACATCATATCAATAATACATATGTACTACTGACATGAAGTGCATCTGTCCACATCATATCAATAATACATATGTACTGCTGACATGAAGTGCATTTGTCCATATCATGTCAATAATTTTTTGTAGCTGTTTCAAACAACCGGATTGGCTAAGATATTCTCAAAACCTCTATGCAAAACCAGGACCCAGGAATCTGCCCTGTACATTTCCAAAAAAAATAAGGATTGACTTTTAGATAAAAAGCCATAGATGTACACAGCTGCATTCATTATCTGGGTTCTCTTGGTTTGCTTTGGCCTTTGATATCTCTTACCGTCTATTATGTTAATTCAGCCATAATGGTTGATAGCCATTTGTAGATACAGTTTACTATTGTCCTAAAAGACATCGCTTCACAACTAATTACTAGGTTAGCTGCCCTTGATGGCTATTTTAAGCCTAACCAATTTCCCTTTTGGGGCTTAAATTAACCTATCCCAATTTCTGTTACTTTGGCCTTACCCATCCCATGGTCAATAATTATATATTACTGCTAGTGATAATAACAGTGATCATACGATAGATAATTTGAGGGGGACCCATGCATGGGATAAAACATACACATTTACATCTGACTGCTGTAAGAAATGTAAAATGTCGCCACTGTAACTATTAACTAACAAACTTTGAAAATCTTATCCCCCTCCCCTTAGATACATAATTACATTATACTCTACAAAGTCTTAACTCTCTAATGAGCAGAGCATGCTAATGTATACTTGTACAATGCATTAGTATTTCATTTTCATTACAAAAGTCATACAGAAGAACTCTCTTGACAAATTTGCACAACAAAGGGCAGTCAGACTGTCTTCAGGTTGAATCGGAATAGATTTAGCTTTATATAGAAAAGTCTTCTTTTGTGTACTCAGATGTTTGCCCTAAATTGCTCCCATATAAAGAATTATCTTGTCATTGAGCAATTATTCCCAGCAATGAAAGTCCCATTTTGTTCCAGACAGACCAGTAAATGTCCTGTCTCTTGTTCATTTATTCTTATTCATTTTATAAGACTTCAAGTAGTGGAGTAACTTCTGGGATCCAGCCTATAACCCCTGAAATATCCATAGCATATTCAAAATAAGATATCTATATCTGTATCTATATCCATATTTGTGTGTGTATATATATATATATATATATATATATATATATATATATATATATACATATATATATATATATATATATATATATAAAATGTCTGTGTGTATGTGTGTGTATATTTATGGGTTACTTAAATGTGAATGATGGTTGCATTACAGCTGATCGAAAATCAATTGTTTGGAAGTGCAAGCTTTTTTTTGTATTTGTTTTTGTAAGATTAAGGAACAGTGGAGATTAGGGAATACAATACAGGGTTTGATTTTGATCTCAGGTTATTGACTATGCATGTAATGACCCTTCAGGGCAGTTTGGCTAATATTCACCTGTAAACCTATAGTACATATAGTATATATGGCTATATAAATATATATATATATATATATATATATATGAAATATATTATTTCCCTACTGTGGTGCAGTCTTGGAGTTAGTATATATTATTAGCATGGAGTTGTAGGGGGTGCAACCCCACACTGTGGGTGTTAAAGGGGATTTGACCCCTTACAAAAAGGGATATATTATGTGTGTTTGTGTGTGTGTGTGTGTGTGTGTGTGTGTGTGTGTGTGTGTGTGTGTGTGTGTGTGTGTGTGTGTGGTGGAGGGGTAACCATTTAAAATGTCAGGATCTGCTAGAGCGATTCATAAAACATGGAGATTGAATGACTGAAAAATTGGACTTATATAAACTAAGTCCAGAATGCCCATTTCGCAGAATATTCCCTTTTCAATGTGGTTTGATAAACTCGGAGTTGGTATATATAAGTCGAGGGGTGTTTGGGGCCTGCCCCCTGAAAAAATTTAAGTTTAAATGAGAAGAGTGATGTTCAAGATTCACACATTTCAATAGGGAACTGAATGTGTGTGTGTGTGTGTGTGTGTGTGTGTGTGTGTGTGTGTGTGTGTGTATGTGTGTATTTTTTTGATAGTTTGCTTTTTGACCCATTAAGAGTTTGATGACTTCAGATTTTGAAATTTGACAAAGGTGTGTGTGTGTGTGTGTGTATATATATATATATATATATATATATATATATATATATATATATATATATATATATATATATATATATGTATACATACACACACACACACACACACACACACACACACACACATATACACTTTCCAGTGTCTTAAAAGCTTGCTGAACAATATCCATATATAATAATACACTTTGTGGCAGACATAACTGTATTAATGACTACTGGTTTTGTATTATATGCTGAATTGTGTTTTATAGTATATACAGATCACGGGTGAAGTTGACAATGTCTGCTTTTTGTATTTATAACCTGTAGAAGTCTTTTGAAAAAAGGGAGACCTTTGGTGATCCTGGAGTGACTAATAAACAAATGACTATTTAATCTTACTGCCTTGTATTGCAGTACTTAACATGTGCAACACTTGAGAAATTAAATTGTTTTAAAATGTTCACCATTGAGAAGGTGTATAAATCAGTCTGTGTTTTAGGAAGCTGGATACTGTCTTAGCTCAAAGCAAGACAAAATCAGTACAAACTGGGCATTTTTTCACATTTTTTATCTTTGTTCAAGTTGCAAATATACCACTATGATCTCCTATGGGAGTAATGGATCGAGAGATGTAATTTTCATTAATTGATTTGGGCTGTTCATAGTACATTTCCCTGTATCCATCCCATAACTCTCAACCTCTTAGTACAAGAAATCTGGATTAAACCTAAAATAATGGGTGAACAAAGTCTGAAAAAGGGACAGATTTTAAATGTTATTCTTATAAATTTAGAGAGATGATACAGTCACACGATGTGTGCTAGCATGCTTTTTCTGAAGTATATGAAGATTGAATTTTAATATATGTCATTATTTAGTGACTTTGATCCTTAGTGATTTGACAGAAAGCCACAAATTTTATTAAGAACAGACTAGAAACACAATGCAAAAATCTGGACAATCTACAGAAATCAGGACAGTTGAGAGGTATGACCCAACTCATTGCTGCTGCTACTTGGGTTGCTGACCGTCTATAACTATTCTGAATGCAACATAGTAAGTATGCAGCTGAATTTGTTTTGTTGACACATGCCTTGGTATTCCGCCAGCAGTAAGCCCTGTTTACCACTGGCCCTACCGCATTGCTTTTACACAGTGAGGTACAGTACAGTGGAGGGCTATCCCTCTGGATTACTGCAAATGTAAATGAGGGATTCTGGGAGTAGTGGCATATTCATTGATTGATTTATTGATTGATATTTGTTTACTGGGAAAGGCCGATTGGGCACTGGTACTCATTTTCAACACAGCTTAGGAGAAAAGCCCTGATAAAGACAATATTAAGACAATCACAGACATAAGTAACAAGTAAGGTAAACAAGTAATACAATGACATTGCTATATTTGCCATAGGAAATTAAAGCCAGTAATTTACTGGCAAAGACATGCTATATGAAAAGATGAGAATGATTTATATATTATATAAAGTAAGAGTAACAGGACATATATAGAGTATATTGAATTAGATGAGGAAGCTACAGGGAAAGAAGGAGAAAGGAAAACAGAGGCAAATTAGGCTTGGAGAAGCTAGAAGATTATGGTACATGAACAGGAAGTTTCAAAAGACATAACAGAAGAGTGTAGACAAGGAAGTAATAAGGAAATAATCGATTTAGATAAATGTAGGAGTGATGGGTGTGAGTAGAGACTAATTATATACATTTATATTATGAGCAGATAGTGCTCCAGTAGAGGCAAGTAATAGAAAATTGGGTAAATGTTTACACTATGTACAAAAAGGAATACAAGAGTGTCTCATGTCAAGTGAAAAACCTTGTTTGTTTGTTTATGGTGTTAGCTGGTGAATCTGGAAGAGAGTGCAGAAAAAGTTTAGCCAGGTGCAGGGCCAGATCCGGCACTAGGCAACCAAGGCAACTGCCTAACGCCCCATGCTGGCAGGGGCCCTGGCCACAACATTAAATTTAAAAAAAAATGTCTTACTTTTGGGTGTTTGTGTGTGTGTGTAAGAACCTAATCCAACTGCCAGACTCCAGTTTCATCTGGTACATAAACTACACTGATGCAAAACCTGTTGCACTGTTAATTTTTTATGTGATTGGAATAGTCTGACAGAGAAGACATAGGGAGGTCAAAAATGAGATGTAGGTGTTCTACAAGTATATACCCAATTCGATAAAAAATAAAACAGTATGCTGTATACAGTGATATCTTTGATTTGCATATGACTTGTGGGTTGTTGAACAAAAGCTACTGTTAGAGCATTTATATTTTCCGTTATTATAGTCTTCTTTACGAGATCACATTGTAAAGGATTTGTGACTTTAGTTAAAAACTGTTAGTTTGGCAGTTATTACAGAGGACTGAAGATCCACCTTCTTAATGAGCTGCTTCCTGTGGCAAGGGTGCAGGGTTTGAATCTTTCCACCTTTATTTACCTCCTGTGTGATATTTAACCAGACAATGCTTTGACTCAATTGGGAATTTGTGCTAGGCTCCTTAAAGGTTTCCAGGACTGCATGCCTAGTAACTGTGAACCTGTCATCATTGTTTGCCAGACATTTACTGTTGCTTAGCTGATCTCATTCAGGAAATGTGATTGCAATATCAACTACAGAGTATTTTTTAATGCAACACAGGCTTCTTTAAGGGCAGCAGGCACTGCATTTGTAGATGAAACACTTAAATGCAAAGTTATTTGCCAGCAACAATTTCTGCATTAGTAATATTTATCTTTAATGTGTGATTGAGATAATTACTTCTGCAGAGATTGCGCATATTAACCTAACATGTTATCAGGTGGTTAATATTTCTTATGCTGTCATAAATACTCTTCTGTTTAATATATCAAAGATATACCAGGCTCAGTACCACGGCAGGATGACACAGTCAATTTGTAGAGCAAAATAGAATCCAAAGGCTTGTAAAAACGACTTTATTAACAGACGGTAAGTGCTTTCACGATCATTCAGATCGCTTCCTCAGACCATATCTCACAACAGTACCTTATAACATATTTAAATACTTGAGATGCAATGAAGAAAACCAATTAGCGACTAATAGCCTTTAAAACTAGATACCATTCATATTTAAAGTTATATCACTCTATTATCACGTATTTCACAAAAAATAGATTACATTTCATAGAAAAATATTAAAGACAGTTCACATAAAGCATTAAAAACATTTCAGAAAAAAAATTAAAAAAACATTAAGAAATTACTTCTTAAGTTTCCTACCACCAGCCACAATACTTAACATGTCCAAAAGTTTGCATTCACCCATTACCTTCATGGAGGGGGGGGGGTCTTTTTAGAGGTAAGTGCCAGAAACTTTAGCAGACAGGTAGGGGTGGAAGTGTGCGTGTGTGTGTGGATGCATGAGGAGTGTATGCAGAGGTATGAATGGTCTCAGGTGAAAGTGTGTGCCTCTGTGTGGTCTCAGTAGGGGAGGATAGTTAGGGAATAGATAGGGTGCGGTGTGTGTGTGTGTGTGTGTGTGTGTGTGTGTGTGTGTGTGTGTGTCTGTGTGTGAGAGAGTTCACGTGTATGTATGTATGGGTGAATGAGTGAAAGTGTTCATGAGTGCTGTTGGGTGGGGGGGGATTCCGTACATCTCAACTTCCCTTAGACTAATAAGCACTGGCTGTAATACAGGACGGAGGACTTTACACCAGGGACACGTATAATATAATACATTAATTAGCTAATAAAACAGCAGATTTTGCAGTAAGAAGCTGCAAATGCAAAAAAAGAAATTTAAGACTATAATGTGTAACATTATTAACTGACTGCATTTATCCATGTCAGGGATACAGTGACTATAAGAGGCAAAATCATAGATGTTCTGTTAAATCAGAGGAGGTTAGAGAGGCATGGGGATGTGCCTGTATGTCTATGTCTTTGAGTGTGACTTTCAGACGGGGGATGTATGAGGAGGAGTGCCTGTACCGATGAGATGCACGGGCCACTGGCAGTGATTACTGCATCAAAGTACTTGTTAACACTTGCGGTAAGTACCAACTGATTCAGACATATTTGCTCATTGTTGCTAATGTGTTTTTGATTTGCTGGTTTTTGCGATGGCTTTAATGGGCCCATTTTGCCTTATGCTCATGGCAGTGACTGTGGAACTGTCCAACTAGCTCACTGATTTATATTAATGTTATTATTATTCATTTGTGGCCAGTGTTTCATTCACATCAAGTGAATATAAGAAAGCTAAGGCTGTTGAATTCTACACTCGTACTGTTGCTTCCTTTTTGATGGTATGAAAATTAACTAAGCAGTTGTTAAGTTTAGATGCTTAGAGGTGTCAGTAAACTTAACAGTCATGATTTCCAGCTTCCACTTTGAGTGAATGAATACACCAACGATTGGAATCCCCAAACTGTATCCACCAAAACAAAAATGCAGAAAAAAACACTTTTTACGATTTTGCAGGGGCAAGCCTGCCGCACCCCTCAAACATATGTATAGTAACTCCACAGTCGCACCAACTGGAAGAAGGGGAAATTCTCCCGTAAAAAGGCATCACTGCTGGGACTACTCACAGATCATTGGCTGGTTGAACCTCGGGCAACTGGAGAACAAGAGTTCCCTCTTCCTCCACCAGTAGGGTAGTATGGTTTTCATAGACTACATTTTGCTAGACTCTTGTTCTCTAGCGAGTTTCATTTTGGTTTTGTATGAATGCATTTTCAATATGCCATGGAGTATCATGTCTGAAAGTGATAGACCAATTCCTTATTGTTGAGTTTTTAAATTACTGTTTAAGTCATTATTTTTGCTTCTCATTCAAGTGAACGTCTGTCTCATACTATTCTGTCACATTATTTTGCAGGTTTTCATTAACCTTTCTTATGTTACTGAATGCGTTCTTAATTTTTACTTTATTTCTGGCTCATTTATTTCACAAGTTAAACTTCTACTTGCTTTATGTGCTCGTAAATGGCTAAAGAGAAACATATTGTTCCCAAATTTCTACACACCCAAGAATGTGACTTAGTATTCCCTGGAGCTAATGTTAATTAGCGAAACAGTAAATACTGCATCCACTGGATACTAGTTAGAAAAGCAATAAATACTCTATCCATGGAGAAGTGCCTTTCCTTCTCCTTCTGGTCACCTTGCCTTCATAAAAAGGCTTGGGCAGCACAGTAGTTCATTGAATAAGATTTCTACTTCATAGCTTAAGGGCCATGATTTTAGCCCTGACCTCTGGTTACTGTCCACCTGGAGTTTGCATTTTTCTTATGCCTTTTTCGGTTATTTGCAGTGGCTTCCCTTTCACTTCACAAAAACATTCTACTTAAATGGCTCATATAAAAACTGTCATGTATATACTGCACTTGACCTTGTCCATGTGGCTGTGTTAATGACTCAGAAAGGACTACAAAGGATCTTTTCATCTAGTCTGATAAACCTAAGCAAGACGAAAAGAAAAGGAATGGTGTAATTGTACTTGTTGCACTCTATCACAGAAAAAACAATCTTTTTATTGGAAAATTCTTTGCTCCAATGTTGTCTGTTGTCATCAGATTCAACATACAGGATGCTAGATTCAGTCGGATCTGACTTTGGCACCAAATTAGAAGCTTTCACGGTTCCAGGCCTTTGACTCCTCTCCTACCCACAATTCCCTGTTCTACACTCCGGTACCTCAGATCCCATTGGCTGCTTGAAGTTTACAGATGCGTTCTTGAGGAGTCGAATCCTTTTGTTCATAGGTTCATAGGTAGGTACTAGGCTATCAGCCCTGGGGCCTATATAAGCCTAGCCCAAAAAGTTCCCTGGCTTTCGCCACCCGAGAAAGTTATTTTCCTCCGCCCCTGTCTAGCAGAACCATAGAAGTGATCCCCGGGGTGAATTTCCCATTTCCCATCTAATTGTCGAGATTTTTCTTAAAGAGGGCTAATGAGGAGCTTTGCTTGACATGAATGGGTAGTCTGTTCCAGAGCATGGGAAGTCTCTGGGACTGGAATCTATCCCTTCAGCATGATCTGTTTATTGTGGTGGTAAGGTTAGGTCCCTGGAGCTTGTGGCTCGGAGGGATTGGGGTTTCTTTAAGTGTAGCATTTCCAACAATCTGGGTTGGCTTTGTATGTTAGGCAGAGGTCGCCTCTGAGCAGGCGATAAGTGATGAAGTAGAGCTGGAGTTTTTTGAGACGGTCTGCGTATGGCATCTGTTTGAGGTCGGTAATCCTCTTAGTGAGGTATTTCTGTGGTCTTTCTAGTTGTTGTAGATGTCTTGCGAGGTACATGCCAAATGGGGCATTGTACTCTATAATGGGTCTGATGAGGGATGAGTAGAGAGGAACAATGACCTCTTTTTTTCTGGAGGTGGACCCCTTTGTGATGAGGTGTGCCATGTAGAAGGATTTCCTGACTACCATGGCAATGTGATTATCAAAAGAGAGATCACTGTCCACCTGTGTCCCAAGGTCTCTTATCACACTTTCGGTGTTTAGTAGGCTACTGCCTATGTGGTAGTTCATGAGTACAGTGTTTTTCACAAAGGGGATGACAATGCACTTTGTGGCATTGAGCTTGAGGCCATGACTTTAACACCAAGCATCAGTCTCAGTGAGGCCCCTTTGTAGAATGTCCACATCATTAGGTGATTCTATTATGACACCTAGTTTGCAGTCATCTGTGAACTTCATTAGCCAAAGACCTGCTGTATTAGCCTGGACTTCTGAGAAGTAGATGCCAAACAGGAGAGGACCCAGGACTGAACCATGTGATACTCCACTTGTCACTGGTCTGAAGTTGGATTTGGAGTCAGCTACTTTCACTGTGTGGGTTCTGTCAGTGAGCAAGTTGGCCATCCATCTTGTGAAATGGGGATTTATGCCCAGTCTAGTGAGTTTACCTATAATTCCAGAGTGGGGGATGATGTTGAAAGCCTTGGCGAGGTCAAGATAGGCTGCATGCACCACCTTACCCTTGTTCACAGCTCTGGTGACTACTTCAAAGAAGTCAGTCAGGTTTAGGAGACATGACCTACCTTTTACAAACCCAAACTGAGTAGGATCCAGAGTTTGGAGGTTACCTATGTCCTTGTTTATAAGCTCCAAGATGTTATGTTCCATGGCCTTGCAAACCAGGCTTGTCAGGCTAATGGGGCGGTAGTCCCTCGGGTCTGTGGTGGCACTCCCTTTTTAGAGTGGGATAACCGTCACTGTGTGCCATTCAGTAGGCACATAGCCTGAAGTGAGGATATGATTGAACATGGTACTTAAGTGGGGTGCCAGTTCATTCTGTAGTTCATGCAGAACGCAGTCTGGGATGTCAGGTCCCATGGATGCTGTGTTCTTGGCTTTGGAGAGTGCGGTCTTTACTTGTGCAGCCATGATTATAGGGGCTTTGCATTCTTCCTGTATAGTGATGGGCCCTTAGGGGGGTGGGGGGGTGAAGTTTGCACTGAACCTATCTGCCAGGATGTTGGCAATATCTGTTGGCTCAGTAAATCTAGTACCGTTGTGCTGTAGCTCAGAGCAGATCTGAGTGTAGAATGCTTTGTGGTTGTCTTTAGAATCAGTGGTGATTTTAGTTTATATTTCTTTGAAACACGTTGAGTGGTCTTTATATTGGATAGGCTTATAGTTGTTGTTGTGTCTTTTCGGCTTTTCCTGGTTAGGGGTCGCCACAGCGGAACTCCGGTCTGCTAATGATTGGCAGTAGATTTTTACGTGCCGAGTTTCCAGCTCTGACGCACAACCTTCAACGAAGGTACGCCCATTCACGCATGTCTCCACACAGAAGACGCTCTAACTGAGAATCGAACAGGACAATGTCTTACTGTGAGGCGACAACGCTACTGCAGCACCACCACAGCAGTTTTAATAGCCTAATATTTTACTCCTCCTCTAATGGGAGACTTGTCTCCCTCTAACATTAGTGTTAGTATTTCTTCATGGGAGACATGTCTTCCTCTAATGTTAGTGTTAGTATTTCTTCATGGGAGACTTGTCTCCCTCTTACGTTAGCATTAGTATTTTTTCATGGGAGACTCGTCTCCCTCTTACGTTAGTGTTAGTATTTCTTCATGGGAAACTCGTCTCCCTCTTACGTTTGTGTTAGTATTTCTTCATGGGTAACTTGTCACCCTCTTACGTTAGTGTTAGTATTTCTTCATAGGAGACTTGTCTCCCTCTTACGTTAGTGTTAGTATTTCTTCATGGGAGACTTGTCTCCCTCTAATGTTAGTGTTAGTATTTCTTCATGGGAGACTTGTCTCCCTCTAACGTTAGTGTTAGTATTTCTTCATAGCGTAGCAGTGTGTTAGTATAATTTTAGAGTTATTCCTAGCTTAGCATTTACTCCACCTTAAGTCCTCTTGGCTTTAATGATTTTCTATTATTATTGTTTACAGTGTAGAAATGTACTGAATGTATTTGATGACATTTTTCATAACATTTAGTTATTGTTAGACTAGTGTTTTCTATCCTCCTCAATGTGTATTCATAACTGAGTCAGAAGCCTTTAAGAAATGTTCTGAGTGTAGGCACAAATTGTCCCCTAAGTATCCTCACACTTTGTGTATATTGCCTGGTCACTGCTCATTTGGAGGCACAGTGTGCTTCGTGTGCATCCTTTAGTGCCAGAACTTTGCAAGCTGTTATCAACTCCAGTGCCCTCAGACTGGGAAGGGACTCAGAACCCTAGTGTTGGTGCCAATCTCCATGGGAGACTTTGAAACTAAGATTTTTGGAACCATCTCTTCCTTTAGGATTCTTGGCACTAGACAGCTCGGGTCAGAGGTCTTCTTTGGGGCCAGGGATGCCAGGAGTTGGGGTTTCTTGGCTCAGGAGGGATCCTTAGCTCCAGTGTCAACTTTGGCCTTCAAGGTAGTAGAAAGGGTTTTGGGCTTACCCAAACAGAAAAAGAGAAAACAGCTCAGTTCAACCCAAACCCCAAATGGATTCAGCAACTCCATTTTCCACTCATCCTGCCAGAAAGAGACAGTCAACACCACAGGCTTCTGGAACCACTTGCTACATCAGTTCTCAGTACAGTTTTGAACCTTCTGTATCTCCCACAGAATTTGTTCACAAGAAATAGACATGCAAGTGAAAGCACATAGACTTCTTCCCAGAATCAATCATGGAAGATACAGATTTGGATGAAGGCAAGGGTTTACCCAGGTCTTCCTCAGAGGATGTCACCTTTGGTGAAATTCTAGAACTTATGAAACAGAGAGGGGCTTGGTCCACTGAAGATGCCTCTACTGATGAATCTGTATTTCTAGAAACTTTTGGTTCTGGATTCAACTTCGTCTTGGGTGGTACCGCCAGCTGACCCATTGGTTGATCTTATGGTGCAATGGACTTGGAAGGACCCTGACACAGTGGACCCCATTCCAAAACAGCCAGACAGAATCCTACAAGTTCTCAAGGAAAGAAGGCATTGGAATAAAGATCCACCAGTGAGTGCCATGGTTCTAGCATTAGCCACAAAGAAGAAAGTATCTGAGGAGATTTCCTCTGTCCATCCCCATAACAGGGAGTCTAGGGCATTGGACAGATTTGGAAAATGGACATACTCATCAGTGTCCTTTGCACTCAGGTCACTGAACTATCTTGCTTATGTTATCAGGTTTCAGAGGGACTTGATCAAGGAGATTTCCAAGTCTCTTTCTGGAGTTATGCCAGTGGAAGTCCCAAAAAATGTGGACCCCCAATTCTCAACCCTGCATTCAACTTCAAATGTAGCAATGCATTTCATTTCATTTTTAATGCAATTGATGGCTCAGCTAGAGGGGCAGGCACAAGTCTTATAGTTAGATGACATGCCTGGATCCATTTTTGTGATTTTGCAGAAGGCTTTAAGACTTCCTTCATCAATGCCCCTTATAATGTTTCCACACTTTTTGGGCCCAAGGTTAAAGATAACCTTGACCAGGAGTGAACAGGATGGTAGGACTCTCTCTCTCTCTCTCTCTCTCTCTCTCTCTCACTCTGCAGTAGGCATCTACTTTTCCACTTGTCAAAGGTTCTAATCCAGGAACCAGAGAGTGGGAAAAAAGATGTGGTTTTACAAGTCACAGAGCTCTTAGCAGGATCACCCTGGAGACAGACCTTCACTTGGCAGAGGTGTAGGGAACTCTAATGAACATCGCCCATGAGTCAGTAGTGGACCTCACAATCAGGGCTTCCACAGTCCCTTTTCTGAGAGGCCCTGTTAGTGTCCTTGAAGATGTGCCCAACTGCTGCACTCTGGAAGCAGTCAGGGAACACGTATCTCTGTACCCCCAAGCCTGAATTAACAAGAGACAAGTGGGTGCAAACTATAATTTCCAGAGGCTATACCATTCCCTTTACTTGTCCTCCAGTAAAAGAAGAAAGTGATTCCTGATGTTCCACCCAGTCAATAAGAACCAGGAGTAGTAGAGATTTCAAAGCTGCTAAAAAAAGTCATCCAATTGGTCCACCAAAGACCAATTAGGATCTGGAGTCTACTCAAGGCTCTTTTTAGTTTCAGAGAAAACAGGGGACCTAAGGCCAGTTTGGCTCTCAGTCATCTCAACCAGTTTGTGAAACAGACAAAATTCTGGATGGTCACAATTCAGTCCATTTTTGCTTCTTCTGAGGAAGGAAGATTGGATGTGCTCGACAGATCTCCAAGAAGCTTACTCTCATGTGAAGATAATGAAGCAGTCTAGGAGATTTCTCCTTTTTCAGCTGGAAGCCAATCACTTTCAGTTCAGAGCCCTGCTGTTCAGTCTCACCATAGCCCACAGGATGTTCACCAATATAATGGCAGTGGTGGCAGTGCACTTGTGCACATTCAGGATCCAAGTCTTCCCCTACCTCAACAATTGGCTCCTTACTGCTACATCCAGACACCTTCTGGTATGTCGCCTGGACCTTCTTCTACAATGCTTACTGAATATAGGCATATCAGTGAATTTTCACAAGTGTTTATTGGATGCCACCTGTACACCACTCTCCATATAATCAGTCTTCAACAACACAGAGTTTGTTCTCTACATCAAGCAGCCTTACAGGTGTTACATCATCCCCACCCTCCAGCATCATTGATTCTATGACTATTAGGTCTTGTGCCTTCTTCCATATTAATGATTCCCATGGCTCATTATTGCATGCAAATTCTTCAATGGACACTTGCAGTTCAGTGGTCCCAGAAGATTCATCCTTTGCATGCCAGGATTCATCTTACAAGAATTTGCAGACAGCAAACTGTGTTATTGACAGTGAGGAAATCCACCATGCAATGGTGCCCCTTTCTTCCATAGACACCAACAGCAATTCTGACCACTGATACCTCCCTTCTATGATGGGGGGCCATTTCAAAGGGAGAATGATCCCAGGTACATGGTCAAACTTAGAGGCCAATCTTTACATCACTGTCTTGGATCCTCCTCCTTGCATTGCAGGCTTTCTAGGATGCCCTCCCTAAGGGTGTGATTGCCATACATTCAGACAATATGTCTGTAGTATGGTACATCAAGAAAGAAAGAAGAACCCGTTCTTATCCCCTGTATCAAGAGGCTATGAAGGTTTGGCAATGTGCATTGTCTTCACACCTTTTTGTAAAAGTAGTGCACATTCTGGGATGTTCCAGTGTTCTAGCAGACAAATTGTGCAGGACTGTTCTAACTCATCACTAGTGGTCCTTCAAACCATCAGTGACAATACTAATTTTCAGCCACTGGGGCCAACCTTGCTGAACCTATTTGCCTCCTACATGAATAACAAGTAGAGCAGTTACTTTGCCCTGATCCCTCCACACAGTCAATCACCAAGGGATGCTGTAGTCCATAATTGGCCTCCTGGTCTCCTGTATGCCTTTTCCCCATTACCCATCATGAACAAATTCATTCAGAAAGCCAGACAGTGCAAGGCCAGGGTAATCCTCATTGCCCCTTTTTGGCCCCAACAAGCATGGTTCCTCTTTCTGTGGCTTCTACTAGTACATTCATCATGGATGCTGGATCAATATCCAGATCTTCTTTTTCACCTGTCTAAACTACCTCCACTGGATCAGACTTCCATGAAACTAACTGCTTGGTTTTGACTATAGCCAGAGATGCCAGGCTTCCCAGTTCTATTTAGATAGTCTAGGTAGTGTAATTCTTTGTAATCTAGTTTTAGGTTTCAATGTTTTAAGTTCTTTTCCCTGGTCTCTCTTAGTATTTATCTGGTTCTAGAAGTTGTATTGATGTTTAATAGAATGTATTTTTAGTATTTCCAGTTGCCTTCCTTTTGTAATCAAGATGCATTGGTTGAAGTGTTACAAGTCTGTAACTTGTTACTTGTAATTTATTTGCACTCATTATAAATCTTTTATGACCATATGTGGAGCTTTTCTCTCCGGGCCTCTGCTGAAAATGGAAATATATCCAGTCAGACTAGCCCGGTTAACAAATGTAAAATAAATAAATAAATAAATAAGAAGAGCTGCAATAGTAAATGGAAAAAGTTTTCATTTCGAGCTATATCCAAGAAGAGTTTGGACTCTTTCCCTGCTCCCATTACAGCCATCTTGGAATTTCTAGCTGAACTCTTATCAACAAGTATCAAACAATTTTGCTATCAAAGTTGAAATAGCAATGATTTCCAACTTTCACACTAGACAAAATGATGCTTCTTTGGCATCCTTAAAAAATTCAAAAGCCTTTCTTAAAGGAACCATTCTACTACATCCCCCATTAGAGATCCATTACCTCCGTGGTATCTTATGATTATGCTCCAGACTCCACTCAGCCACCCTTTGAATCTGTGGCTACCATAGATATCAAATTTTTGAGTTGGAAAACTTCAGAATTATAGGCACTCTTGTGTAAACCTCCATACTTGGTTTTCCATAAGGATCGGGTCTCACGCTGAACTAATCCATCCTTCATCCCAGAGGTGGCATCCATAACTAACTTAAATCAATCTGTACAGTCACCTGTGTTTTTCCCTAAGCTTTAGAACAGAAGGGAATACATTCTACACACGCTAGATGTGCTTCATCAACTTAGATTCTGTCTGCACCGGACTAAGAAAGTTAGAAAATCTGATCAACTTTTTATTGCCTACTATAATTCCAGGCTTAGAAAAGCCATTACCAAAGTTACTCTGTCCAGACGGTTATCAAATTGCATCTCATTTCTATATGCATCACTGAGTTTGCAATTACAGTCCAAACCTAATGCCCACTCAAGCAGAACAGTGGCTACCTCAACAGCCTTTTCTAAGACACTACCTATTGACAGCATCTGTGCAGCAGTGACTTGCTCCACTGTGTATATCTTTTTATCTCATTATAAGCTGTATGTATAATCCACATCTCACTTTTCCTTGGCTCCACCATCCTCAGGAATGTCCTTCCTTGATACCACTGTATAAGATAGGGTGGGAATGTCATATTTTGAATCAGACGAAAATAGACAACACTGGATATGAAAGTTATGTACTTACCATAACGATAGATCTATGCTGTCCGATTTCTGTCCGATTCAACCTCCTATCCCCCGGCCCCACTTCCAAATTATTTGTTTGGACAGCTTTCAGATGATCAAGTGACCACCACTCTATACCCTGTCTGTGACCAGTTCAATCACATTATGTTAATCATCTTACCCGGTCCATTTCTATATCTGCATTTAGAGATTACCTTTTCCATTATTATTCTTATCACCAATGGTGCTTTCTCCTTTCTTCCTCTTCCTCCGTTTCTATGTAATCTTATTTACCCCTGTTGATTATGGCTTGTTGGCAGTAGCCTTGAAAAAACCTGAATAAAAACCTCTTCCCCAAGTCAGACCACAGTCTGTATTGTACAGTGGCTTCATGAGTCACCTTCTCCTTCACTGATAGTTCAGCTGTAGTTTTCTCTGGTCCCAGTGTGACTGGAATTGGTTCTTCCAGCATCAGTGCTGATGTCAACATCCCATGGGAGCCTTCACCCTCTTTAGACATGTCACTCCCTCTTCCATCAGTGGGTCGATTTTCCAAGGAGCCTTGCCAGTCCGATGTTGCAGAGTATGCCTTCACACCCCAGCTTAGCAAAAGAAAAAAAACATCAAAGTGGTGTGAATCAGGTGAAATAACTCAAGGCTATACAGTTCCTCTCCTTTCCCCTCCAGCCTCTCTATTACTGTCTTTCCTGCTTGTCCCATCGGAAACGTCAAGCAATAAAAAATGGTTTAAAAGCTCCTCATTAACAACAAAAAAAAAGAAAAAAATAAGACAGAGAGAGAGAGAGAGTAGAGGAAGATGAAGGAGAAGTCAAAAAATCGCTGACTCTGTAATAGAATAGCTCATCTATGGTTATGCTGCTGACCAGTGAATTCTGAAGTTGTGAACATAATTATAGATGTACAGAAAACATTCATCTAAGACTTTATGAAGTGATGTAATATTTCGTATCTTATGCTTTATAATTTTTTTACATTTGTATTTTTATGTGATAATTGTGGGTAAGGCAGCTGTTTTAATGTTTTCCACATGCTGCTGCTAGTATATTATACATTGGCCTAACTAGTCTTTTTCTTCAAGCAAGTCTGATATTTTTGAAGTCTGATGAAATGTTTGCTAGAATGTGAAAGTGCTTACTATTGGATCCTGTATATGTTTTTTATTTCAGATTAAACTGAGTTAAACAATAGCTGTAGTGAGCCTCTTCTGTTGCTGTTTTGCTATTTTGGATTTTGTTCCGGAGAGGTACCTTACTCAGAACTGACTGATTGTTTTTGTACGATAGACAAGTCTGATATTTGCTCACAAAAAAGATGATTTGACAATGGGGCAGTTTCAAAATCCAGACAACTTGTCTGAATGGAGACAAAGTTATTTATAACATGTCCCCTTAATATCTGAAGAAGAAAGAGGGGATTTAAATTTTTTCTTCTCTCTCTTCGTATTCCTGAAATGTAGTGTTTACTTTTAAAGTAAGATGAACTATTTCATTAATTTCAATAAAATAGTTTTGTAAGGTCTTTCCTTAGACTACATAAAAAAGCTTACTGCTAATGGTAATTGCCATAATTGCCTACCATGGGTAAGTCACTTACCACAATGGTGAGACAGCTTTGGCTGCAATCAGGACTTAATTATCTGCTCACTAGTATGTTTGTGAATCGCCCCTAACATTAGTGCTGTCACACCTGACAGCAGTAGTACTCTGCCTAGTGGCAGATGCACTCGCACACTCATGCCTGTTCAGACACCCACAGAGACACACACATACATGTCAACAAATAAGCCCCGCTAGTTGATTCTGTTCATAGAAGCAGTCAACCATTCACCTATATGTATGCACCAACACACACATGCACACGCAAAAACCCAGAAACACACATGCACGGATATCAACAAACAAGCTTCCCTAGTCAATTCCATTCACAGAAGCAGTCACCCTTTCACATACATGCATATGCCAACACACACATACACACATGAACACAGACACACACACACACACACACACACACACACACACACACACACACACACACACACACACACACACACAAACATGCACACACGCAAACACCCAGAAACATACACGCATGCATATAAACAAACAAGCTCCCCTAGTCACTTCCATTCACAGAAGCAGTCACCCTTTCACAAACATACATATGCCAATGCACACACACACACACACACACACACACACACACACACACACACACACACACACACACACACACATGCTCGCAGGCATGCACAGATATCCATACTGTCAGTTCCATACCTAATTCTCATAGTGCAACTACTCAGACTGGCATGCACACACAAGTCCACACATATACACACACTAACAACCCCAGTCTCACGTCTTCACTGAACTTACCTGCACAGTGACTGCTTCCATAACAGTGAATGGGTGAACACTGTCTATTGATGACATTTACTATTTCTTCCAACAGTGAAATTTTATGCAGCTGAGTGTTTCACTGAATTTCTCAGTAGTGTAAATAGGGAAGTGCTAATGGTTTTGTGAAACAGCACATGGCTATTTAGCCTCTTCCCTGGATTGCTGCATTTACATACAGCTCTGTCAGCATTTACCTTGACCATGGAGACATTAAATCATTTGAGTCAAGGTACTACCAGTTTCAATAGGTCTCCCGAATGCTAGGTAATCTGCTGCAGAGGTGCATGGAGAAACCAATCACTGACTCTCTAGCTTTGAGGAGGGGTCCTGACTTCTGTTACTTTATAGAAGATTGCTGTATGGTTCAAGTATATCGTGGAGGAATGGCAGAAATTTACTAGACAAATACTTTGACAGGGATACATCCGTCTTTGCTTGAGTGGAAAAGGTGATGGAAGAATAACTTAGATTACTGTTTGTATGGGTAAGGGAGTATGGGTGGCCTCTGTTACTGATAGACTATGAGGAGGTGGTCAGAGGCACAGATCATTGAATAGAATTGGGGGGATGACTTCATTAACAAATAGAATGCATGGGGAAGACTGTAGAAGACCTGTTCTGGTTACACCTGTAAGTGTGACTGTAACAATGGGCAGGAGTGGCCTAAGGTACTCTCTGCAGTAAGAGTGTGAATGTATTTGATAGCCACATTTAAATAATTTGGTAGCACCATTTGATAAATCATTCACAAATTTATTTCCCTTTTAATTGAATCAAAGTGCAATGATCTCTAGATTTGTTATATTTAGTGAAGGTACTATGGAGAGAAAATCTTAGAGCAAGGACAAGGACACAGCCTTGGAAGATACTCCTTATGAAAAGTTAGTTCATAGCAATGGTTACTTCATAAAGACTGAAGCTTTTTACATCAAATTATATGTATACCACTGTCAAGTGTGTGAATTGGTCTGAAGTTAATGTTGTCTATAGTCTGTGGGAGTTGAGGGTCTCCAAGAGGTATCAGGCTGCAGTATACTCTGCCTGTTGCTGGAGGGTCATGCACTAGATTTTTTCAGATGTACTTCCACAGACGCTCCACCAGAAGCAATCTGGTTTATGAATTACACATCTCCATGTACTCTGTATCCTTAAATAACTTTTTTATCCTGAGCACAGAGAGAGATAGCAGAAGTGCAGGGATCCTCAATTCCTGATTCTTTACAATACCCCTTATGCTTAGCACCAGACTAAGGGGCTCACATATCCCAACCATTTGTTATTGCTGTTGTTTGTTTTTTTTCTCTCTTTATAATGACTGATGAACAGCTATGAGTATTTCTGATGGATTTCTTTTTTCTTTCCCCCACTGTGAAGCTTCACCTAATGTCTCTCAGTAATACAACACTTGTTCAGCTATGAGGATAAGTAATTTGTGCATTATAGATGACAAACAGTGATTGATATCACCACTTCAGAACATCCTAGATGAACCATCTTCAAGTCATTTGCTTTCCACACATTGCCCTTTCACATTTCTTCTTATAAGTAGTAAGTATTTAATTAAGGAAGCCAGCTCCAATGTCTGTGTCCAAATGAGCTTCTAGTGTCAACTGGGTATATATATCAAAACACACTATAGGTGGTAATGAGTTCTAATTAGTAAAGTAGAAACAGTGACTAAAACAATAAGGCAAAATAAAGCTAATTTTGTTTAAATTGCATTTATTTTTAACTGGGTATGCCAGCTAATCTCATGTGCCTCTTTTAAGGGGTGAACAAGGAACACTGACTACTCTAGTTAAGCAAGTGACACAGAGTCATATGATATGAAGATGGCAGTTGAAGGAATCATTTCAGAACTACAAAAACAAGATTGTTAGTGGCCTGCAAACACAGGTCTGTGATTTTAGTGCAAATAAAAATGCAAAATGCATTTGGAAACATCTTGGAAAGCGGAATACAGAGGGAAAGCACTGTAAAACTGATGAGGAATTCTACCTTGTTTGTACTCACACCTTATCTAAATCTTAGCAATCAATATCAGAGGACAGTAACAACAGTTGGTGGAATACCATACTGTCCAGGAAGAGGCATCACTAAAAGAAAACAATTGTTACTTTTCTGCTAAGGAAACTGGCAAGATACCATCTGGAGTGTTGTCTGGCTTCATCATTTTTAGCATTTTTAGATCATAGCCTGGGTAGTCCATTCAGAGGTATGCAGCAAATGAAGCTAATAGTGCATACTAAACTCTATAAGTGTGTGTGAAATGTGTATTCTTAGAGAAGAAATGCAACCACAACATGATAAGAAGGAAGAGGACAGTACCAAGAGGTAAATGGACACTGGAGAAAATACACGATGGAGTATTATTTCACAAAATTTGTAGTCGATGAGTGGATTAAATAGAATCTAAATCTTCTAGATATAGCAGTAATAAGAGATGTTAGACCAATACATTAATATCTAAAATTAGAAATGTATCTTTTATATGTCTGTAGTTTGTACTGTGAGACAAGTTGTATCCAAAGCTGTTGGGAGACATTTGGGAACAAATCCATACCTGCAGGGTTACTGGAAAGCAGATAGTAATGAAGTTTGTGTGATGTTTCCTGATTTGATAAACCATGATAAAAAAGCATTGCATAGGTATTGTGGCAAAAACAGAAACTGGTATACAGATGGGCGTGACTGTAGTGTCACAGTACCAGGATTTTGACATTCTAAAGGAAAACCAAGGTGGGCAAATTTGATAGAAGGTGAATTAATGTTAGGGAGCAAATTAAAGCAAGAAATAGTAATGAATAAGAAGGAGGCCTAGAAGTTAGAAATGGCAGCGCAATTCACACAAGTTTATTTATATGCCTCCTTCTCAGGAGTAGAATAAGTGCAGTGCATTGATGGAAGGAATGTATAGAAGGGCAGAAGGATGTGAAATGATTTGAAATTGATGAGTGAAGACCTGAAATTGCTGTTAGGTGGAACTTCTGTAGTCTGGATGCATTCAGTATAACGGTCAAGCGTCATGTCTGACAAATAGCTTGCTTCTGGTAGACTGTATTAGAATCCTCCAAGTAGTAGGACATCTTAGATCTGATTCAGTAAAATTGTGAAGGGCAGGAAATCAGATGTGATCTGTCAACTATGTAGAGAGCAGTGACTATCAAATGGGATGGTTAAATTGACAATGAAATTATGTCTGTTTAGTTTTACAAAATGAGACCATTCCTTAACTTGAACACATTTTTACCAAAGTGAATTCAATTCATGCATTAATGATTTTGCATGTAGTATTGGGCACATACTTCTTAGCTGCGGTGGTGGTGCTGCGGTAGCGTTGTCGCCTCATAGCAAGACATTGTCCCATTCAATTCTCAGCTAAAGCATCTTCTGTGTGGAGGCATACATGAATGGGGCGTGCCTTCGTTGAAGGTTGTGCGTCAGGGCTGGTAACCCGGTACATAAAAATCCACTACCAATCATTAGCAGACCGGAGTTCCGCTGTGGCGACCCCTAACCAGGAAAAGCCGAAAGACACAAACATTGGGCACATACTTCTTTCTGCTTCTTGGCATAAGTTAAGCTCCTCATTCAAAGTAGTACTTACCAAATTAATGTTTGTTGACTCGATAGAATGCCCTCATGTAGAACAGCCTGTTTCTGGTCGTCATTCTTCAATACATTTGAGCCACCATGTAGCAGCAGTAGTAATTCTTTTTAGTACAACCAATATCTAAAGGCATATCATCTAGGTCTAAACAAGTCATCATCCCACTTTGTACAGCCTTAATTGGACCAGTTGTTGAGCAGAACTTCCCCTTCAGATGTTTCTTTCTAGACGTTTAGTAAGCAACAAGAAAGCCCAAGAGGTTTCTTACTAAGAAGATTGGTGGCCTAAAGTCCCAACACTACAATGAAAAGCAAGACATTCTGTTAATTTACTTTGTTTCTTAAAGGCTCTTGCATGTTGATCTATGTCTTGCATTCCAGGCAATTAAATACCCCATTCTCCTTGGTCTCCCTTATCTTTGCAATTCAAATACCTCCACTAAAGCCAGAATATATTGCCCAGTGTCTACCTCACTTCTGTAACAAACCTCCCTTGCACGTTAAACAAAGTGTCACCCTAACATCCTTGAAATTTAACCTGGATGAATGGATGGCTACCAGTGAATGTAATCCATAACTGACCTGTGTTGTTGTTCTTGAAAATAAGTTACATACTGAGGATGGTTATTGGAATGATATTAATGGTCTTGGAACTCAATTACCTTTTATAATTTCCTATGATCCTGTGACCTTATAACTCTATTATCTTGTATTTCTTACAATCCTGTGAGCTTATGATTCAATTACCTTCCATTTCTTATGATTCTGTTATCTTATAACTTAATTATCTTACATTTCTTACAACCATGTGACCTTATAATTCAACTACCTTCTATTTCCTATGATCCTGTGATCTTACAACTGGATATATAACTCTCTTTTGCAGCTATTTCTAGCAGAGGCATAGCTAGCATGTGGTGAAGAGGGCAGTTGCCCTGGGTCCAAAGTGCTAATAGGCATGTTCGGCAGATGTTAGTCATTGTTGGTGCATTACCAGTATTCAGAAATGGATACTGGTATTACATTTGTGGTCATGATCAATGCATTTTAGCACTCTTTGTGTGATCTAAATTGTAGCTAGCAGCTTGCTACAGTTAACAGAAAAGAAGAGCATTGAGGCTTTAAAGACATATTTTTATGTTTTGGTCTTCGAGTTTGAGAAGTCTTTTTTAGTTTTGCTGCTCCCTCAACTGAAAAAAGTTAAGGATGGGCACCAGAACCGCAGAACTGGGTACCTGGGCACTCAAATTGCTAGCAGTTGCTTTGATTATATAATTTCCAAGAATTTGTTTATTCAGAAGTTGTTCTACCTGTGGTCTAACAAAATGTGTTAACGTTAGTAATTCAGTTTATTGTACTTCGGTTCTTTCTGACAACATTTTCAGAAGTCTTCAATCTAAATTTTCTGCTTTCCATACACAATTATTTGTAATTTATGTTAGGACAAGTAATGAATCAAGTTTTATATTCTACTCCTATTCTAAGGGTGACTTCATTCTCCTTGAGGGACTACAAAGAAAATGTATTAGATGCTCAAGATCTTAAATATTCTGACAAGACTTCAACACTTGGGCTTATTCTCCATTCACTGCTGCTTTTTCAGAGGCAGATTATGCTTAGGATTCAAAGATTTTATTTACACAACAAGGAGTTAAGAATCTTGCTAGGTTTGGAGTTAAATTATTCTGAAAGATCATTATGAGACAGCAATATTTGTTACTATCTGGATTCCTGTAGAGTAGTAAGACATTTCAGATTTGCTTTTTGCAACATTGCCCATTTATCACATAAACTCCCAATTTATGTAAGTAACTTCAACTCTATGAACACTTTTAAGATGTCACTAGCTTCTTGGGTTGGCCATTTGGTATACTCTGCAAATAAGGTTCTAACATGGTCTCTGACCTCAACACAAGTATTCCTTGAAACAGGAACTATAAACAGTGAAAAAATATCAGCCAGAAAAGATTTGCACCATGATGCATTTTTGTTTTTTTTTATGATTCTAATCCAAAAGACTGTGAGTAGAAGATTTGTTTTTATTGTTACCATTCTTCCTAAGGTGCTTTTCAACCAGTTTGAATGAATATCTCATTCAAATTGACTATCTACCTTCCCTACCACCTTTGAGCCTAGGGCCTGAAAGAAAACTTTCAATACAATATTGATTGTGACTGCGGTGTCTGTGTTAGGCAGATTTTACTTACTGACAGTCATTGAGTAGAACATAACACCATCAGGCGCTCCATTTATTTTAGGTTCAACGGTGCAATGAAAAGGCGTAATAAAAAGGAAACTGTGATGTCTGAGGTACTTTGAGCAGTTGAATCTGCTACCAACACTTGTGTGTCACATCTAACTCCCTTTGTTTCCTCTACTACTCATACTCAAAAAGACACCAAACCAGTGGTCACAAAGACATGAGGGAACCTAAACATAGTATGTTTAAGAATAAGACTTTATTTTAAATTCTAGACACGGCCCACAGTCAAACAGTAGAAACATTAAAGAAAGGGAGATGGATGTTAAAGTTTTGATCATGCATCATCATATTCTAGAAAGTGTCTTCTATCTCGCTGTTCTTTGTCGCAGATTTTTTGTGAAGAAATTTAAAGCAAAAAGAGGATTCGGAACTTGAATTGCCTTCTTTAACTGCTGTGGAATGCATCATTGGACAACCATTGGACAGCCGTCCTCTACTGAGGCAGCATCAGCTTTTTCTTTCTCTTCTCTATATAGAGAAGTAGAAAGATAGATGCCCTTGTGGGCAATTTTAAGACTATCCAATTTCTCTTTCTGAGGTGAGAATTAAACTGTATACCTTGTGTCTTAACACCTTAACTATTATGCCAACCCCCAGCCTTTGTAATTTTATAAGTAACTCCCCTACCCTCATAATCTTGGGACTTCAGGAATCACTTCCAGGATGTCCAATGAATCAGCCATCTTTTTCACAAATTAATTCTATTTATTTGTACTGATTTTAATTGATATAATATTCATAATCTTAATGGCTAATTCAGTTTGCTTGCATTCAATGTTTTCAAAGTGACTTTTAAATAAAAATCACCCCTTACTGTGTTTCACAAAATGTATTCTGTCACAGAATTTGCATATCATTCGGTGTTTTTCTGGATCACTAATGATCATTACTGTACTTGTGCACAAGCACAATTTGGGCTAATGTTTGCACAACCAAACACTATACTTGCACAGTCTCAGATGTTGTTTTGATTCTTATGACATTTCTGTCTAACTGCTGTACCAGTTTCTTTGATTGTCTTTTATATCTGGAATAAGTGTTTCTTTTTCTGGTGGAAGGTGGGACCTTCACATACTGTCTGGTCTAATGTTGTTGTTGTTGTCTTTCGGATTTTCCTGGTTCGGGGTCACCAAAGCGGAACTCCAGTCTGCTAATGATTGGCAGTAGATTTTCACGAACGCTGAGGTGCCAGCTCGATGTTCAACCTTCAACGAAGGCACGCCCATTTACGCATGTCTTTCGAATGGCCACCCAACCGTGGGGAGGACATGCAGACTCCACACAGAAGGCACTCCCCGCACTCCAGCCGAGAATTGAACAGTAGAACCTCTTGCTGTGAGGCAACAAACGCTACCGCTGCACCTGTCTGGTCTAATATGTTATGTATTTGTCCCAAGCATAATGGCATATAGTTTTATAAATTGAGGGGAGCTATGCTGAATGTCTGTTACTTTACTTGTGCAATATACAAGCTTGTTTGACATATATAACAGACATACTAAACTTTGTGTAAAGTAAATCAGTGAAGAAAAAGTGACATAAACACCTACTATATTTCTTAAAAGATGTGAAAAGGGAAGACTAGTGACAAATGATACTGTTCAGAAAGTATAAAAAGAAATGTCGGTGAAGTGGAGAGAACAGTGGCACATAAAGTCGAAGAAATAAAGCAATGCAAAGACAGCCTGAAGGCAGCATAGAATGTGGTTATAGAAAGACCGATAAAATTTCTTAAAAGTCCATTAGGGAGCAAAGGAAAAGTAATGGATGCACACCTGGTCTTACCAGATATGAGGGGGTATGTACATAAAACACTAAGATGACAACAGGCCAGTGTTTAGTTTGGACCAGTATTTTCCAAAAAAAAGGGTGGGAAAGTACTTATCCCAATCAAGGAAAATATTCTCATTAGGGTGGTTGTTACCAGTCTGTTCAGTAAGAATGTGTTTTACGTGAGCTCTTAAAATGAAGTGCTGCCCAAAGGGCTTTCGTTCAGGATACTGTAATATTACCTTATTGCCATCCCTGACCACTTGTCCTGATAGAATGGCACCAGAGAGCTGATGGAAGGCAGGAGTGATTCATTTCATAGACCCAGGAGCAAGGAAAACATACAAAACTACAGGTCACTTAGATCTTGTTGCTTTGAAGAACAGTGATAGAATATAATTAGTTATAATTACTTGTAAGGAAAGGAGATTTTAAATATTTAGACAGCAGTGAGGCGTAACAAAGCCAACAAGGGTCTGACTGTGGAGTTGTGTCTAGAATTTAAAACAAGTCTGACTCCTTAAATACACTATGTTTAGATTCCCTCATGTTCTTGTGACCTCTAAGGACTAAGACAACAAGGGTTTACAGCAGAAAGGTCATACCTAATAAATCTTAATATATTTAATACTTTCACCAGTCTTCTTTTCATTGTAATGTCTCATGTTTACTCAACACAGAAGAAAAAGAAAAGCACATATTTTATTCCATCTCTTTAATAAAGTAATCTTGATGCCTCAGCCTAATTGCCTTCTAAAAGAACAACACACTATTCTGCAGAGATTTTTATAAAGTCTTCACATTCATTAGATAGTAAAGAACAATCAAAGCTTTCATTTATCATGCAGTATACTTCAAATTACTATGTAGAAATATCAGAAAAAGAACTTGTGAAAAGGGAAAAAAATGTTAACGTTTAATGTGAGATTCAGCAGCAGTATTGCAACAAATCACCTTTAATAAAAAAAAATCCAAATGATCTCATTAATGAGCCATTTTTGTTGCAGATCTTAACACTTTACCATAATGCAAGCTTTTCCTATACAATATTTTTTTTACTTTGCCAAACATCACATTAGGTGAAATTTAAGACATAAAACTTTAACCCTTATCATTATTTTTGTGAAATTATTTAGCCCCTAGGCTAGTCATTGCAAATCTTTACTTTTCAGTAGGATATTCAAGGACCCATAAGTATATTTTTAGGTAGCCATTTGAAATGTCGGGACCCACTAAAGTGAATCCTAAAATACAAAGACTGAATAGCCAAAAGAACAAACTTACATGTAGTTAAGTCTGAGATGCCATTTCTCAGAATATTCCCTTTGCTGCAAGGCATGGTGATCTTTGAATTGGTATATATATATGTTTGGTAGATGTGGGGGGCTGTCCCCCCCCTCCAGAAAAAGAAGTTATAAAGGAGAAAAGTGAGTTTCAAGATTTGCTCTTCTCCTGTGTTTTCAGCCTTTTTTTGTGTTTTCAGTCTTTTTGTTTTGGCTTGTTTACACTCAACATTTCGAGTGTTGATATTTCAGCAGGTAGCCATATTTTTATTATTGTTTTGTGAATATAAAACTTAGGAGGGGATCTTGAAGATATTACTATAGTCACTGCTAAAGAATTGTAATTAAAACTGCTATTGAAACTAACATTTTTTTCATTAATAAATACTTAATTTATGAAGCTTGCATATGTATTTATCGTTTCATTTATTTATTCCATTTGTTAACCATGACAGTCTTCCTGAATAACTTATTCCTTTTCAGCAGAGCCCATGGAGAAAAGCTCCACACAAAAATATATTATCATATATATAGAAATACTGGTTTGAGTTATGCAATGAGCATCTACTAAAACAAATTTTTGGTAAAATCATCAAACACAGTAAACATCTGTATAGACAAATAGATGAGAATATATTTTCATTGCAAAGGTTAGTCGGATGTTTTCTTATTTCAGTCTGTACAATCTTTATTGTTTTATATATGTAATGGGGATATAAGAGTAAGCTGGAGTAAAAGAAGAGTGAAGGTCTGTGTTTCTAAAGTACAGTTAAACAGTCCACTTTGTCTCTACTGATGATGGGATAAAAAAGGCCAAAACAAGCATCTCTGCAGTTAGAGGTTTTGACTTTATTGGCCTAAATGTTCCCATTAAGACTTAAAAAATAAAGTCTTGGCATTTAGAAGCTGTGTACTGAAGCACTGTTATGACCTTAAGGGGTCATTTGCACAGATGTCTTTTTTGCAATTTTTACTGAATATTATGGGAGGTAATATATGATTAAGCAAAAGGTATGAAATTGTATTCTACTAAGTTTTAGTGGATAAGTGGAAAAAAAGGAACTTATAATAAAAGTCTAAAGGTTAAAAGGAGAAATAGACCAAACCTGTACAATTACACATTCCAGTTATACTAGGCTCCATTGTCCTTTCTATTCAGACAGAAATTATTTGAACTGACAGGCTTTTAGTGTCCCATCATCAAAAGGCTAAACTTTGTGGCAGAATTTGGCAAATACTGAATTTTTCAAAAGTACAGCCACTGTTTCTGCAATGCTAGTATTATTTTCCTACGTAAGGCCAGTTTTCTGTTATAAACTGTAAAACATTTTCTGCATTATTCTTAACTGTGCCTTATAATGCTATTAGAGCAGTTACCAGATCAAACCTTATCAAAAAGCTTTAGATAAAGTTGCTTGTGAATAACTTGTTTTTAACAGTCTACTTGTTATTTAATTACCTACATGGTGAAAAACACCTTAACCATTACATAACCTGCCTACCTGTAAGTATACCGATTAAGACAAGGTTTCTTTGTGATGTGGAGGGTAGAAACTAGTAAAATAAAAACAAATATTTAATTCTATGTCTTTTCTTGCCATTATTGCAGAAACAAATTCAACCTTTACTTCCAATAACAAGTCAGGATGTATTATTTTTTAAATAAATAGGAGTGTAGCAACTTTAAACCCTTTTCTCTTAACCCTGTTTTCTCCATGTCCTGAATAAATAAGAACAAGCCCTGAGCTGATGACAGATTAATTAAAAAAAATCTTTACTGATCATCTAAAAACGGATTGCTTGTCTGAGTAAAAGTGTATTAGATTTCTTGGATTATGTCACTAAAGTTGTAAACAACAGAATGGTCGTAAGTATATCTGTTCTAGGTTTTTGTGAGGCATTTAATAGAGATTCATACAAAATGTTAGTTTAAGTTAGCCATTTAGGTGGTGTTACCCTGAGTTAGAAACTGACTTGGCAGTGGGTCATAGTAAATTGTATCTGATATGAAGAAAAGAGAGTTAGGAATGATGTACTAAAGAGTCCAGGGAAATGTTGTAGGATGAATGGTGGAGATATTCCTGTTTTATAGCTGGTGTAGATATACAGGGTCAGTATAAAAAGTGGGCTGAATAGGATGAGAAAGGAAAAAGAAAGGTTAGAAGAATGGACAGATGTATCATAGTTTAGGTTCAGTACATAGAAGTACAAATTTTAGAACAGAGAAACATGGTGTGTGAGAGATGTAGATACACGTCATTGGAGGCAAAGCACTAATACATACATGAAAAATGCAAACGAGGTTGTAAGTATTATACCCAAAACACTCACTACTAACACTAAGGAACAACCACATAGACCCACATATGCCGAAGTACTCACATGTAATCTACCCAAACCTCCAAGACCTCCTAAAAGCATCTCTCACTGGCCCTGCGCACACTCAAAAAAGACAGCACCTCACACAACACATGTTGTTGTTGTGTCTTTCGGCTTTTCCTGGTTAGGGGTCGCCACAGCAGAACTCCAGTCTGATAATGATTGGCAGTAAATTTTTACATGCCGAGTTGCCAGCTCTGATGCACAACCTTCCACGAAGGTATGCCCATTCACGCATGTCTCCACACAGACGACGCTCTTGCTGAGAATCGAACCGGACAATGTCTTACTGTGAGGCGACAACGCTACCGCAGCACCACTACCGCAGTACCTCACACAACACATAACAATGAAAATCATAGTGACCCAGCTTCCAAACCCATAAGGCAGCACACCACACAGCCAAGCATTCTGGTTAATGGGGATTCCATTGTAAGACATACTGATATTGCGCTTACCAGGCCAAACAAGGAGAAGATCACAGTGAGCTGTCTGACTGGAGCCAGGATCCACCAGATCATGCATGCACTTAGGTCTTTAAATTACAAGTACCAGTATTACACAGTCATGATCCATGTGGGTGTAAATGACCTAAGATGTATCTCACGGGACTATATGAAGAGAGACATGATAGAACTCTCAGAATATATGTCCCAGGAGGGTATGAACCTAGCCTAGAGTAACAGTCTAACTTCACCAGTAATGATAACAGAGTACCAGCAGAAAATGATTGACTTCAACAATTGGCTTAATTTCTGGAGTCAGAACAAGGGGATCCAGTATCTGTCAGCCTGGGGAGACAGTGATGCTTTACTATAGATTGTTTGTACTTGTCACCACTTGGCTTCCGGATACTGGCAAAAACTTTATCTATCCCCATAGTGCCTTTTTTAAGCCATGCCAAGTCGTTAAACCCTCCATCATAACAAAAATTATGCATAACTACTTAAAGGCACTGATGCTCAATGCCAGGAGTTTAAATAAAAAAAAACTGCACTTCTGGAAGCACTCCTCACCCTGGAGAACACAGACATATATGCAGTCATGGAAATGTGGTTCAAAATCATGGAAAACACCCCGACTATCAAAGGCTGCAATGCCTTTCATACATTGAAATCCTCCTTAGCTTAGGATAAAACAAAGGGAGGAGGTGTCTCAGTATTTATAAAGGACAAGTACACTGCTAGACTGGTCCAACAGCATGATCTGCTTGAGCTGCTCCATGCCCAACAAACCATGGGGTAGAACCCCCTATTATATCTTTGCTAGCTACAGATCCCCTAACATGAGTCTGGAAAACACTCCTCCTACCTAAACTTACCAGAATATCTTAACATTCAGCCTAACACCATAATTAGAGGTGACTTTAGCTACACTTCCATAAACTGAGAGACTTATGCAACCCATAATTCACTTGTTCAGAGGTTTTTGGATTCGTCAACTCAAACACCCTGGAGCAACTAGTTAGCTCTCCAACTATAGGTACAAGTATCCTAGGCCTAGTACTCATGAGCATGGGGGTGGAGCTCCCTCCCATGCATTAACTCCTCCCTAGTAAGATCTGACCACAAAAAGATCTCCTTTGGCATTAAAACTAACCTAGAACCTCCATCAAACTCCAAATCTGTTAAGAACTCTGTTAAGGCAAATTAACTCAATCTAAGTGACAGCATATTAAACTTCCAAGCCCCTCCAAACCCAGATGGCAGTGAGGCCTACTCTGAGTTGTACATAAAGGTACTGTACAACCACATTCATAGCAGCACATAGGAGACAGTACCTGACTGAGTCAGACCTATAATTTCTGGCAAAAAAACAAACCACCCTGGTGGACCCTTAGCATAAATAAGCCATTCAACAATGGGAAAAACTTCTCTCCAGAGCCAAGAAGGAACAGACAAAACAGTGCAAAAAGTCACTCACCAGTCTAAACAAACAAATTTGACAGCTAGTCAAATCTGCCAAAGTAAACTACGAGGCAAAGATAGCCTCCCAGGTAAAAGATAACTATAAGGCTTTTTTTTAACTATGTTTGTAACCTCAGGGGAAATGCTCAGCAATGTGCCGAGTTAATCATTAATGGCAGTACTTACACCCAGCCTCAAACTATAGCAAACCTGCTGGCTGACAAGTTCAGTTCAAACCTCTCCCCCATCACCTACTACCACACCCAAAGAAATACCTGCGACCATCCCCCTACTGATCATAATGAGGGAACAGGGCCTTACTGCTGTGATACCCATGCCCTGGCTGAGCAATCAAGGAGCCTCAATCCTCATCACTCACACCAGAGAGGGCGTGTCATATATGAGAAAATGATAACAAATACACACAGTAAAGTGCAATTTCCCTTAAGAGCACACAGAGATCACAGTCAGTCCAGGGATGGTCACTCCCTTGCTCTCCAGGTCCCCAATAAGACTCCCCACTGGCACAGCTATAGGGTCCAGATCTCAACCTAGCTGGGCAAGCTAAAATCTCCAGCACCCTCTCTGTCCAACCAATGCTTTGTGTCCCTGCCCAAGTAGCTGACACACACACTTTGAGATAAGTTTATACAACCACACAGACACTCCTGGGGAAGGCTGGCACAGGTTCTCCAGCTGTGCCCTTTTTACCCAGAATATATGGTAGTAATTACAGCCACCACCCAGCTAATATTATCAGCTATCCAAAGGGCCTTAAAAGGGTGTCCAATTATTACTGTGCGGTATTATTATCCATTTGGTAAGTATGACTAATCAGTCAAGGGTTATTAGAGTGGCTTTGTACAATAAACTCTATAAATATACAATGTACTCTAGAGTTTAACTTATCTCTACACAAACCGGCCGCAGTTAAAAGGTTTTAAAATATTTAATAATAAATAATTAAAACCACAAGACAATACTTTCTACTACACAGTCAGTGCTAGTCAAGAGAGTTCAGAGATCACACAGAAATACTTAAAATAAATCAGTAGTACAGTTCTGACATCACAGAAAAACAGAGTCTAAACTTTCTAATTCCTAGCTATTGCTACAAGAAAACACACTTCTAAAATAACTTACTTATAGAGCAAGGCAGAGTGCTGAGTTGGATGATCAGACAAAAATGCTTAAGAATCTCTGGTTCTCACTGTTTAAATTGAAACTGCAGTTCTGCTAAAACATTACATCATGTCACACTTTCCTGGTGTTCCCAGGCTGACAGAAACTGCATTTACATTCTATTTCACTAAGAGCAATAAAGGACATTCCATATGTAAATTCTGGTCATTAACTTTAGCCTTAAAACAATAGGCAGGAAGTTTTCATCTAGCCGGACTGTAGCCGACTTATAAACATCAGAGGTACTCATGAAATAATTTTAATTTCAAAGGGACAACAAGAAATGCTTGACTTTGCTTTCTTTACAGTGGAGGGCAATGTTGCCACATTGTTTTAAGTTTAACATTTCACAGTATTTACAAATGATAGAATTATGTACCAAATTCTATTTAAGCTGGCAGCCTTCACCCATCTCTACCAGTCTTCACATTTTTCCCCTCCCCCTGGAGAACTCAAGCTAGTTTTTCAAGTGACCCTTGAGAAACGCCGCTTGAGAGGGTTAGGTCTATCTGAGTATACCTACACAATTCCCTGTCTTGAGAGCCCATCTGCATTGTCATTGCTACTCCTACTGCGGTGCTGCACTGACATATCATATGCTTGCAACCCCACGCTCCATCTTAGCAACTTGGCATTTTGCTGACTGGCTCTGTTTAACCATGTTACAGGGTTGTGATCTGTCATAACAGTGAATTTTTCTTCCATACAGATAAGGCTGCAGTTTCTGCAGTGCCCGCACTATGGATATACATTCCTTTTCTACAGCTGCATAGTATTCCTCCCTGGGTTGGAGCCTATGACTGAGATAAACCACTGGGTGCACTTCCCCCTCTGAAGAAATCTGGCTAAGTACAGCCCCCACCCCATGGTTTGAAGCATCCACCTGCACAAATTCTCTGCTGTAATCTGGACTGGCTAACACAGGGGGTCCTCGCAAAGCTTCTTTAAGCTTCTGGAATGCCTGCTTACATGCTGGGGTCCACACTACCTTATCTGGCCTGTTCTTCCTTGTCAGGTCTGTGAGGGGAGCAGCTATGGTACTACAACTGAGGATGAACTTTTTGTAGTATCCTGCTGTCCCTAAAAATGCTCTCACCTGCTTTTTAGTAAAAGGTGCAGGCCATGCCTGAATGGCTTCCACTTTTGCAGATTCTGGCCTTATCTTACCACTCCCCACTCTATGTCCTAGGTAGGAGACCTCTGCCATACCCACCTGCCATTTGCTCGGCTTAATGGTCAACCCTGCTCTCTGTAGTCTGCCCAGGACCTCCCTGACATGCTGAAGGTGCTCTGGCCAGGAATGGCTGTAGATGGCAATGTCATCCAGGTAAGCAAGGGCAAACCCTCCTTCTCCTGCTAGGATATTATCTACCAGCCTCTGGAAAGTCACTGGGGCATTATTTATCCCAAAGGGCATCTTTGTGAACTCATACAAGCCAAAAGGAGTAACAAAGGCTGACTTCTGTCTAGCACTGGGAGCCAAGGGCACCTGCCAGTAACCCTTGGTAAGATCGATGGTTGCAAGATACTTAGCCCCACCCAGCTTCTCTAGGGTCTCCTCTGTCCTAGGTATGGGGTAAGCATCCGTGTCTGTGTGACTATTTAATTTCCTGTAGTCCACACAGAACCTGGTGCTGCTATCCTTCTTTGGCACCAGCACCACTGGGGAGGCCCAGGGACTGTTGAACTCCTGAATCACCCCTACTTCCAACATCTCCTGTACCTCCTCCCTCAGAGTCTGTTTGACTGTCTCAGGCACCCTATAAGGGGCCTGCCTAATAGGCCTTTGGGGTCCTGTATCCACCTGGTGCTGCACTAGGTGGGTGCACCCTGGATTCCCAGTGAACATGTCCCCAAATTCCTGCAACACTGCTCGGATTTCTCGAACCTGGGTAGGAAATAGCTGCTGGGACATCGCTACCCCTTCCACTGAGGTGTCAGCCGAGCCTCACTGAGGAGATCAGTCCCCAGATCTCCCTCAGACTCCTCCTGCGATCCACTGCAAATGCTCAGCACAAGGGCCTCCCTATCATGGCAAGGTATAATCATGTTAACATGGTATAATTTGTGACTCTGCCTTCTGCCTAGCAGTTCCACCATGTAGTTAACATCACTTACCTTTTTTTACCACCTTGTAGGGTGCCTCCCAAGCTGCTTGCAGCTTGTTGTGTCTGACAGGAATGAGAACCATTGCCTGCTTCCCCACAGCATACTCTCTAGCTCAAGCATGCCTGTCATTCCACACCTTTTTCTGTTGTTGGGCTTCTGCCAGGTTCTCCTTGGCCAAGCCCATGAGTTCCCTGAACCTTGTCCTGAGGTTTAGGACATATGCCACAACAGACTCCTTGTGAGACTTGCACTCACCTTCCCACACATCTCAAATTAAATCTAGTGGTCCCCTCACCCTATGCCCATACAGCAACTCAAAGGGTGAAAAGCCTGTGGATTCCTGGGGAACTTCTCTGTAAGCAAACAACAGATGGGGCAAATATTTGTCCCACTCCCTCTTAAACTGATCTGCTAATGCCCGTAGCATGAACTTGATTCTAGAGTTTAACCTCTCAACAAGACCATTAGTCTGGGGGTGGTAGGCGGTGGTCTTCTTGTGCTTCACCCCACAGGACTTCCACAGACAAGCCAGCAGGTCTGACATGAAATTGGCACCTCTGTCAGTCAGTATTTCCTTTGGAAAACCTACCCTGCTGAAAATCTCTGACAAAGCATTTCCCACCTTCTCTGTCACAATGGAGGACAAAGCCACTGCCTCAGGGTATTGTGTAGCATTAATCACTACCACTAGGATATACTTTTTCCCTGTGGAACTTGGGGTACTCAGAGGACCCACAATATCCATAGCTACCCTCTGAAATGGCTCCTCAATCACAGGCAAAGGCATCAAAGGAGCTCTCACCTTGTCTCCTACCTTGCCTACCTTTTGGCACTGCTCACAGGTCCTGCAGTACCCTGTTACATCTCTGGAAATTCCAGGCCAATAGAAGTTCTGCATAATACACCTCTTTGTACATTTTATGCCCGTATGACATGCAAAGGGAATATCATGGGCTAAGGCTAGAAACGCCAGATGGTAGGCTCTAGGCACTACCTACTGCTGTACTCTCTCACCTTCTAACTCTCCCTCAGGGGTCCACTCTCTGTATAGTAACCCTTTGTCCCAGTATACAGATTCCCCCTTTCCTTGAGAATCAGGTGCCTCCCTAGCTACCTGCCTCAAGCCTTGCAATGTAGGGTCTGAGACCTGAGCCTGTCTCAGCTCTCTCCTTGTAACCCTTCACAGCTCCCCTTCCACAGGGAGTCTGGCATCCTCTGACAGTGGTGCCTCATTGTTAGCCTGGGTACTACTACTCCACCTCTACCTTTGCAGTCACTCTGTCCAAGGGACCATCAGTACCCACCAGCAGCTGTGGCTCACCTTCAGTCTCACTGCTACAGATAAGCTCCCTCCCTGAAGTAACCACCTCACCAGTCCTGGCTGCAAGTATGCAGTCTGTCGGGGTCTCTCCCAGGCTACCAGACCCACATGCTTGTCTCCTAGCCTGACTGCATGTAACTGAACAAGCCCCTCATACTGCCTCATCCAAATCCTTCCCTACCAGGACATCTGCAGGATGGTAGTTCCATACCCCTGTTGTCTCAAGACAACATACTATTGGCATTTTGTCTTTCCCACTTACTGGCTCCTTCACCTTTAGTTCCACACCTTGCCTCTCTGGGCACCTGTATGCCACATGGCCCCACTGGTTGCATTCAAAACATTTAACCCTAGCTCCTGGACATGTACCTGGACTAGTGGCTTCCCCTGCTACTGGCAGATTCTGTTGGTGCAGTCTGTGTTGCCCACCATGGGTTCCTTGAAACCAATGAACAGTACTGGGGGCCCCCTTCCTGTGCAGGGCTGCCCTGTTTGCCAGGTATAGGTCTCCCTTCTTCCCCAACTTATCTGAAGTAGCACATTGTCTATCAGCTACCCAGATCCTGATGTCCTCAAGCAAAGTGCTAAGGGCTTATTCCCTCACCAAAAGGTCTGCCAGCCCTTCAAAAGTGGTGACCTGACATCTACTCAATCACCTATGGAAATAAGTGCTCAATTCAGCAACATATTCACACACAGTTTCATCTGCCTTGCATCTGTGCTTACGAAACTTTTTCCTATACATTTCAGGTGTTAGCTTAAACAGTTCTAAAACATTTCTTAACAGCAGTATAATCAAAACATGCAACATCAGACATTTTAGCTGATGCAGTTACAGCTTTACCATGGAGTAAGGGGTCAGGAACCTTACCCAGAGCCCTTGGACAACTTCATACTGTTTACATACCCTCTAAAACATATGAATGAAACTATCAAAATGATCCCCCTATTTAAACTATGGAAGAAGTTTACTGAGCTTTTGTGCTTCTGGGGTCCAGTTACTACCTTCCCCATTACCTCTATGACTTTGGCGAAGAGTCAGCATCTCCTTTTCATGCTGCCTCTGCCTCTTTTGTTCCTTAGCTCACAGACATAACAGTTTCTCATTCTCCTCAGCCTGCAAACGTTGCAGTCTCTCATGTGCTTCTAATTCCACACACCTGGCCTCCAACTCAAGTCTCTTTAGCTCCAGCTGGATTTTTAATTCCACTGCAGAAAGGTTGAGCTGTCCATTCTCCGAGGGAATTGTATCTCCAATGCCAGTCTGATTGTTCTCCTGGTTGCTGTACTTATGCAGCTGTAACCAAGGCTGCAATCAGGTCTGCCTTAGTCAGGTTTCCATGCACCAGTCCCCTAGCCTGGCACATCTCCACCAGCTGGCTCCTTGTCAGCTTTCCATACTCCTCTGTTGACATGCTGCCTGCCCACCCTGACTAACTAAGCTAACAAAAGAAATAAAACAATTGTGATCTGAAGTCTGAGTATAGTCAGTGGCTGATTTAGAGTACAAAACACCTTCAAAGCTTACTGTACACAAGCTATAGGATTCACTCTACCCACACCACTACAAGCCAATTAGTATTTGCCAACTAATTAATATGTAATGTGGATATCCCACCACTGCCAAACACAAATGTGAGGCTACCCCAACCACTACCACCAATTAATATATAACACCTGTACCCTGGCCAAGCAGTCAAGGAGCCTCAATCCTCACCACTAACATCACAGAGGGCGTCTCATATACGAGGAAAGGATAACAAATACACACAGTAAAGTGCAATTTCCCTTAAGAGCACACAGAGATCACAGTCAGTCTGGGATTTGTCACTCCCTTACTCTCCAGGTCCCCAATAAGACTCCCCACTGGCACAGCTATAGGGTCCAGATCTCAGCCTAGCTGGGCAAACAAAAATTTCCAGCACCCTCTCTGTCCAACCAGTGCTTCATGTCCCTGCCCAAGTAGCTAACACATGCTTTGAGATAAGTTTATACAACCACACAGACACTCCTGGGGGAGGCTGGCTCAGGTTCTCCAGCTGTGCCCCTTTTACCCAAACTGTACCATAGTAATTACTGCCACCACCCAGCTAATATTATCAGCTACCCAAAGGCCCTTAAAAGAGTGCCCAATTATTACTGTGCAATATTATTATCCATTTGGTAAGTGTGACTATTCAGTAAAGGTTTATTAGAGTGGCTTTGTGCAATAAACTCTATAAATATGCAATGTACTCTAGAGCTTAACTTATCTCTATACAAACCGGCCACAGTTAAAAGGTTTCAAAATATTTAATAATAAATTATTAAAACTACAAGACAATACTTTCTACTACACAGTCAATGCTAGTCAAGAGAGTTGAGAGATCACACAGAAATACTTAAAACAAATCAGTAGTACAGTTCTGACATCACAGAAAAACACTTAGTCTAAACATTCTAATTCCTAGCTATTGCTACAAGAAAACACACTTCTAAAATAACTTACTTATAGAGCAAGGCAGAGTGCTGAGTTGGATGATCAGACAAAAAATGCTTAATAATCTCTGGTTCTCACTGTTTAAATTGAAACTGCAGTTCTGCTAAAACATTACATCATGTCACACTTTCCTGGTGTTCCCAGGCTGACAGAAACTGCATTTACATTCTTTTATACTTAGAGCAATAAAGGACATTCCATATGTAAATTCTGGTCATTAACTTTAGCCTTAAAACAATAGGCAGGAAGCCTTCATCTAACCAAACTGGAGCTGACTTATAAACATCACAGGCACTCATGAAATAATTTTAATTTCAAAGGGCCAACAATAAATGCTTGACTTAGCTTTCTTTATAGCAGAGGGCAATGCTGCCACATTATTTTAAGTTCAACATTTCACAGTATTTACAAATGATAGAATTATGTACCAAATTCTATTTGACTAGGCTGGCAGCCTTCACCCATCTCTACCAGTCTTCATAACTGCACTCGCTAAAGCCAAAAACCCATCCTCCATGGGTCCTAACAACATTTCAGGATGCTTCTTAAATAGCTTAAAACAGAATCTGTCAGTGCCACTAGAACCCTGTTTAATCACATCCTGCAGATGGGCTTAGTCTCAGAGGAATAGAGGACTGCAACAGTCTTCCTTCTACACAAGGGGGTCCATTAGCTGACCCAGAGAACTACAGACCCATAAGCTTGACCAGTCCTATATGCAAGGCTATGGAGAGAATTAGCATGGACCTGATCAGTAATGACATAGTAAATCTCCAAACACTGGACCATTCCCAATTTGGGTTTATCAAAAAAAGGTCTTGCCTGCTTAATCTGGTGGACTTCATTAAGAAAGTCACCAGGGCCATGGATGAGGGTATAGCAGTATATACCACTTACCTAGACCTGACCAACGTTTTTGACACAGTACCTTACTCAGGGATTATAGATAAACTTACTGAGTTAGGCATAAACCTCTACATTGTCATATGGATAGCAAACTGGCTCACTGACAGGACACCTGTCGTCTGGATAGGTGAATCCACTTCTGAAAAGAAACCTGTTACTAATGGTGTCCAGAACTCAGTGTTGGGGCCTCATCTGTTTGGTATATACTTCTCTGAAGTGAAGGCCAATGTTGGGAGTCTATGTTTCACCAAGTTCGCCGATGACTGTAAGCTAGAAGCAATCATTGAATCCCCAAATGATCATGACATCCTGCAAACCGGCCTAAAAATGAAAAACAACCAATGCCAATACCATGGTCTGAGACTAAATGCTAAAATACGCATAATCATACCCTTCAGTAAATAGATATCCTTGCAAATTATAATATTGATAGCACACCCCTAAAAGTACACCCAGTGTGAGGGACCTAGAAACACAGATAGTAACCTAAACTTTGACCACCAGGTAGCTATGTTAGTGAGGAAATCATGTGTGGGTAAAATTATAAGTAAAGGTATGGCATCAAGTTCAAAGGAAGTCATAGTGCCATTGTACTCGGGCCTCATCAGGTCCATAACCATAATTGATTACAGTGCTCCCTTCTGCATGTACCTAATGAGGCACTTACATCAATTAGAGTTGCTCCAGAGATTTCTCGCTATGAAAATACAAAGTTTAAGACACATATCCCTTTACTCTGTCTCATATCATTTATTGAGAGGTGACTTATCCCTGACATACAAGACATTCTTTAATCCAGCCTGATGAAAATGTTACATATTCACAAACTAAAATTATACGAAGGTTACATGTTCTATGGACCTGATCCTTATCTGTGACTCAGAGCTTGCTGGAGAGACAGATTCATAGGTTCATAGGTGTGTACTAGGCTAATGGCCCTGGAACCTTTACAAGCCTAGCCCATAGGATTACCCTGGCATCATGTCGCCTGCAAATTCCAAAGGCTACCTCGTCTATGAAATAAACTTCCCATCTTCGTAAAACAAAGCTCATCCCTCACTCTCTTCAAAAAGGATTTGGATAAATGGATAGGGAACTGCAAATTCACTCCTAGGGTACTGCCCGTGTCCTTTATGGACAGATGCAGTCTGTAAAATGACAAATGACTCAGGGCTCCAAAACCCAAAGACCCACTACCATGACATTACCATATCCCATATCTTGGGAATTAAGATATAATATTGTCATATCCTGGGTATTATTGGTTAGGCTTGTAAAGGCTGTTGTGTCATTAGCCTAGTAATCACCTATCAACCCGTGAACAAAACAGTGATCCAGTGTAATAAAGCCCCCAGGAGGACTGCCTAAAAAACAAATAGTAACAACAACAGTTATGGAACGGGACCTTGATACAACTGTGTCAGGTGATCTAGAGGTGGGTAGTCAGTGTGGGTTGACAGTAAGGAAAACTTAAGGGATTCTGGGATGCCCATCAGGTGGCATTATTAGAAAAATAATACAAGTTATTTCTTCTTGGATGACAGATGGTGAGATGACATCTGAAACACTGCGTACAGTTCTGGATACCCCTATCTCTACGAAAACAGGGACAGAGTGGATCAGTGCATAATATGGAAAATCATGTAAAGGTCTCCGTCACTGAGAAGGGGGAGGGTACAGTATGAAGATCAAGTGAATAAATTGCCAGTGGTAAGGTGAAATGACAGTTTATGTGACAATTTTGTTGGTTGTAGATGCATAACATAGCTTTCATGGGACATTAAAACGGTGCTGGAGTTTAGTAATGCATGGGTCAAATATACAGCTAGGAAAAACTAGACTATAGGTTAGCAGGGAATTGCAGCATGTATAGTAGATAGAATAACTGACACAGACTGGGTAGGCCATATAGTCTTTGTATTTCTTTGTGTCTGTAATGAAATTTAATTTGATGTAGGAAGCATAAGAGAAAGGAGGTCTGGACTTTTTGTACAGTGAGTATGTAAGTTAGTTGATGCATGGAAGTATGAATAGAAGTTGTGGGAAGAATGGAAAATTTGTTAGTGCAATACACTTTTTTTGTCTGTGTATTTTTTGGATCCAACAACATTTTGACAATCAGCCTTGCTCTTTGAACCCCTCTTCATCATGACCACAAGCCTGCTTTGCCCTGAACAGGGGACACCGCAGAGGGAGGGAGACCATGAAACAGACACCTGTTAGTGAATGGTCAGGGAAATCAGGTTGATCTGATTGTGGTATCATGCTTAACTTGCATTAAGCTTACTTTATTTGTGTAACCCCTCCTTTGCTAGCTTACATGCATACTGCCAAAGCAAGGCAAACAGTCCAAGGACATGTTATACATATTTCCAAACCAGACTTGCCACCTATTCCTCTTGTGGAGGAACATTGTTATTTTCAGGCCTGATTTACCCTGCACATGCTGTACCTATTTCTGGAAGTATATTCCTGTTTTCAGACTCGATTTACCCCTTCACACAATTTTCTGAATACCCTCATCACACTTGTGGAAACTCTCTGGGACACAGAAAACCAAACTACATGCCCAACACACTAGTGGCACCAATGAGATGAGTGAGGACACATATCTTACAATCTCCCTTTTTCAGAAGCAAAAAATAAACAAGCTTGTATACTAGAATTCTACAATACAGCTCATTAAAATCTGCAGATATTAAACTGTCTCTTTGATAATGTTTATATTTTTCCATCATTTTTGTCACTCTGTTTTTTAAACAAGTGTTTCTGAGTAGTATCCCACATTCCTACTGGAAGTGGAAAGAGTTGGTATTCAGATTTTATGGTAATTAGATGTTTAGATTTTTTTTGGGTTGTGTGTCCCTACTTTTCAAGGACCTTTGTACCTATTTTCAATGTCTGCAGGTTGAGGTGTGTACAAGACACCCTTTCTGGCTACAGTGTGGCACACTGGTCAATCTGCCAAGTACTCACCCATTGGTCCATTCTTCTCCTCTGCTAAGTGATGCTGGAGCAGTGAGACCCAGTCATGATCCTTCTCCTGGGAGAGGACTGCTCACTCTAACCTCTCCTGGCCAACCTGTGTAGCATCTAGACCCTTTAGATGAACCAGGATCACTAGGCTGCAGCCAGGGTTCTTTCCTCTGTGCCACCAGTGGGAGAATAGTTTCTCACCTATAGATAAGGCAAAATGAGTTCTTGTAAAATGAGCAGAATTCCTATTAGATAAAAGGAATTCATGCCCCAGAATGTGATATACAAAGGTACTGATACTTGTTATACCTGAAAGAATAGAAGGGATCCTTGAATTTATTGACAGGGCATACCATGCAAGGATGTCTTCCTCTGTGTCCCTGAGGCTTGATATCTTTGATGTCCACTGCTCACTCATGTCAGAGTGAAACAAGTGATTGTCAAAGACCACTGAGTATTGTTTTGGGAGTTTCTCCATTTCCCAATTTTGAGTGACTGTGGAGTTAATGTATGTTTAAGGGTGTGAGGTATTCAGGGGTACAAAAATCACTTCTTACTTTGTACAAAATGAGCAGCTTTCAAGGATTTTGCAATTGAGAAGATATAACATGAGTTAATGAGTCCCACTATTACATAGTAGAAATGTAGTGTATGCGTAAGAAATATTTTTGTAATGATGAGGCACGGTACTTGATTGAAGTGTAATGAATCTTGAGTAGTTTCATATGATTACAGTATGTTCTATGAATTTCCATTCCAATGGCCACTTGTTTACCTTAGATTTTCTCAAATTTAGCCCTGTAGTTCTGTTGATTAATTTGCATGTTTTGTAGGTATTTATTCATTTAACTGAATAAGGCACATTAAATAAAACAGCCTGTTTTCGGAACATGACCTATGAGCATTGGATAGCGAATTGGCTTGCTTAAAGTCACATGGTGTGCAGGTAGAAACTGTCAACATGAAAGCTTGCTCCTGATGATGGTAATTTACAGCTTGTTACTTTAACCTGTAAGCTATATACTGCAAGCAGACTTTGACCTTTCAGAGAAGACATAAAAATAAGCTGCTAGCAAAACATGTCCTCTCTGCTATAAAGCTTTTGCAAGACATAAATTATATGACTTGTGATTTGGCATTTTTACTGGAAAAATCAACAGCTCATTAAATACTTACTTGGAAAGTCATTTTGGCACAGATTACTGCACCTCTCAACTGTACAGGATTTTCACAGAATGTCCAGATTTTTGCCTCATATTTTTGGTGTGTTCCTCCTAAAATCTGTACCTTTCTGGCAAATAGCTGAGGATTGAAGTCATTAAATACTGACAAATATTTGAGTTTAAGACTCCACAGCCTTCAGAAAATTCATGCTAATGCAAAACGTGTTATTCTATCAACTTTCTAAGTTTGTAAGTGCAATATTTAAAATCTGTCCTTATTTGTCCCCCCCATTATTTTAGGCTTTGTCCAGATTTTTTGCTCTAAGAGGTTAAGAGGTATGCAGCCTCTGCTGAGGAAAAAACAGCTAGTAGTTTATTATGCTAATGATCCTTAACATAGTCAATGCATACATATATGGGTGCATTCTGTTTTTGTCATGCTGTGGTTATCGGTGGGGATTGCACAGCAGAAACTCTCCTATGCTGAAAGACACAATTAGCATGCCTAATGTGGACCTGTGTACATTCCATTCAGTCCCCTGCTTGGGTCAGGCTGTCAACAAGGGTGGTCAGGGTCCCTACAAGCATTTAATAGATAGAGTTTAAACAGATAACCACTTAACTAAGAGAAGTGATAGTCTAAGCCATGTGTTGACTACTTAAGCACCTCCAGGTTTACCCCTCCAACATGAAGCACCAATGAAAACACTGATGACATTTACAAGGTCATCAGAAAAACACAGTGTCTGCCACACTTCTAAGCTCTGAAGTTGCCTTGATGCAGCTGGCTGATATGTTTTGTAGTATCACAGGCTGTGTAATTCCAGCCCCTCTGATCATCTGTGGCTAGTAATGCAGCAGCAGGAAGACAAGAAGTAATGGAGAACAATGGCATTTGCCTGCTTCACTTCTTGGCCAGTAGACATTTCAGGCTCAGCATGCAAATCTGGTTCATGTGGGTTATGACTAGTAATATTATCACTACAATGTCTAGAGGACTTACTACAAACTTTCAAGTAAGTGTGTGAAGTCTATACATCTTATATATTTATTTAGTGTTGCATGGAAAATCTGGCCAGAGTACCCTTTTCTGCCAAGATAAGAGTGGTCTCTCTTCAGTGATGCATACTTCTCAAGTGTACCTTATTATGAGAAATGTTCCTCAAGTTGGGTCTTAAAAAATCCATGTTACTCAAAGTTCTACATTGAAAGGGTCCATCATGCTTTCGGTGGTAGGAATGTTTTTAACAGATATCCATGGTAAATAGTACAGAATCATATTAATTTGTCATAAGAACTGTTTATAAGCATCAAGTAGCACATTTTAACCATCCTGTGACCTTTCTAGTTAAGGTTGTTAGTAAGCTGTTAGAAGGTGTGCCGCTTTTTTCCTGTTTGTTCCACATTGTGAGAGACAGTGCTCTTCATTTAGATGATGGAAGGTTGAGAGCTATGCAGTGACGCAATGTGTCAGCATCAAAAATAGCTTATATGCACATCTCTGAAAGAACCCTCCATACTTAGCAATGTTTAGAATTTTAGCATATTATAACGTGTAGATAAGAAGCAGGCATATATATGAATCAGTATGCTTTAGTGTCAGGTGAGACCAAGCTTGAGATATTTAATTGTAAAACATACTGTTAGAGTCGCAGACAGTGAAGACATTCCTGGTTATAATACTGAATACTTTGAAGTCTCTGTTGTCTCCTTGTGATGGGAGGGGACTTTAACAAAAGCCCAAAGAAGGGAATGAAGAAGGATCAATGGACCTCAGGGGTGTAAGTAATCTCCCCAAGTTTTAATCTTCTTTCCTAATAGGGACATGCTCCATATAGGCAGCCAGTGTCCAAGCTGAGTCAATCCCTATATTCCACCTAGCTATTCAGATGGAGCATATTGACATTCATAAAATGACACTTGTGGAACAAAGGGAACGATGTAATTATGGTCTTGAGCTTCTGAAAGGCTGTGGTCTTGAATTTTGTGACACCCTCTTTCCATGGTTGCTTATAGTCAGGTTGTGTCAGCAGAACACCTAGTTATATCCTTCTGAGATTTACTCTGTGACATCTGTCACTAAGAGGTTAAGTGGTATGGCTGGCAGCAGCATAGTAAGCAGTTGAATGTGTCTGTAAAGTTAATGCAGGAGGAGATTGTCTGTTATTATCTATATATAATATTATCTATTTCATCCCATCTCCATGTTATCCTGTACTTTCACCCAGACACATTTCAGCCATATTTTCATTTTGCATTCTTGCTTCATAGTTCAGAAGTAGATATGGTACTTACTATCACTACTTGCTCATTACAGAAACTGAGCCCTCACTTTATTATGTCTGGCTGAGTACACTTTACTGGACATATGAGAATGTATACGTCTTGCTGTGTTATAGAGAGCAATGTGATACTCTGTCATAGTGCCAGAGTGTATGCTGCTTTTATAATCAAAGGTAAGGCAGAACATTGATTATGCTTTTGAACTAATGGGATATTACCTTTCTCAAAGGTGGCGTGACCTCAGAGCAGGAATAGATAAGATACAGCTTCCCACAATGGACAGCTTTTCAACCCCCTTGTAAAAACTTAATTTTGTTACTTTTTGTTTATTTAGATTAAATCAAATTTACAGTTTTCTGTTTGTTTACTAATGTAGTCATGTTTCCCAATATGGCTTTCAAGATATGTTAAAATAAAAATAAAAAAGAATATAAGGAGTAGGTATGTCAGTTTGTTGTGTAGCTGAAGACCACTGTATATAAACTGAAAATACTTAAATGACTCTGTCTTATACATTTTGTTTTCATGAAAATTGTCTGTGCTATGAATTACAACAGACTTAAGTTATAATACTTGGTGCAACAAGAAGGAAATTGAAAGTTACAAAACCAAATAAGAGGTCTATTGCTGTCCAGAGTGGGTGTTTCCGGGAGGCAGTTCAGTTATCTAAGTTTTAAGGAGTATGATGTGATCAAGCCATATCATTTGTAAAACATGTTTAAGTGACTGTTAGCATAATACAGGCACCACGTAACTATTACAAGGCTTTCAAATCTTTTAACCAAGGAAACAAAAGTTACACTAGGAAAGAGGATACTTAACTCCCATGTTAGAATATGCATTAGGTCTAATTGCAACTAATATCTAATTTATCAGGCAACTCTAAAAAATGCAGCTTAGCCTTAGTCATGTATATCAGTTCATAAACTATTCTCCTAAACTGCAGCTGTTCTGTTAAACCATTAGAAAAGTGGGTTGACTTTCTGTGGTCCAAGCAGTTTAGATTCATAGGGAAGTACAAGGCAATTGGTCTGCAGACCATTTAAAGCGTAGCAAAAAATCCTATTAAAATTTTTCTTCTACCTTCAAGGAGGACAAGACAAGATAGACCAGGAGAGAATTGGAAGCTGCCCATCCAATTATCTAGGTATACTTTGAAGGTGGCAAGAGTGTTACTCTGCTTGACATGCAGTGGAAGTTTGTTCCAAAGGTGAGGGATACACTGGTATATGAATCTATCACACCATCATGTCTTATTTCTCTGCTGATGAAGGTTTAGTTCCTTTAACTGAGTATTTGATGTACCATTAGCTCTGCAAAGGATCAAATAGGGTTGGATCTTTCATGGCATGAAAGGCTAGACATGGATCTCTGTGATGATGGCAGGTATTGCCAGCTATGCCAGGAGAAGTAGGGCAGTGGATGTTTAACATTTGCCAGCATAGCTAGCTGGAGTTTTATGAATAATTATATGTAATTTGTATATCAAGCTGATTTACACAGATGCTTGTGTTGAAAATGTATTTGTAAAGCTGTTTGTGTTAAAAATGTACCAACAGTGGGTCCTACTGGGCAGAAAAAAAATACACCTGTATGTATTTTAATTGTTGAAATGAATATATTATAACATAGGATACTGGAAGAGAAGAGGTTAATCTCAGTCCAGCTAACTTTGAAAAATAGTCTGAAATTAAATTATCTAGTTTAGGCCATAAAGATTGTATCTTATAGTTCTGATTGCAGCCTGAGACAAAATGTCTGTGAAAACCAGGACTAGGAATCCTACTTTACTGTCCTTAGGAGTGAACTAATTGCTACCATGGAAGGGTAGAAGTTTTTGAAATGGTTTTATAGCTTCCAGATGTTATAACCCATCTTAGCAAAGCTGTATGTGTGTGCATGATAACACATATATGCTAGATTCTGGATCAGTTTTTAGTAAAGGAGGTAGTGTGGGAGCCAGAGTCAGATGACCAGATGTATGTGATGTCATTCTGTAATCCAGCACTGAAATGTTGTTCTAATACTAGATGAGACAGAAGTCTCAAGGCAGTTTGTTTTTGAAACCTGACTAAGAAGGAAAACCACTTACCCACTTCATATTGTCTTGCTTTAGTAAGTAACCAGGGAACAGTAATTCTTTAGATCCATCAGGAAAGTATAGTGAGATTAGTTAGGAATTGTTTTTCTGCATCTGTGTGAATCTTTCCATAGGTGTTGTTATTTTTAATATTTTCTATGACTGAAACTCTGGTGTTTATTGTACCTCATCATAAAAGGGTTCTCATCTAGGAAAAAAGAGGTCATTGTTCCCCTCTACTCGTCACTCATTAGACCCATTATAGAGTACAATGCCCCTTTTGGAATGTACCTCACAAGACATCTGCAGCAGCTGGAAAGGCCACAAAAGTACCTCACAAAGAGGATTACTGGCCTCAAACAAATGCCCTACATTGACCGCCTCAAAAAACTCCAGCTTTACTCCATAGCATATTGCCTACTCCGAGGTGATCTCTGCCTAACATATAAAGCTATGTCAAACCCAGAGCTGTTAGACATGCTACACCTAAAGAAATTCCAGTCCCTCCAAGCTACACACTTTAGGGACCTAAACCTTGTCACCACAATAAACAGGACATGCTGGAGGGATAGATTCCTGTCCCAGAGACTTCCTATATTCTGGAACAAGCTACCCATCTATGTCAAGCAAAGTTCTTCATTAGCACTCTTCAAGAAAAATCTTGATGAGTGGATGGGAAATAGGAAATACACCCCGGGGATCACGTCTGTGTCTCTTCTGGACAGTGGCACAGGAAAATAACTTTCTTGAGTGGCGTAAGCTATGGTACCTTGCTGGCTAGGCTTACATAGGCCCTTGAGCCGATAGCCTAGTACCTACCTATGAACCTATGCTTAGTATTTTCATGTTCTTTTATTATTTATTATTAAATATATTTAAACTTTTCATTGTGGCTTGTCTTTTAGAGACTATAATAATATTTTAACATTTGAGAATACTCATATTTATTTGGTGACACAGTGGCCACTCCTGAAAGCCTAGCTGCATTGGTCAAACACTACCATTTGTATTAGTATTAATTGTACTCACTATTATCAGGTACCCTTGTAACAGCCTTAGAGTAGCTGGCTTTGGAGTGTTCTGGTGGCAGTGAACTACTTTATAGTCTGGGCATAGCTGGTAAATCTGTGCCAGCCTTTTGCAGTGTGTGTGTGTGTGTGTGTGTGTGTGTGTGTGTGTGTGTGTGTGTGTGTGTGTGTGTGTGTGTGTGCATGTGTGTGTGTGTGTGTGTGCATGTGTGTGTGTGTGTGTGTGTGTGTGTGTGTGTGTGTGTGTGTGTGTGTGTGTGTGTGTGTGTGTGTCTGTGTGTGTGTGTGTGTGTGTGTGTGTGTGTGTGTGTGTGAATTTCAAATCTCAAAGAGTATATGTGTCAGCTATTTGGAGCAGAGACACAGATCACTGGTTTCACAGAGAGGGTGGTGGAGGACTTGGCTTGGAACACTTGCTTGAGGACTTAACTCTACTGCTGTGCTAGTGGAGAGACTTATTGGGGGCCTGCAGAGAGAGACTTGTGCTCTTAAGGGAAATTGTGCTTGGTGCAGAGAGTTGGATCTGGAAATACTGTGCACATCTATTTTTGTTTTAGGTGAACATCCTTCTTTAGTGTCAGTTGTGAGGATTAAAACTGCTTGATTACTGGCCCAAAGGAGGGATGTCAGAATCTCCATAGAGAACACTGTAAGAGACTGAGTACAGAGAAACAGATACCAGTCTGTCCTGATAACTAAGATTTTTGAGGCCACTGATTCTTTTGGTTATGAATCTCTGAAGTCTCTCAAGTTGTGCTATATGTTTAAATAAATACATGGCAAAAGGTGCATTAAATGCAATAATGGGTCTGATAAGATATTAGCAAAGAGAGATTAAGACTTTGTTGAGTCTAGTGGAGATAACTTTGGAAATTAGATAGGTCAGATAAAAGGCTTTCCAAACTACTGTAGAGACATGTTGGTCAGTGATACAGAATTATTAACAAAAGTACCCAGATCCCTTACAACAGTGTCTGATTGGAGGGTTGCATCTACTGTATAGTAAGTAAAACGGGTCTATATCAGTTCATCAAAATGGCTGAAGTTCAAACACCATATGTTCGAACTTCTAACCACGAAGTACAAAAACATCAAAGTCTTAGAACAGTGATTTTTTTCCCAGGGAAAAAAAATTGCTGTTCCAAGAAACACACACACAACACAAGCACACCAAAAACAAACAGCAATCCACACACAAACACTTAAAATCCTACATCTAACCCTACACTAAACTGTACATACACTACTATCTATCCACTTACCTTAACCCAAAACCTAACCCTAAGGTCCATCACTATCGCACACTCACCTGACCCGCGCCCTAACCCTAACTCACCTGTCCCGCTCTAACCCTAAAGTCTGTCACTATCGCACACCCTTCTCACCTGCACCCTAACCCTAACTCACCTAACCCACGGCCTAACCCTAACATCCACACTGTCGCACACTTACCTGAACCCGACCCGTAACTTCCCACCGTAGTCCTGATAATCGCGTAGCCACAGAAAAAGCCCAACAAATTCTTTCCCTGTAATAGAATTCACTGTTCCGTGGCTTCGCAATAATCACTGTTTGAACTTCACAGTTCGAACATCTGGCGTTCGATCGTCAGCCATTTTGACGGACTGATATAGACCCAGTAAAACTGTTTTGATTACCAAACTGAACTATGCTACATTTTTTTGCATTTAAGTTGAGACCATTGCCCTTACACCAGTTGCTAACATGGCCTAAGGCATGTTGGAGCAATTGTGAGTCAGTTGAAGACTGAATAACAACACTCAATTTACAGTCATCTGCAAACTTAGCTAACCATAGGCCAGAAGTGTTGGCCTAAAGATCTGAGAAATATATGCCAAAATAGGAGATGCACAAAACTGAGCCCTGTTGTATGACACTGGTAACTGTTTTGCTTTCAGAAGTGACACCTTTTACTCTAACCACGAGTTTTTTTCAGCCAATCAGTTAGCTATCCATCACACATCATAATGATTTATATTCAGATTTACAAGTCAGTCAACAATGCTTGCATGGGGATAGTCTCAAAGGCCTTGGCCAGGCCTAGATATGCCATATGCACTGCATAACCACTATCCACTGCTTCAGTTACTTTTTCGAATAAATTAATGAGGTTTAATAGGCAGGGCCTTCCTTTGATAAAGTGAAATTGATGAGGGTCCAGGCTTGAGAGATTTTCTATGTCCAGATTAATGAAGTCTGAGGTGAAATGCTAAAAATAGCATTACATATGAGACTAGTGAGACTAATGGGTCTATAGTTACCAGGGTCCATGGCTGCGCCACCCTTGTGTAATGGCATGACAATACCTGCTTTCCAGGCTTCAGGAATGTAACCAGTGGAGAGACTTAGATTAAAGAGGTTAAGTGGGTGTTCAGAAAGGCCATATGTGGTACTGATAAACAGGCAGCTTGATATGTTGTCAGGGCCTGAAGCATTCTTAGTTTTTAAAAGGGCTGAGAGAACTTGTTCCATAGTAATTGAAGGGGGTGGCTGGGATTGTGGAACCTGTCAGATAGCTATAACTGTGTCTAGAGTAAAATGTGCACTAAATTTGTTTGCTAGAATGTTAGTTATTTCCTTTGGATCAGAGAGTGAAGCATTCTTGTGAACTTGCTCCAAACACTGTTGGGTGTTAGTTCTTAACTTCATGATGTACTTAATGAAATATGTGCAGTTATTTTTGGTTTTAGTGGCTGTTTTAAGTTTATATTCAGCTTTGAGCTACCTGATGGTGCCCTTAAGCTCTTTGCCAGTTTGCTTAAGTGTGCTGTTAGGGTATGTAGAATGAGACCTCTTATAATCAGTTTCTTTTTCTTGTTATATGATTTATTTATATAGGTTTAATACTAACTCTTTGTGTTGATTTTCAAGCGAACTGATGGAAATTTTTGCCCATCTTTGGCAAGAACATTAAAGCCTAAAATAAACAAGGGCATGTCATTCCTGACTCAGTGGTACTCTAACACTGTTTGTGTGTCTCTGTCCACATCAGAGTGCAACAGCAAAGATTAATTTGTTTTTGAACCAAAGCCTTGGAATGTAGTCCCCATATCAGTGAGGTCATTATGATATCCTCTGCATTTGCAGCTAGGTTAAAGTCTTATTTAGACGACAGGCAGATTGTAAATGTTACTCAGCCATCACATGGAGACTAACAAAGTAACACACTCCATGCTGTTGGCTTACTGCTTATCTGTATGATCTAAAGCAGTGGTACTACATAGTAAACACCATTCAGGTAACAGATATGCTTATTTTGCTCTTTTTTTTCTTTTGTGTTTTTGCCCTCAGTGTCTGCTGACCATCAGACCCTCTCCCCATCAGTTTGGCTCATTCATTCCTCATACACAGGAGATGAGAGCCATTGGAGGTGGACTGTCATTTTAGGCAGCCGCGAGGACTGATCACTGTTTTTTATGTGAGCCTAGTTCCATAGTGCACACCCAGAAAAATGCCAAGGGTTTGGTATGCAATGGATATCAGCAAGGGAGTGCTAATCATTTCAGTAAAAAGCTAATACTACTGAGGGGTCTGTGGTCTCTACTCAGTGTACAACGACAGGAATGTGCACCCTGGAATGTGCTTCTACCCCCCAGGAGAGGTGAACTGGTAAATTTGCATCATTCTTCGCCTCCTCCACATCAGCTCCAGCAACTATCTGAGCCATGTATTGAATTTGGGTCACGTGGGACAAAGTCAGGGCTCTATCCACATATTCCAGTGCAGCTAGCTAGATATGATAATTCCTGTTCAGATATTTGTTTACAAGTGTAGTTTAAACTTACTGTTTTCAACTTTGCTAACTATGTTAGTTGTACATTGTTTTGCTTCTACTTTAACACTGTTATGCTACTTGCTTGAATTATTATACGCAGGTCGTGAATAAAAATAGCTCCTCATGATCCAGTCCTCTTAAAGCTGGTATGACTAAATAAATAAACAAACAAACAAATAAATATATAATGCAGTAACAAATGTCCTATAGGTCAGGTTTGATGGTAGTTCTACAGGCGGAGGTTTGATGGTTTGTTTGTGTCTTTCGGCTTTTCCCCATTAGGGGTCGGACTCGCCAGAGCGGAACTCCGGTCCGCTAATGATTGGCAGTAGGTTTTTACGTGCTGGCTTGCCGGGCCTAACGCACAACCTTCAATGAAGGAATGCCCATTCACACATGATGCAAAGAAGACGCTCTAACTGAGAATTGAACGGGTTATGACATTCTGGGGATAGGTATAGTAGTGCCTATTTTTTGTAAATTTATTGGTACAAACTCAAGACAAAGGATTATTCAGCAACAGCATGTTTCTTGGGGTGCTTCTGTAAAATGTTGCTTTGTATGCAGTCTCAGGAATATGACCAACACTCAGAAGCTTTTGCAAGCCCCCTCAGTTTGTTTTGAGAAATTGAAAATTCTGTAAAGCTATAGAAAAGAACATGGGGACTGGGTATCAGCGAGGCACTGGTCAGTACAAAGAACAATGAGAGGGACATGCATCTGAAACCAAAGTAATTTATTAGCAAGCCAGCATGTTTCACAAACCAAACTACTTTCCTAAAACTTTCTAAGGCTCTGCCTAAAGTGCAGTGGCAGGGGATGGTCACTAGAGGGCATAGTTGGGAGTGGGTGATGATGGGTATAGTGGCTTGCAAATGAACACGGTGTTGTTATTATCAGAATCAGGCTGCTCAGACAAGAGTAAGAGATTTCCCTCACTGCTTATGCTCTCTTGAAGAGCTTAGATCTTATTATAAAATCTGCTACATTGGTGTTATCAGTCTTTTTATTGCCTCAGTTCATGTAATAAGCTCAGCTCAGCTGATTAGCTTCGTCTTTCCTTCCTTTTCCTGGTTATGCTTGATGACACCTCTACTTAACTCATTCAATCCAAACAGCAGGAGGCCAATTAATTCCCTTGCTTCCTAAGGTCTTTTAAGCCAGGAAACTACTTGCTTCCTGATGGCATTTCTCAAAATCCTCTACTGAAAGCACAGTAATATTTGCAATGTCTGATAAATGGTATGAGTAACAAAAAAAATATAAAACGTGAAAGCTCTTCAGTAGACAATGGGCTATACATTGGTGTCAGCATCAAAGGACTATCTGTTTATGCTAAGTTTATGTTGCAGATATAAGAAAGAAAAAAAAATATTTTGTATGCCTAGTTACTAACATTATGGTCAAACAAACTGATATCTCTATAAGTATGTAAGATAGAGCCAAGATATCAGAGGAAGGATTGTTTGTTTATTTGTGTGAGAGCTTTCCAATGATATGTGAGAAGATGGGAGAGCATGCTTCTGCTTTATGATACTTCAAAATCTATGCAAATTATGAATATAGTAATTTCACAATATTTCAAAACAATATTAATCTATAAAACCATGTGTGTTTGATGGCAAGTATCTGTGGCAACATAGTGTGCCTTAATGTTTACATACGATGACACCATTTGTTCAGTTGTGGTCTTATGAATTTAATGAACTTATGAAAAATGTAGGTAGTAGTCATTACTGCTTTACCAAAATAGCATTTATATCTCAGAATTTCTTCACGTAACCCACCAGGTTTTAATGTTGTTATTTTACTAACATTCAGTGCTTCTTACAATACCCATAAAGTGGCAATATTACACTCCATTTTTGCTTTATCATTGTAAACATGGTAAATGTCTCACATTGTTCATGACTTTTTTGCAAACACTTTTTTAATAGCTCCTGTTCTGTATATCTCATGCTAACCATTTCACTGTACATGCTTAGTAAATCATGTCAGGTTGTAGATACCACCTTGCTGCCTTAGTTTTAGGCATGCATCTGTACTAAGACTTCAGAAATTAGACCCCAAAACATTGATGAGTATACTGATTGCAGGAGTGCAAGGAAGTCTGCTGTAAAGATGAATACTCTTATAGGATGCAGGAGAACTCTGCTCTCCTGATAGTGCACTCTTGTATTAGTTTGAAAGTGCATGTGTGGAGGATAGCATTACATCATAAACCAACAGGCTTCTGTGAAGGCCACCTTCGGCATGATGTGGTAACCACCTAAATTAAGTCAGGAGCAATCCCGTCTTGGATATTTTCCTCAGAAGAGATCCATGCCATAGACAACAAGTGTTATCACCATCAAACCATCAACACCTCATGCTCAGTCGCTCATTTTGGCCAAGTTACAGCAGATAGCATTAAAGTAGAAGCCCTACATTGAATATTCCAGGGCAATTGCATAAACTTCAGACTGCTACAAAAGTCATTATGCACATAGGGCCTTCACTGTCTATTTCCAGAAATAATTTAGCATTCATTGGCTGTTCCTTAAAACAGGTAATCCCAATTCTCAGTTAACTTTTCATCTGTAGGTTTAAGAACTCAAGGCACTCAACTGTGCAGTTTTCTTAGGTCAGATTCATGCTTAGCTGTTTGTGTAACTATTACAGGATATGTTCATTGAAGCTCTGTTGTTGTGTCTTTCAGCTTTTCCCGGTTAGGGGTCGCCACAGCGGAACTCCGGTCCGCTAATGATTGGCAGTTGATTTTTACGTGCTGAGTTGCCAGCCCTAACGCACAACCTTCAACGAAGGTACGCCCATTCACGCATGTCTCCAGTCCACGCAGAAGATGCTCTAGCCGAGAGTCGAACCGGTCAGCGTCTTACTAGATATATCTATCTATATTGGGTGGGCCCACCGTGGGCCATAGTGGTGGTGGTGTTGGGAAGCACAGCTATGACTTACCATGGCTCAAGCAATGCATGCTAAAAAGGCTGAAATAGTTCTTTTTTTTATTTTGTACAGAGCTTCAATGAAATACTGTATTTTATTTCTATCTGCCTAACATTTAGTGGTGTCCTTCTGGTTATGGCTTCTTACCTTAGCCATGGACATTTTGTCATAGATGTACCAGACAGTCCAATAGTAAACAAAATGTATCTAGTCATAGCGAAAGATTTTGCTTGTATATTTAGTGACCTGATTTCCTTCATAGACAAGTCAGTTAACCAGAAAGAAATGAACTACTTAACTAAGATGGGTCACAAGATGGGTCACAAACTGGCTCAAAGACAGAACCCACAGAGTGAGAGTTGCTGGAGCCATGTCAGACTCGAAACCAGTCACAAGTGGCGTCCCACAGGGTTCTGTCCTGGGACCACTCTTGTTCGGTATATACTTTTCCGAGGTACAGGCAAACGTGGGAGGACTATGGCTCACCAAGTTCACAGATGACTGCAAACTGGGCGCCATAATCAACTCTCCAGCTGACACAAACATCCTTCAAAAAGGTCTCACAGAGACAGATAACTGGTGCCAGCACCATGGTTTAAAGCTAAATGCCAAAAAATGTATAGTCATACCCTTTGGCAAAAACAATGTGCCCACAAATTACCACATAGGCGGAAACCCATTAAGTACAGAGAAAGTTATTAGGGACCTGGGGACCCAAGTTGATAGCAATCTCTACTTTGAAAACCACATTGCCAAAGTGGTTAGAAAGACCTTCTACATAGCCCACCTCATCACGAAGGGTTTCACATCTAGATCAAGAGAGGTAATCGTGCCTTTATTCATCCCTCATCAGGCCCATCATAGAATACAATGCCCTTTTGGAATGTACCTTACCCGACACCTGCAGCAATTAGAAAGACCCCAAAAGTATCTCACCAAGAGGATCAAGGGTCTCAAACAGATGCCATATGCTGCTCAGTTAAAAACTCCAGCTCTACTCAGTTGCATACCGCCTACTTGAGGTGATCTATGCCTGACATACAAAGCTATGTCAAATCCAGAATTAATGGACATGCTCCACCTCAGTAAATCTAAATCCCTTAGAGCCACATGCTCGAGGCACTTGAACCTCAGCACAGAAATAAATAGAACTTGCTGGAGGGACGGGTTCATAACCCAGAGGCTCCCTTCGCTCTGGAATAGAATTCCAGTTCATGTGAGGCAGAGCACCTCACTGAATCTCTTCAAGAAGAATCTCGATAGGTGGATGGGGGATCGTAGGATTGTCCCAGGGATTACTCCCGTGTCACTATTAGACAGAGGCACAGTAAACTAAACCTTAAAAAGGGCACAGTATACTCAAATCAAGGGGTGGCGTAAGCCATACAGAATCGGGCTAGGCTTATAATTGCCTCAGGGCAGATAGCCTAGTATGAACCTATGAACCTATGAACCTAAGCGTGGTATTTATGTATCATCTTTCAGTTTCTGAGCCTGCATTGTTCTCTGCTTAGGGGTTGGTCTGCATACATCCTATAGGCTATCTGCCGAGGGGCATTTACAAGCTAGCCCAGTTTTTAGTTGGCTACGCCACCCCTTTTAGTATGGGGAACTATACCTATTATTGCTGTGCCTCCTCTCTTGAGAGCACACACTGAGGTAATCCCTGGGGTATATCCTATGCATTATTACTGTCAAAGTATTCATTCTACAAACCTATTCACACTGAGTATTGTAGTAAGGTATTCATGTGTGGCTTTTGTTGATAAGCACACACTTTCACTAGTGCTGTGGTTTGTACTTACTGCTCAGCTACGTGCATTTATCAATCCGTGTTTCAAGTCCCATTTGCAAACTGACTCGCTGTTCTAAAGGCAGCTACCCCTGTAAGTAGTTGCTATCACTCATAACAGGCTTGCGTAAGATCAGAGTTTGAATGTCCCTCAATATTCTTCTTTAATGTGTAGTATTGTTCAGTAAAGCCCTGTTGGGGTTATCTAAGAGCTAACCTTGTTCAGGTAAAGCCTGAAAGCTGATTTGCTTTGTGTTGTAAGTTGTTCTACTAGGGTAGTTTACCAGTATGTCATGTTAATGTTTAAATACTTTATTCAGGATATTAGTTGTATAGCTAGGTGACAACAATGCCACTGTGTATAAACTGTACGTTAGCCGGGTCTATATTAGATGCATGAAAAGACTTTAGTGCGAACGCTCACATGAGCGAAAATGCCGGGAATCGAAACTGTGATTGTGGGGTCATGTTACAGTGAGGAGTGGGATATTTGCCCTTTGCTCACTGTAGTGTAACCTCGGAGTTGGAATATATAGTTAGCGGGGCACCCCCCACAATAGCAAGTTCGATTACCGGCATTTCCGATCATGTGAGAGTTCACGGTAAAGTCTTTTCGGTTTTATAATATAGACCCAGTTAGCCTAGGATGACCCCTAACATCTTCCTGACATAACCTTGTGCATCTGTATCATTTTTTTCTGTCTCCATTTTGGTCTGTAGTGCAACACGCTCCATGTCCTTTATTCTTTAGCTTTCTCATTTCCCCTCCATATCATGCCACTTTCTAATGACTTTCCTCTGACTCTATCCATCACCATGATATCTATTTTTGTCCTTGTATGGCCCCCCAAAACTCAAGACAGTGCTCATGTTGTGGCCAAACCAAGGACCAGTATAAATAAAAGCTACTTCTTTGCTTCCAAAATCTCTTCCTGTGAAGATATACCAAAACATCCTGTTTGTTGCTACTACTGCCTCTCAAGTTGTTCCCTGTGGCACATTTCTGGTGTAATTAATAGCCCCAGGTCCTTTTCCTGTTCGGTGTCCTCAGTTCCACTCTCCTCAGCTGGTACTTCAGACTGGAGTTGTGACCTAAGTGCTGTACTTTGTATATGTGTGCACATGTTCAGCCTTTCTACATCCCTTTTTAGACTCATTTGACCTTCCCCCAGTCTTTGCTTTTTCCAACAATGAGAGTGTTTTTGTGCCTGTCTTTGCTTTTTCCAACAGTGCTTTTTCCAACAGTGAGAGTGTTTTTGTGCCTGTCTTTGCTTTTGCCGACAGTGAGAGTGTTTTTGTTTTCTGTTCCCTCATATGTGAACAAACACACTGAAGAGTACAGGATCAAGCAGTGACTTCACTGATGTTCCACTAATCACTTTCCTTATTTTTGACATATCCCTGTTACTGCAGTGTTCTGTGTCATCTAGGCAACAATCTGTATGCAAAAGTATCTGTTTTTAGTAAGCCAGTGCACAGGTCTTCCAGAAACAACACTTCACAACTATTTTTTTATGCCAGACATATGTATAAACAATATTTTTCTTTTCTTTTTTTTAACCTTAACTTTTGCTTAATGTTATATTGTCTTGTATGCATGCATTTCATTGTACTGTATCACTTTTGTTTGTGCTATTCTTCATTTACATTAGTAAACATTGCTTATTTTTATTTTACGGTTTATACAGTTGTATTAATTAGTACATGTCTTGAGTTATCCTGCTTGTGAATGGTGTATATTTTATGTGTGCTTTCTTTTCTAATATATTTTTATATGTTTTACCAAATATCCATTTCCAAATTATTTAAATCGGTAAGAGGTTGCAGGTTAAATTGAAGACAGACCCTTCTTCCTTACTGATGTTCACTAAATTTGTTGAAGTAAGGTAACCTCAGAGAAGTAAAACCACCAAATTGTTAATGGAAATGCATGATTTTGAGCTATGGACTGCTTTCATTTTGTTAATGTACTTATTTTGTAGCTAGAACAGCCAGTTAAAAATTCTTTTAACAATTTTCTTTTGTGAATAGCCACTAATCCCAAAATTGAATACTTATATTGTATTGGAATATGATAAATTCTGGTATTGGAAAAATATTCTACAGTTTTAATCCACCAGTGAAAAATATTGGGTCATGTCCTTCACATATGCAACAAGCACAACCATGCCAGCAAAATTTTAATAGAGCAGACACTTTTGTATTGAATAGTCCTGTTTCTAAAATTTGATGTCAAACTTTTATATGACTGTCAAATTTTTAATAAAGATGTGAGATGAAGGACCGAAGAGCACCGTTAATTCCAATCAACAATTTATTAAGGTACTCAGCAGTAGAGAATCTTAACCCATGAGAATTATTTCTAAATACTTACTTTCTCCAAATACTATATGTCAAATTATGAATGTTTGCAAAAAAAAATGCAAGTGGAGTGACTGTAGTCATTGCAGTCATACATATCAACCTGGAAACATCAAAAATCTGGACAAAGGTCCATGAAAAATAGGTACAAATTTGCACACTGATTAACATAAAATTTGCAAACATAATTATGGAGCCCCACCCACTCCAATGGAAGTGTGGGATACCAACTTTTAAATGCAAACAGAAGAACAAACAGCCAAACTATGATCAAGAAACACTAAATAAGAAGGACAATAGTGTTTTATTTATATTAATATTTGAACTTGTGGAAAACTAAAATATAATATTATTTTATAAAATAACATTAACTGGGTGTGGTTGCTCTTCCGCCTTCCTCATTAAATAACATAAAATATAAACCAGAATAAAACTGTTTTATTTATATTATTAACATCTGAACTTGTATAAAACAACTTGTATAAAACTAAAATACAATTCTCTAGTGTCAGACAATATACATTTATGTACATCCTGTGTACATTATCAACACAATTATCTGCATATTATGCATGGTGCCACCCCAAACCAATAAGATATATATGTTTACACTTGCGTATAAACACACACACACACACACACACACACACACACACACACACACACACACACACACACACACACACACACACACACACACGCACATACACATACACACACTCTCTCTGAACCAGGAAAAAAATACTTAACTATACCCACACATATTCTGCATCTTCCAATAAAGACATCATAAATAGTTAAGTACAACCCCATGCAAGTCATCAAGCAACTGGATCTAAATAATGCAACAGATAATACAGTACAAATAATTCACAGCACTAAGAATCAACCTATAAATCAATAAAAGCAATAAAAGGCTAATAAATAACTATAATTAAGGCGTAAAATAAAATTATTCAAACTAATTACAAAATCAAAACTATCCAAATAAAACCATAACCTGCAAAACAGATCTCACACCATTGTACTTTTAGGTGATTTCAGCGTTCACAATATTAACTGAAAGTCTGGTATTTGCATTATGCAGTCTGATTTTTATTTGATCTCAGCAAAGAACTAGACTTTCCATTTAGAATAAATAATGCATTGGAGTTATTGTTTTCAAATATAAGTGGTGATATTCATCATATTATACGATTGCCACCATGTGGTACATCTGATCACTTAGCATTGGAATTTGTCATAAATATGAATTTTATTTCTATATGGACCCCACCCAATTCGGCTTTGTTAAGGGCAGATCTTGCCTCTTAAACCTAGTTGATTTCTTTGACACAGTTACCAAAGCCATAGATGAGGGCAAGGTAGTCCACACAGCCTACCTGGATCTCGCAAAAGCCTTTGACACAATACCCCACTCGGGCATCATAAATAAGCTTACCAGCTTAAATATCAACCCCTATATCACAAGATGGGTTGCAAACTGGCTCAGAGATAGAACCCACATGGTCAGAATCGCAGGTGCCATGTACGAATCCAAACCAGTTACAAGTGGCATCCCACAGGGCTCAGTTCTGGGACCTCTCTTGTTCGGTATATACTTCTCTGAGGTTCAGGCTAACATGGGGGGATTGTGGCTGACAAAGTTCACAGATGACTGAAAACTGGGGGCCATAATCGAATCTCCAGCTGACACAAGCATCCTCCAAAAGGGTCTCACAGAGACGGATGCTTGGTGCTGAGCCACAGCCTCAAGCTAAATGCTAAAAAGTGCATAGTCATCCCCTTTTTGAAAAACAAGGTGCCCACAAATTACCACATAGGTGGTAATCCATTAAGTACGGAAGAAGTAATTAGAGATTTGGGGACCAACGTAGATAGTAATCTCTCCTTTGATAATCACATTGTCAAAGTGGTTAGAAAGACCTTCTATATAGCCCACCTTATCACAAAAGGGTTCGCATCTAGATCAAGAGAGGTCATTGTGCCCCTCTACTTGTCACTCATCAGGCCCATAATTGAATACAATGCCCCTTTTGGGATGTACCTTACCCGACACCTGCAGCAACTGGAGAGACCCCAAAAGTACCTCACCAAGAGGATCATGGGCTACAAACAGATGTCCTATGCAGCTCGACTAAAGAAACTCCAGCTCTACTCAGTTGCTTACCGCCTACTCAGAGGCGATCTATGCCTGATGTACAAAGCCATGTCAAACCCAGAATTAATGGACATGCTCCACCTCAAAAAATCCAAGTCCCTTAGAGCTACACGCTCCAGGGACCTAAACCTCAGCACAAAAATAAACAGGACATGCTGGAGGGACAGATTCATTTCCCAAAGGCTCCCCTCACTCTGGAATAGAATCCCAATTCATGTTAGACATAGCCACTCGCTGACCCTCTTCAAGCGAAATTTGGACGCGTGGATGGGAAATCGCAAATTCACCCCTGGGATCTCTCCTGTGTCCCTGCTAGACAGAGGCACAGTAAACTAATCTTAAAAGGGTACCTTCTGTGACCTACTTTACAGAGGCACAGTAGGCTAATCTAATAGGGAGGCGGAAGCCAAATACACTCTGCCTAGGCTTATAAATGCCCCAGGGCAGATAGCCTAGTATCTACCTATGAACCTATGAACCTATTAAGATGATAGTAACTAGGTATGACTAAAGAGGCTTCAGTAAACACAAAAGGATTGATGGCATAAGAAATATTAACCAGATTGGCAAATGTCAATATGATCATAGGAGGTTACTAGGCTAAGGGCCCTGGGGCCCTTACCAACCTAGCCAAGAGTTTATCCCCAAAATGAACCGTCAGTCAACACCTGTCATCCCTGTCAATGAGGGACACAGTTGAAACCCCTGGGACAAATGTATCTGTTAGGAACTCTGTTTTTAAGTACTACTATCTTTCAAATTTATAACGTTAGAAATCAAAAAGTCTCTAAAATGAGTGGACAAATTATCCCCCCCCCCCACATATCCCTAGTTAGGTTTACCATGCAAACCTCTCAACTTCTTAGTACAAGAATTTTGAACAAAGCTAAAAATGGTAGAGCGAACAAAGGCTCAAAAAGGGACTTGTTTCATATTGATCTTACAAACTTAGAAAATAGATAGATTAACAGTTTTTGCATTAGCATGCATTTACTGAAGGAAAAAGTCAGAAACTCAAATGTCAGTCATTATTTAGTGACTTCAACACTCAAGTGATTTTCCAGAAAACCACAGATTTTATGAGGAAAAGACCAACAAATTATAGGCTAAAATCTGGATAGTTGCGAGGTATGCATACAATGTAGAAGAAGTCCTTCAGAACATTTTCTGCTAGGGCGTGCTGGAGGATAGATTCCATCACCAAAGACTCCCTATCTGGCAATAAAATCCAAATCCCTGTGAGGCAAGAGCACCTACTGGCCTTGTTCAAGAGAGAATCTTGACCAATGGATGGGGAATCGCAGATATGCCCCCTTACCTATCACTCACTGCTGCTAAACAGAGAGGCACAGCAAATAATGGTATAGTTCCCCATACTAAAAGGGTGGCGTAAGCAACAAAACTATGGGCTTTTGTAAATGTGCTCGGGGCAGAGCCCTAAGTATGAACCTATGAACCTATGCTAAGAACCAGTTTCACTTTACTACTCCCACGCACGCTTGTACACATACACACACAGATGTTTGCTGCACAAGGATTTTTTCTGCTGTGGAAATTAAGTAAACAGAAAAAAATAGCCAACTTTCACAATTAACCCAAATCAAGATGTTGCCGGCTAGTATGGAGAAACATGATGTGCTATCTATGTGTGTATAACATCAATCCCAAAAGCATTCTGGGAAAATGTAACTGCTCAGAGTAAAGAAACCCTTCATGGTTAAATTCATGACTAAACCCTGATATGGAAAAAAGTAGCATGAAACTGAACTCCAGATATGCACTTTCATTTCGAGGTAAAAAACACACATTGCATTTTCAGTCTACTATACATAATTAAACTAAATACACACTTTAGTTAAGATTAGGGAAGAGGTGTCACTGCAATAGCAATATGTTGAAAAGTGAAAAGCATACAAGCAGAACAAGAAAAAAACGAGTACTTCCCCAGTTAGTTCCTCTTCAGTTGTGTTGTTTGTGTAACCCTGGAAAACATTACAGTTATATTCCAAGCAGTTTGCTGTTTTCCTCTTGTCCACCTCAAACTGGGTGGATGGATCCTGTAGTTGAGATGCAAGCTGCCCCTTCAGCAAAGGATGCGCTTGGTAGTGCAGTCAGCGTAGGTTAATAATCAGCACCAACAAAACACAAAATCATGGGCTTCTTTAGAAACAACAAAAAGGTGAGTACATAATCTCGTATGAGCTAGGGTTTACAATCAAACACCCCTCCACCCCCCCGGTCAGGCCTAGGTGGGTCAGTTGCAAACTACAACTCAGGATTTCAACCCAAAATGACCCATTTCTACTACTAGTCCATTTTAAATTAGATTTGCTACAATCGCAAAGTTAGCTTTTTAAATCCCAATTGCTATTATTGCTATTAATGACTAGCACACTTCTAAGGCTTACAGCATTACTATGTCTTTCATCTGCAGCCCAAACCATGAATATCCCCACAGTTTTTATTGCTTGTTTCTAGCCTTTGTTGGAAAATCTTTGTCAAGAAATTATAGAGCTCTATAAAAATTAAACATAATTAGTAACAAACTTTTACTTTACCTGCTGGAGGTGGAGGAGGAGCCGGGAAAAGAAGTAGTAGCAGAGATATATTTTTTCATGATGATGACTGGCTAGTGACTGCTGCACAGCTCCATGTCCAACGAGATTGCTCTGTTGCTTGGGGAAAGGGTTGATTTCTGCCTGCCTAAACTAAATAAATATTAGCTGGAGCCTATATTATTTTAATTTGAACAAAAAAACACTGACTGTCTGTGTATGACAAACTTGGAGACTTCACACTGCATCCCTGGGATGATCTAATCTGACTGTGGAATCTGGATTTTCTGAGAGCTGTTGCAGGCTGCAGCCAGCTTGTGACATGTGATTGATCAAGTGTATGAAGTGCACACATGTGAGTCTGTAAACATAAACAAACAAACTCTGACTCAGTTCTCAGCCGAATTCCGACAGGCTGGCAGGCTGGTCAAGAAGCTCATGTCATCACGCACGCCTCTGCAAGCGATGACGTCAGCAAAAAAAAAAAAGACGGGAAATTTGGGAATTAAGGGAGGCACTTGGAAACTCATGGCACCCAATTATTTGGACCTTAAAACCAGTAAATACTGAGGTATTTTGTACAGTTGAGAGATATGATTGCGGTAAATATAGCTAAGTGTATATAAGATTGAACCACTTTACTGAGCAATCTACCTGCCCAGTTTCTTGACATCCATCCAATTGTAGGGTAAAGCCAAAATAGAGAGAGTTTAAGCTGTGGAAAAGAGATGTATGCTATAAAGACAATATTCTCTTTAAGAAGCAACTGTAAGTTATTAAGAGAGAAACGTCTGGTATAATCAGAAATTAAGGTTCCATAAAGCCAAGCCTCTCAACCTTCAAGTGCAAGAAATCTGAGTAAAGCCAAAAATAATGGGGGAACAAAGCCCCAAAATTAGGGACACATTTTAAATATCGCTCTTCTAAACTTAGCTACTTGATGGAATAACAGGTTTTGCATTTTCTGAAGGATATGAAGTTTGAAACTCAATTGTATGTCATTATTTAGTGACTTTGATCCGTAATGATTTGTCAGAAAATCATAAATTTTAGGAGAAACAGATCAAATATGAGCGAAACTGTGGATAGTTGAGAGGTATGCATAAAGCGCAGACAAAGGCATTTGCCAGGACTGCTCTGATAATATTGGCCAAGCTTGTTAACACAAACTATTCCATTCTGTATAATTGATTCAAATCAGTCAGGAGTTTACCAACTCATGTTCCACCATTTTAAATATACCTTTAACCAATGGAGCTGTTAACAAAGACTAGGGAACTTGGGGGGATACCCCATAAAATTTAGATTAGATTTTCCTGATTTTTCCCACATGAAGTGTACCATGGAAAAAAACAGAAAACTTTTACAAAAAAAGTGTGGTTCTCTAATTGATAAACCCTGGGGATTTGTTTTTGAATTGAGCCCATTAATGTGACTGTTTAATGCCAGCCAAGAAACGTTAGTGAATTTGCCAGTCAAGCCCAATTCTGAAAACTACTATCATAACCAGATATTTTGGCATTATTTGGGATTTATTATGTACCTTGTAAGTTTACCTATCTGTTGTGCTAGTTTACAAAGCCAGAACAGTTTGTGTGTGTCCATTCATGTGTATGTGTGTGTCTGACTGTCTGCACTATGTGGGCTGGGTATGGGAAACCATGTGTCCATGTGTGTGTGTGTGTGTGTGTGTGTGTGTGTGTGTGTGTGTGTGTGTGTGTGTGTGTGTGTGTGTGCAGCAGTGGGGCCCTAAATAACACCTTGATAATCACTGCTAAGCCCAACAATCCAGATGTTTTACACACAATCAGAGCCATCGGTGGCAAAGCCTGAATAGGTAAACTGCACTAAGTTTGGTAAAATTGCACAATTGCAGGACCTAGAGGTGATCATTACCATTTAACAGTGGACTTCTTTCAAACTCAAGTATTTCTTAACTTTTTATCAACTCAGTTGTAATAATAAAACACATCAGTTCTATAGTGTAGTATAATTCCACTGCTGAGGGTCAGCAAAGTTGCTTTGAAATATTGACCGTGCATGGATATGCTCACATAGTTACAGATACTACTCGCTGATAGGACTGCAGTTTCCATCAGTAACAATGCAGCTTTATGTTATTTGCTGATGTGATTTACTTTACTGCTTAAATTATTTTATAAAAGTTGCAAAATTAAAATGAAACTTATTGCAGACTTTTACATGGATCACCTTATTGGGTCAATGAACTTTTATTTTAGAATGTGGACTTCTAATAGTGGTTGTTTTGTTTTCTGCAATCAGATGTCTAAATTTAGGAGCTATTTTTAGGAAAGGTATATACTAGAGGAATTCTATCCGTATAGTGATTTATCTGTCAAAAATTCTGACTCAGCTCAAAAAACACCTATTAAAAGATGCTTAATCCAAATGCTTCCTGAACAGTGTTAGTTAATAGCCCAAGGTGAATTTTCATGAAACAATCACAGTACCATATTCTGCTCCTATTAAAGGTGCCAGATAGATAAGACATAGTACCCACTACTAAGATTCTATCTTTTCAGTCCTCATGTTAACACTTGATCATCTGCCTCCATCATATTGTCATAGCAATCTTCTGTCTTCCTTATATTATCACACTCATTTTTTCCAGCATTTCAAATCAACAACCCTATTTTATTGGCAGAGCTACATCTGTTCAGATGTAGTTCCCAAAAAAGATATCACCCATGAGCTCTCCCTGAATTGTCAGCTCCTGGAATACCTTTGTCTTGGTCCAAGAATGTGGCAGTATGAGTCATGTTTCATACTTAAAGATTGGTTTCTCTTTTCTTTGAGGTATGTATGACTGTGAACTTATATAAAAGTGAGAGGTTGTGGGGGTTAAGTCCCCCACATAGAAGGTACAGGGGGGCTTTCCCTCTGCCAAAAAAAGTTTGTGTATGGAGAAAATGCATTTGGTGGTATACCCACAGGAGGTCTGGCTTTGGGTTGTTGAAGTGCCTTTGCTTTAATCGAAATCTCTCCTTTCCTTGTTCTATCTTCTTTCTTCACTAAATGCCTTCTAATCACCAACCACGTCACTGCAGCCTATATACTGTCTGGGAATTTTGTAAACTGCAACATTAACTGTCTTTTTCAGAATATGCACAACTGCTCAGGTTTATTATTTATTTTACATTTGATTACTGGGTCAGTGTCCGGCTGGGCTGGAAGCCCATTTTCAGTGGAAACCTGGGGAGAAAAGCTCCATGCAAAAACAATTCGCAGTTATACAGAGAAATGTGATAAAACAATTCACAATTATGCAGAGAAATATGACAAAAACAGATAGTACAAGTAAGATAGTGAAGACTTAAAGCATCTGTTGGAATTGTATGGTGAATAAAATGCATCATCATTATGGTGTAAATTGAATCAAATGCAGGCTACTCTGAATAACATTGGGTGAGAGAAATATACACAGCATATGAGATAAAAGAGACATTGAGTGCCAAAGTTAATAAACATATAAAATGGTTGATCCATCATTAGTGGCAGAAAGTAATATAGGATCCCTAGTGTGGGTTAAAGCAAGGAAAGAACTAGTGGTTGGAAAAGTATTCTCTGAGACTTTCTTTGAATATGGAGGTGCTGTTGCTGTCTTCATTCCACTGCAGATTATATGGCATGTTATATATTTGTATACATATTTTCGTGTGATATATTTCTGTATGTAACACACTTGTTACACACCTACTTTGCTTATGCAAGTAAAGTAGCAGGCTAGTTTGTAACCCCGGACTGAACTTGATATATACATAAATAAGTGCTTCAATTCATGTATTCTTATGAAATGAGAAGAGTGTAATAGTTAGGGGTACAGGCGTGTGTCGATTGGTAGATTTATCTGTACAGCAGGTACACACACTCCTATTTTTGATATGTCTATCTCTGCACAGTGGCTTGTTCCGTCTCACAGTGTGTCTGTATTACTCCCAGTAATTGTTAACATGTCACGGTTCCTCTCTCTCTCTCTCTCTGTCGAAGCCTGAGAGCATATCATTAAATGTGTGTATTTCATAAACATGGTGTCCCAGGGTTATTACCTGGATGATTCTTTTTTGGTGCTTTTATAAATTATTTTGCAGAAGATATGGCAGGATAAGTATTTGGAGATGGAAAACTGATAGCCATGGCAGGCATATACACAATAGTAATCAGGCTGGTAGTAACTTTTATTTTTAACTTATTTAAAATAGCTACTTGTTTACCTGGTTTAAATGGAGATATCTGTAGAACTAGCTGTATTAGCTTTTTTTGTTGTTTTTGCTGTTTTTATTTATTTTTTACCAGGAGTTTGTTTTGTTTCTTTTAATGATCACAATGGCAAGTGTCTATAGCTTGTATTTGCAAATATTGAAGTGTCTGTGATGTCCTTTTATTTATTATGTGATGGTTGTTTTAAACAGATGGCAATATACTTGTCTGTCTATCTACATTATGAGAAGATATTAATTGGGATGTCTTGGAAATGGTAAACAAATGATGCTATGAGAAATTTTTATTTATTTATTTAACATTTGTTAACTGGGAATGTCCAACTAGGACAGAGCCTATTTTCAGTGGAGGCCAAGGGAGAAACACTCCAGATGCATGTCTTTGGAATGTGGGAGGAAACCAGAGTACCCTGAGGAAACCCACGCGAATGCAGGGAGGACATGCAGACTCCACACTGAAGGCACCCCAGCCAAGAATTGAACTGGAGAACCTCTTGCTGTGAGACAACAACGTTAACCACTGCGCCGCCCAAAATGTTTTTGTTTATTTGTAGCTCTGAGATTCTGTAAAGTGAGTAGGTGCATTTATTTCCCTGGACCCTCCTTGTGTGTTAATTCACTCATTTGAAATATTCAGTATCCAGTGGCATTGTATCATTTTATGATTCCAGTTTAAAAAAAAAGCAAGAGTCATATTAGAAACAAACAGCACTGGCTATAAAGTAAATTTGTGCTTAATCTGTTGATGCATGGTACTTGATATATTTTGGAAGACAGAGTAAAAACACAAAACTTTGTGTTTTGTGAAATATTGTTAATGTGTTTTTTAGATGTATGAGTGCTGGTATTATGTCATTGATATTTTTAACTATTCTTTTTAAATCTGTAATCTGTTTTATATATTCTTGTATTTATTTCCAAAATTTTAATATTACTGTCTGTAAAACAGAAGCTGACATCTGCAAATGCAGTAAGATAGTACACTGAGGGTATGAATGAACCAAAATATTTGTTTCCCTTTTTATGTATTCCTGGAAGTTTATCATGACTTTGTTGATAGGATTGCTGTGCTTCTGTCTTCTGATGGACCGTTCCCAGTATTATCCTTTAACAAGAATATTCTTTATCTTTTTTTTTTCTCACAGTCTGCATTTATATGATAAAACAAATGTCAATGAAAAATGCATTTTGATTTCTTGAAAAACTACGAACACAAGACATGCATTACAAACATTTATAAATGCATATACATATCCCTGAAGTAAAATGGAAGAAGAGAAGTAGACTTTTGACATAGCATAACCCTGTCAATATGTGCAAACAGCATTTGTATAAGTAATGTTTTGTCTATGGAACAAAATAATAAAACACCTAAGTAAGTATTTTTGCAGTGAGGGCAAGTTCCACTTTATTGACCTTGGTAGAGAACTTTTCTTCCTGCACCCCCATACTTAAATTATTATCTGCGTTATTGCAAACAGTTGGGATAGGTAAAACTATGTATGACAACGCATAGCTGTCTCACACAAACAGCAGTTCTGCTGTGCCTAAGAAAGCAATAACAGTTTTTGACTAAGCACACTTTTTGGCATAACATAACTGACAAAAAAAATGCAAAAAGGCCCTTTGATGAAGTGCATGGCAAGGACATGTAGTACCTGTTTCCCTTTTAAAGAAGAAAATATTTAGTCAAATTGTGTTAATAGCTGTAATGTGACCTGCAATATTCTTGCTACCCATTTTCTACTATAAAGTCTGAAACAACACATGAATTTATGCTCAGTATGATTTGATATAAAAAGTGATGTCCCCTGTCCTTTAGTGTACTTCAGCTTGAAGAAAATTATGCAATTCCAAGTACTAAGCTTGTCTGATAGCATGACTTTTAATTTTCAGTTTGCTAATGTACATGTACTGAGAAATAAAATGGAAAACATTTATTTTTTAAACCCATGAATAATTGCTTTTTTTGTTTTTTTAGTCTTGTTGAGCTTTTAAATTGTGTTGGCCTTTGAAATTTGTGATTTCTGAAGTATTTTCATAATTCTAATAGAAGATTGAAATCAAGTTTAGAGGACAGTTACTTAGGAGGCACATCGGGATGCGTACCTCTGTAGAAAGCTTCTTTTCTTTGTATAGTGGTACTAGTATCACAAAGGAACACACACTGACAGTGCACTCTAAAACCACAAATCCTACTCCCAAGCAGCCTGATAATTTACCTGGATACCTAATAAATAGTGCCAAACATGCCCTTGTTGAACCCCTCCTTAAATTGTTCAGCCTGAGCTTAGCTACAGGATTTGTCCCCAAAGTATGGTGAACAGTAGTGATAGTGCCCATACACAAGGCTGGTACTATCACTGTCCTGGCAAACTATAGACCCATAGCCTCACTAGTCTGAGCTACAAAACATGGAATGCATCATATCTGACCTTATAAATTGTAATATCAAAAACCTTAGTAGCCTGGAGCCACTTGAGTTAATTTCTTTTAAAAGCAGATCTTGCCTACTCAGTCTAGTTAACTTGTCTGAGAAGGTCTGCTAGGCAGTCGACAGTTGTCATACTGTTCACACAGTTTATTTGGATCTGACCAAAGTATTTGATACCATGTCCCATGCTGACATTGTAAACAAGCTAAGTGCATTAAAAATAGATCCATTTATGGTGATGTGGATAGCCAAATATCTGTAAAGCACAGCCAACATTGTTAAATTGACAGGCACCTCCTTAGAAAGTATGAAGGCAGCTAGTGGTGCACCCAAGAGCTCAATACTGGGATACCCCCCTCACACACACACTTTAGCATATATTTTTATGATTTCCAGACTGCGAATCAGGACTTTGGGCAAGTAAGTTTGCAGATGGTTACAAGTTGTGCATTATTATCAATTATACAATGACTGGCCATTAGTATTAAAAATTGGCCAGCCCAACCAGCGTGCCCATTGTAAATCCCACAATATACCAACAGAAAAAGGTCCGGTCACCCGGACTTCTTTCCGTTCGTATATTCCAAAACTTTTATTTTTTTTTTTCAACAAAAATTAAAAAAAAAAACCTATAGTCCATACTCTGGACATACCCAAGAGACAGCATGGACGAAATACAAAGAAAATCAGGTACGTTATGTAAAACTAAAGAAACATACCTGATTTTCTTTGTATTTCCTCCATTCTGTCTCCCTCTCCTACTCCTAAAGTAGCCCAAACTTTTTTTTTTAATAAAAAAAATAAAAAAAAAGGAAAACAAAAACTGAGCAAAGAAGACTTTCTTTTCTCTGTTGGTTCCTTTTCAAAGCATTGATGTACTGGGTATGCGTGGGAACACAAGTCCCATACGCATGCACAGTACATCAAAACAACTCAGCAGTATGCCACCAGCCACAGAAGAACAGTAATGCACCATTATACAAAGACAATAGTTAAGGAAAGTAAGTATTTTTTCCTTAAATAATGTCATTGTAGAATAGCAATAACCGACTCCATGGTTGTGGTATATTGAAATTTACCCATGGTTGGCTTTATTTAATCACACCACCCATGGGTAAATCTTCAATATACCACACCATATCATCGGTTATTGCTTAAATATGTTATCTACAAGGAAGAGCAGATGTCATGTACTGTAGTACCCTGAGGCTCTGGCTGCAGTCAAATAGCCTCTCCACATGGATGTTTTGGGGATGAGAGGAGTGCTACTGGGCCTTCAGCACTTTATACATCTTCTCCTCAAATTACTGATCTCTGCAAAAAGGCAACCTTGAAATAATGTTGCACATCAAAAAGAAAGGGGACCTGGGTTTTTACTATCTATGCAAGGAGGTCCAGTGGATCTGTAATTTAGTTGTGATGAATATCATCACCGCACCTGCATTTTACATTTTGGGGCGAATTGCCTAATGAGTAAAGTGAGTTAGAATGTTCTTTCTCTAGACGAGTGCTTTCCAGTTTCCAAAGTCTGTCTCACATTCTTTCATTACTAAATGTTCCATTTTCTGGAATGTCTTTACTTGTATTACCAGTGTTATGTTTAAGATGTTCTTCTCTCTTTTACTTTGCAAGGATGGGACTTTTCAGAAAGCCCTTGTAGACAGATGGCCTATGGGTGTTCTTTATGCATCCACTATCCTTGATCCTAAATGCTGCATAAGCAAGAAAGGAGATGTCCTATTTGATTCTGCAGTTCCATTCTAGCCTTGCCAAACTTAGTTATTAATGATGCTGCAGAGGTCTTGCCACGCATATATTCCTGATCATGTGATGAAGTATCGTTTGTCTTACTCTCAGAGCCAGTATCACCAATCACTCTACAGATTCAGGCTGCTGGTTTGAATCTTGCTGTTCCAAATGATTATCAGAGTGCCAGGCCTATTGGCTCAGATACTCCATATGGTTAAAATGGTCCAGAAACCCTTTACTCATAAAATTTGTAGTGACATTTGAAAGTGTTTTTTCCCTCTTAGATTATGATGGCTGACAAAGCTGTCCTTCAATGACAAGCTTTTCTCCTGTTAGAAAAAGATCTTTTTCTCACTTGGTGTCACTTCTGTAGTGAGTTTTCATGTAGCCATCATTTCTGACTTTTATGATGGGGTAAAGGGGAAAAATCACCTTTCTTAGAGCAATCTTTATGTTATATCTCCTGGTTAGAATTACTGCATCTTCCAGAGATCTTCGTGTTATGTTGAAGCAATATAGACAGCTTCCTTTTAACTGGCTCATTGAGACATCCTTAAATTGTTGTATTGGAAAGCTTTATTTTTGGTTATGGACACTTCAGGCAAAAAGTCTATAAATTCCATTATACTTCTGTCTGCCCCCCCATATTTATTTTTTTCAGGAATATTCAAATTCAAATGAGACACTTCTCACTGTGAATGCACACACAGACAGCTAAGGTATTATACCAGTAGGAAGGCTACCCATAGGAAGGATGACTAACTATTTGTTTCCTTTGCCAAGAACAAGGATGCCAGAGAGGTCACAAACCACTGTTTGTGCAAATATTTGGATAAATCCATTGTTTCCTTTTGTGATAAATATGGGGAATTCTGGATTCTGCTCCTAAGGCTCATTATAATACAAATGCTTCTACCTGTAATGCACTTTTTTTGTAATTTCTACTAGATAAACTGTGTGCATCTGTGACTTGGTCTACCATGTACATGTTACTCAGGAATTATAAGCTTAGGTCAGTGTCTTAGACTGGTGTTTCCTTAACAACAGTGATTCTAAAGGGAATGGGATCATGATGTCCACCAGACATGAGGATTTCTTGTTTTCCTGGTGGCTCTGTTCTCACATGTCCTGTAGCCACTGCATTTTGAAGTAAAGTATGCCAGTCACATGAATACTATTAGTAATATAGATTTGCAATATAAGCTGTGATTGCATGAAACATCTTTCCCTCCTTTTCCGTGCTTATCCTTGTGGCACAGATCCCGTAGTGTTGTTAAACCCTTCATGTGAAGGTCTCTTTCTATAGGGGCACATCTGGAAAAAACTGGAAGGCTAGCGATCTGCTTCAACTAGTGTAGGAGCTGGATGTTGCCCCTTGGAGTGGAGCCAAAGGATGCTTGAAGAAAACAATTATAGCGCAGTCCTAGTTCCTGAGAGCCAATACCTGAATGTGCAGCAGACACAACATGAATCTTAAAGCTGCATCATTATGATGAATGTCTTACCTAGCTGTCACTTAAACTACTTGAGAAATCATGTGACTGTTCAACGGATATGCTTGTTAACTTGTCTGACGTAATTGATTCTCGTTTTGTAGATTTTGATGAATTGCTTGGCTCTTAGTTTCACAAATATGCCTACTTACTTTAAGGCAGTGGCCAATGAGTAGCTTTAATACCAGACAATATGTTGCACATTTTGTATAACTTCATGAATTTGTCCAGCATGATGTTAAAATGATCTAGACTGAAAACAGTAAAAACTAAAAGAAAAATATAGCCAAGCTAGAGTTTCCACTCTGTGATTCTTTAAACCTCTTGTATTAGAGCCACAAGGGATAAGATATGCAAATGAACCTTTAAGGACATTAGGTGTTTCAGCTATATGGCAGTTCCGAATGTCCATGACTTTTTTCTTTTTAAGTCTGTTATGGACAAATTCAGGTCCCTAAAGCCAAACCCCACACAGCTAGTAAACTGCCATATAGCATCAGCTGCTTCACCCTCTCTTCCCCTTTACCAGACATGTAAGCAATTTTTGTAATAACTTTGACACTGTATCATTTTCCAATTTTTTGTTGCCCAGAAGCGAACCCAGATCCCTTATTCTGAATTACAATATTAAGTGCGCGCTCTGGAACTTCAGTGTGACAACTTTATTTAATCCAGTTGTTTGAATTTCTATAAACACCTAAGGAAATAACTGTATGCCACAGGCTAAAGTATACTGTTGACTGAAATAAGATGGCCAGAGTTAGCAATTTGTTTCTCTTTCTTGGGCTTTACCTGCCGCAACCCTCATTCAGAGTGATGTGCCCTACATACCTGTCTGCTAAGAGAAATCAGTGCATGTTGTTGTACCTCACAGGAAAGGGAAAACCCCTTTAATATGTGTTTTTTTTTGGGGGGGTGCTGTCTTGTTTTTGTCTCATAATGTCTTTTGGTCATGTGAGATATGGACAAATTAATTAATATACTGTTTAATGTGAAACACTTTCATAAATTTTATAAAACAGACTGTGAGTCTGACAGTGCATTATTGCTATCAGTGGCACCTCAAACATAACTTTAGATAACCATATTGATTGTGCAGACTATATTGTGCAGACTATATTCTTGGAAGAATTTGTTTAATTAACCTGACTCAGAGACAGACCCATGATACACTTAGCTAAAGACATTATGCTACTTTTACAGGACATCCCTTATTTGCTGTGCTTTCATTTATACCCTGAATGATAATTCCTAGCAGAGTAAAATTAAACTTCCTCTCCTGCTGTGATAGCACAGTGACTGTAAACTGAGATTTTTTTCAACCGAGTATAAAATGAGATGTTCACAAATCTTTTCATTAAATTTGATATGCATCTTGTATCTTTCTCTAACATATTTATTTGTGTCATCCTTTAATGTAGACAGATTTGGGGGTAGTGTGTTCCAAACCTTCCTTAGAAGCCATATAAAGGCAAAATGTATTTTGGTAGGAACCAAATATCTCGCTTAGCCTAAAGGTAACAGCCACCATCTTCTATAAATATTTATAAATTCTATTCTCAGATTTGTAGTTATCCCTATTGCTAGAACACAGTTTATATTAATGGCTAGTATTTTTCCAGAAAAATCTGACTTTTACATTTAACAGTATTTATTTTTGTATTTATATGGTTATTTATTTATTTTTATACTTAGCGTACTTACTTCTGTTGACTGGGTTTAGTGAAATCATGATATGGTATTCATAATAACTAAGGGAAATTTGGTCAAAACAACAGGGAAGATGCCCTACATTTTTTACATCCACATGAGGTAGAACATACTCAGCAGATGGGATCTCAGTTTAATGTTTTATTCAAAGGACAGCACCTCAGGAGTGCAGCAACTAGCTCGTGCACTTCTGGGTACTGGAAAACAAATTCAAATACTTTTTCTGATAAAAGGCTCTCCTACCTTTTTGTTCTACCTGGCATCAAAAATGAATTTGCCATATATTGAGCCACTGAAAGTAAATTTTCTGGCCAGAGAGGAGTACTACAGTATAACATAAATGTCTTCAGGATACAAAATAAATCACTTATGAAGTTTCGCTGGTAGCATTTTGATACCAATTCAGTAGCTTCCAGAGGCTGTAAATCTGATGTAGTTGTACAGTGAAATGAGACAGGGAGTGAGGCATAAAATGATCAGAGAGTAATCACCTAAAAGGGGGTCTGTTAAGCACCCCTAGAGCAGCCTTTTAAACAGATATACATTTATGACATTGGTCTTACATGAAATAATTGCCCGAAACTGTTTATGTAGTTGTAAAGATTGTTTCAGTTCATTTGGACAACACCATTTCCAATTATTTTCTAACTTCATAGAGTAGAAGTACTCTGTTAAATAGATAAATAAAATAGGGAGGTAAAATATGTGGGGAGTGAAGAGTGACAGACAGGGTCCTTTCATATGATCAAATGTCCATATGATTGAATTTTAGCATCTATATTACAATGTCAAAATGTTGTAATATCGAACTCCTAAACATCGACCCGTATTCATCGAAACACATTTACGCGAATTGATGAATACTTGCAGTGCAAAAAAACACTTGCCCCACAATCCCACGTACCTAACCTAACACAACCCCACCCATGTAGTGGCCTTCACCCCCCACACCCCCCCCGACATGAGGGGCTATGCCCCCCCACTACCCCTAACTAAATATACCAACTCCAAGATCACACTACAGTGGAGAAAATGGCAACACCTTGTAGTTGGCCAACTACATCTTTGCCCTGGAAGTATTCATCGATTTGCACAAATGCGTTTTGATGAATACAGTTCGATGTTTAGGCATTCAATATTATGATGTCTCGATGTCGTAATATAGAACAGAATTTCACGTGATCAAGCCAAAATGCTCAAATCCAGATAGATTGAACCAGCAAGAAGAAATTGAACAGTGTTTTTTTTTTTTTTTTGCAGATACCTGGAATGTGAGGGGTTGCAGCCAAGTGGGAATCATGGTATTTGTCCTTTCTCCACTATAATGTGATCTCAGAGTTCAAATATATAAGTATCAGAGCCCCCCTGTAAAAACAGATGTCAGTTTTTTTGTACTAAATCGATTGTCTGGGACTTGAACTTTTGTCTCGATCTTGTGAAATTCAATCATTTGGGCATTCGATCATATGAAATAGATCTGATAGAAGAGATGGAATCAGGGTTGCCAGACGTCCCCATTTGGGCAGGACTGTCCCGAGATCAGCAGCCTGATCCCGAGTCCCACCCTGCCGGTTTAAATCCCGGCCAGCCTCCGCTTTGTTTGTTTTTTTTTTTTGATTGTCCCGTATACCTGGCATACGGGCCAATCAAAAATTGCTAAACACGGAGCTTCTTGTGTTCTGCATTAAACACGAGAAGCTCCGTGTTTAGCGATTTTTGATTGGCCCATATGCTGGTATACGGGCCAATCAAAAATCGCTAAACACGGAGCTACTTGTGTTGAATGCGGAACTGCAATACATTAAACACAAGATTCTCCGTGTTTAGTGCAGAGCTACTGAGCGAGCTCAGTTCTTTAATGTGGAACTGTGTTCCGCATTAAAGACCTTTTTTGGTCTTCACTTGCCGTGAGAGAACTTCTTTTTTTTTTTGTCCCTACCTGGGGGGCTGGAAATCTGGCAACCCTGGATGGAATATATGGAGTTCAAAATGTGATACATGAAATACTTAAGATTTTGGAATAAATTGCACAAATGATGTAGCTGTAAGTCATGAAACTGAGTTCTTTAATGTTACAGTAACAGGTATTTCATGTAGCATACAACTAGACCCACATATATTTCATTTAGGTTCATAGGTGCTTACTAGGCTAATGACCACAAGGGCCTTTTTAAGCTTAGCCATGCATCCCAAATCTCGGACAAGTGCTGATACCCTTGATAAGTGTAAACATGGGCCTAGGAGATGAACCATTTACTGGTTACTTGTGTCCATTAGAGACTTGGGTGCCAAACCAGGGATGACCTTCCGGTTTCCCATCCAGTTGTTCACGTTGCACTTGATGGGGTAGTCTCTGGGACACATACTTCTTCTCCAACAGGTCCTATCTAAATCACAGGCAAGGTTTAAGTCCTTAGAACGGGTAATTCTAATGCTATTTGTGTTGTGGATATGCAGGAGGTCCAGAGCGGGGTCTGACAATGCCCTGTGTGTCAGGCATAGATCTCCCCCCTAAAAAAGCTTGTAGGAGACAGAATACAGGGACACGGCCTTGAGGTGGTCTGCATAGGATATTTTACTTGTGCCCTTTTAGTGAGGAAGCTCTGTGGACGTTCCAACTGCTGGATATGCCTGGTTAGGTACACACCAGAGGGGGCACTGTACTCAATGAATCTGTATTTATCGCACCTAATACAGTGGGACAATGACTTCCTTGGACTTAGATGCCATACCTTTGTTTACAAGTTGGGCAACATAAAATGATCATCACGTGTCTACAGTGGTGAGGAAATCAAAGGCTAGATTACTATCTGTGTGTGTGTCCCCAAGTCCCTGACTACTGCGTCAACTCTAAGGGGAGTGTTATCAATGACAGTTACCAGGGATGGAGGACTTCCTAAAGGATATTACTATGCATTTCTTGAGATGTAGTTTTAGTCCATGGTTCTGACAGCAGTTATTTGTTTGTGTCAGCTCCTCCTGGAGAACATTTGTGTCAGTGTGAGATTCAGTGACAGCTACTAATTTGCAAACATCTGCAAATGTAGTTAGCCGGAGACCACGGACATTAGCTTTCACTTCTGAGAAGTAAACGCAGAAAAGCATACCAAGGACTGAACCCTCAGAGACTCCACTTGTGACTGGCCTCTTTGTAGAGGTGGACTCCCAATTCTAACTTCCTGCGTCCTGTCTGCGAACCAGCTGGCTGCCTACCAGGTGACATATAGGTTTGTACCTAACCTCTTGAGTTTGTTAACAATGCCCGAGCAGGGTATTGTGTCAAATGCCTTGGCCAGGTCTAGGTAGGCAGTGTGAATGATTTTGCCCTCATCCATTGCTTTGGTGACCTTCTCAAAGAAGTACACTTGGTTGAGTAAGCATGATCTGCCTTTGACAAAACCAAACTGGGTTGAGTCTAGTGTCTGAAGGCTTGCTATATCTCTATTGATCATCTCCATGATAATGTTTTGCATGGCTTTACATACAAGACTAGTGAGACTGTTGCCTTCTCCATTCATGATGCACGAAGCCTGTTTGGAGGCTACAGTTAAACAGTAATTCCAGAGGTCATGATAGGTCATGTTTCATGCTATTTAGAAGGCATCCTGGGGTACTGTCTGTGTCCACTGATACAGTGTTCTTGGTCTTACAGACAGCATTAAGGACCTGTTCCCTAATGATAGTAGCTTGTATGGGGTTTCTGTGAACAGTTCTGGATAGGCAGAAGTGTTCTCAGGGTTTATGGGGGCTTTACATCTTGCCAGGTTCTCACTTAACAACAGGAGGTTAGCCTTAGAATAGCTCCTGAATATTCCAAGTTTAGCTGGAGGTCCAGGTTTTATTTTTTACTTCAAAGGAGACTATTTTGTGGTCTGACCTTACCAGGGAAGGCATTAGAGCAGGGGATGCACTGCAGTTCCTCATATTAGTGAGGACCAGATCCAGTATGGTTGCATCCCTGGTTGGTGTTTTGACTACCTGGTCCAGGGAGTGTGTGTTTACAAAATTCAGGAATCTCTGTGCATGTACTTTTGGTGTTGTATAGGATTCCCAGTAAATAGTGGGATAATTAAAGTCACCCATAAGTATGGTATTGGGTTGGATGGTTAGCGTTTCTGCAAGTTTAAATACATGGTATGGGTTTCTGGGTCATACAGGGGGACCTACAGCTTGCAAGGAAGTGGTATTGGATTTTACCTATGGTGATTTGAACATGGAGCAGCTCAAGTGCATTGTTTTGCTTGACCAGCCTTGAAGTACATTTATTTTCGATGTAGTCAGAGACACCTCCACCTTTTGTCCCTGCCTGTGAAGTAGCTGGCCTAAATGTGTGGAAGGCATTATAACCTAGCACTGCTGGTGTGCTCTCCTCAGCTTTAAACCATGTCTCAGTGACTGCACAGATGTCAGCATTCTTTAGGGTAGAGAGAGCTTCTAGGGAGTGGAGTTTTTTGTTTAGACTCTTAGCATTGAGCAGTAATACCTTTAGATTTTCTTGGTTTTGATTTGCTCTGTCGGAAGTACTTTCAGTTTGGCATTGCCTAAAAAAGGCACTATGGAGGAAGACAATGCTTTAGCTAATATTCAAAAGCCTACAGTGGAGAAGTCCAGACCATCCTTGGCAAGCCAGCGTGGTCTATTGACCATCTCCTTCCATGCTGAAAAATACTGCACCCCCTTAGAATGACACCAGAAACTAAGCTAATTATAAAAGTCAATCATCTTTGTTCATATTGTGGCATCATCCTTGGAGAAGGTAAAATGCTGCTCAATGCTAGGCTCACGCAGCCTGACACACATTTCGAGAGCTTCATGATGTCTCTCTTTAAATAGTCTAGGAAGGTACGTCTTAGGTCATTTACTCCCACATGGACTATGACTGAGTTATATTGGTAATTGTAGTCCAATGACCTGAGTAGATTCATAATGTGGCGGATCCTAGCCCCTGATAAGCAACTGACCATAACTTTCTCCTTACTCAGCCTGGTGAGATGGACATCAGTGTGTCTCACAATGAAGTCTCCAATGACTAGAATGTTGGATTGTGTGGTGGCTTGCCTTATGGGGTTAGAGGTAGAGGCTCTATGAGATGTACCTCTATGTGTTGATGTGGGTGTTGTTTTGAAAGAGAGCATTTGGGTCTGCTGAGGGTATTTGTTGTTTGTACTTCATCTAGGAGGTTTTTGCGGTTTAGGAAGGAAATTCTATGAAAGTCTGTATAAAGCAGAGAAATATGGAAACTCAAGAAAAGATGCAAACGGAAATGTTTTTCAGAAAAATGAATAGGCCAAGGTTAGAGATAGATTGCGGCTCATTTACCAATGGTTAAGACAGGAGGAGATTAGATAAAAATGTTGACGTATAAGCAATCTACAGGAAAGTCCCCAGGAATAGATGGAAGCTAGGAGGGAAAAAAACTGAAAGATCTGAAAGGTTTTAATGGTATTTCAAGAGGAGAAGTACCAACATCCTAGAAAGCATTGGTATCTGTAATACCTAAAAGAGGGTAAAGATCCATCAGTCCCAGCTTCATACAGGCCCATTTCAATATTAAACCATGATTATAAAGTGTTGAAAGACTAGAATGGCTAAATGAATGACAAAAGTACTGGCAAAATGCCAAATATATCTCAATGTGGTTTTGTGGAGGAAGGCAAACTTTTGACAACATAAACGGAACACTGACGATCCAGAGGGAAGCAAAATGTAAGAAAATACCATTGTTGTTTGTGGGTCTTGATGCAGAGAAAATGTTTGACAGAATAAGATGGGACTTTATGAGCAGGGCAATGGAAGCATTTGCATTTCCTGAAAAAAATAAAAAATAAAAGGTTGATTAGGAGGATATACGAGGGACAGGAGGCGAAAATTGAAGTGGGTGGTGTCCTTTCTCATAATTTCTGCTTGAACAAAGGAACCAGTCAATGGTGTCCTCTTTCTCATTTGTTATTTGCATTATATTTAGAACCATTAGCAAAAAAAAGGACTCAAATTTAAGGATATAATTGGTATGGTAGTCAAGAAAAGCTGGCTCTATTTGCAGATTATGACATTTTATACCTGACAAAACCAAAAAACCAGAGAGAGACATTACAGTGTTGTGGAACATTTTGAGACAGTTTCATATCTTTTTGGGATACAAAATTAATGAAGCTAAAACACAGGTAATAGTAAAACAGTAAGACACAGCAACCACCAACCTGTACTAGAACTTGGGTCCAATAAGAAGGAAAATGTACACCATGAAAAATAGACAAAAAGACCCAAGGACAGCCATAAACTCCGGTACAAATCCGTCCCCAATACCAAGGCAAAAACATTAGCACCTTCGCAGCAAAGCCACCTCATCAGATGTACACCACAAACACAGAAACAGCTCACCAAGCACCTCAAAGTACCACATGACTACAATTCACCCACTCCCAAAGACACAAACCAATATAACACATTCATCCAAATGCTGCAGTGCACATCCAACAACAAATGTACAACAAACTGTCAAATACTATATGTTAAAAACCACTAAACACTGCAGAAAACAGCAAAAAATACAAAAAAAAAATTATCAATTATTTTCATTTTCCCCATTTGATTATATGTTAATTACATATGTTCTCTTGTTGAGTAAGGATTTATATTGTTTGTGTATTTTTTATGAGTGAGTTGCTTTGTGTAATTTACTTCTGAAGTAAGCTTTTTTAATATGTTTTATGCCTGTTTGTTTTAAATATTTGGTAGTGTTTTTCAAATAGTATTTTATTGTTTTCAACAGAGAGTATCAGAGAATAACTATTGCAGTATGCAATGTACTTATTATAATACATATATGATTTCCATACTAAGCACAGAAGCTATAGAACTCTCTTAGTAACATCTATAAACATACATACAAATGTACAAATATACAACAAAAACAAACAGTGCTACTACTATTTACATAGAGAGCTCATGCATATCCCCTGAGATTTGATGATTAGTCTGGAAGGAGGGAGAGTATATGGCAGATCAAATACCGGGACGAAGGAACTATAGATAATCTGTAGTCCACAGAAACTAAATGTTTCCATCTGACCAGAAGCTAATCTTTTAAAATAATGTCATATAAGACATTCCAATATTTCTGATAGTACATTTGTTTATTTATGTTACCTATGAAAAGTTTGTGTGAGGATATGAATTTAATTGCCAAATTCCTAAACCCACTCCAGGATATTTTGGTGTGGCCCAACCAATTTTTAGTTATATAAGATTTGATTAATAGAGAGTAATAAGTACACAGTAATTCAGTTTAGATATTCTCAAAGCAGTCATATGTATATCGCTAGTTCCCAAGATAGGGTTGATTTCTGGTATCCCATATTTCCTAAGCGAACTTTAAGAGAGCACCAAAGTACTTACAGAACCAAAGTATATGTAATAGGTCTGCCTGTGGAAAGGAGCAGCAATGGCATGCTGGGGAGACATTTCGGATGAATTTGTTTAAAATGTTGGGAGTGAAATAGGAATTGTTATTAACCATTAGTTGGGTGTATATGAGTTTTTTAAATGGGGATAGCTTAATGGTGGACTCACTTGCCCTGAGTTTCTGGTCGTGAGTAAATCCAGGTTCCTTTTGGTCCCAGTAGTGAGAAAATAACAACTTGTTTTGATATCTAGTAGCCATGATTATTTTATAAGTATTTGACAACATATTTTTTTTTGACTGCTTAAGCTATCCATAATAACTCCAACCCTAGTTATTTCTTTTTCAGTGTCAGGGGTATCCATGATTAGTGTTGGTATAAGCTAGATAATCTGATGCAAGATAATAGTATATTTAAATCCCAGCTTTAGTTCACTTCTCATTTCCTGTATCGACTTTCCCTTATGTTTTTGGACATTCCATATCGTATATTCTTTAATTAAAGGGTAGTCCGATAAGTTGATCATATTATTATTAATTCTTATGTTGGGATTCAAGTGTATAGGCTGGAGGAGGGAAAGGGTTTTATCTAAATCAAGGGATTTAGTTAAATCCTGGAAAGTCTTAACTGTTTGTTTCAGAATATTTATTTTAGAGTTTTTTTAGACTAATTTCAGTTAAGAAGGGGAGGGCTTTCGGATTTAGATTATTGCTGATTACGTGCTCGTGCCATAATCTTACCCAAGAAGACCATGTATCTTTCAACTGAGTAAACATTGAAATTTGGATAATTCTATTTGCACAAATGATCTGGTAGTAAAGTTGAAAGTTCAGAAGACTCAGGCCTCCTTTTCCTTTAGGGTATATTAATTTTTGGTAACTTATCCTGACCGATTTAGAAGACCATATGAATTTTGCTAGGTCCTTGTGTATTGTTTGGAAGAAGTATTTTGGTACTATTCGATTGGAGGCATTAAGTTGACATAAGAGTTTAGATAGAACGTTCAACTTGATGATTGTTGCTTTCAACAGCAAAGGCAGTTTCAGCTGTTGCCATCTGTGTAGATCATGCAGAATGTTTGTTCATACTTTTCTGAGGTTATTCTTAAACATGGAGGCATAGTTATGTTCATAGTAAATCCCGAAATATTTGAAAGATTATTCTATTTTGAAGGGTGCTTCTATAAATGAGAATTCCTTATGATAGCGAGGATTGATAGGGAAGATGTGAGATTTGTTCGGGTTGACTTTATAATTAGATAATACTGAAATTTTTTTAATTGTACTTGTTAATTTCTTTAGATCCGAGTAGGGACGTTCAAAGTAAATATTTAGATAATCTGCAAATGTAGAAGAAACTAATTTGGCATTCAGGAGTTTTGGAGTGGAGTGAAATGTGGCTTGGGAGATATATAAGAAAAGGGATTCTATATAAAGGTTGAAAAGATGGGGGGTAGGGGGTAGCCCTGTCTAGTTCCATTCAATGTCTTGATAGGTTTTGATGTTATTTTGTTGATATATAGATAAGTGTCGGACTTGTTATATAGGATTTTAATTAGATTTATGAATATTTCAGGGATGCTAAATTGAGCCCTGGCACTAAATAGGAAATTCCAACTGACTCTTTCAAATGCTTTGTATGCATCCAGGGTTAGACTATACCTCGGGATTTTATCATTTTTAAAAAGATGTGTCATAGCATCCCGCATTAGGGTGTTATCACATGTTTGCCTATTTGACATGAAACCAGCTTGCTCTGAGGATACTATATATATATATATATATATATATATATATATATATATATATATATATATGTATATGGCATCACTTTTTTTAAGTCTACCTGCTAAAATTAAGGATAAGATTTTAATATCTAGATTCATTAGTGATATCGGTCTATAATTGTGTGGATTGGCCTTGTCTATGCTATTTTTTGGTAAGAGAATTGTTTTGGAGCTGTTTATATAATCATCATCAATACCGTTTAGTTTAATATAGTTATATACCTTTAGAAGAATGGAGGACAACTTATGATTAAATGTTTTATAAAATTTGTGAGTATATCCATCTTGGCCAGGTGCCTTCCCTGGTTTTAATTTTGCTATAGCATCAGTTATTTCTTGTTTACTGAGGGGAGCATTAAGAATTTCTGTCTGGTTCTTCGTTAATTTGGGAAATGTAATTCTCTTGAAAAAGCCCTCAATTTCATCTACTGAGGGTTGTTGGGAATCTATACTATAGAGCTCTGACTATATCTGGTGGAATACTTCCAATATTTGAATATCAGATTTGTATACTTTATTTTGATAATTAAGAAGTGATATCCTAGTTGATTCCTATTATTAATTATTCTCACTAAGACTTTAGAAGGGAGTTGTGCCCATTCTGAATATTTAGCTGTGTTTCTTAGTTCGTGTGTATAATAATTGTGCTGGTATCATTCGAGAACCTGTCTTTGCGTGTTGTGTATTGCTTTCTCAGTATCAGGATTTGGCTTAGTTAGTTGAATATTTTCGAGCTTTTCTAGCTCAGCAACCAAGTTACTTTCTTTCTCCTTTGTTACTCTCTTGAAGTATACTGCCTTTTGAATGAAGACTCCCCTTAATTTGGCCTTACATGCGGCCCATTCGACATCATATGGGATATTTGTGTTGTCAATATTGTTTTCTAAATCCATCAGGAGTTCTGATACCTCATGTATCACTTCCGATTTGGAAAGTAGATTATTATTTAGCATCCATTGGCCTCTAATCAGACTATTCGGTGGGCTATAATTGGCTGAGTTTATTCTTAAAGTGATTTTCGAGTGAGCAGATAAAGACCTGGGTTCTAAAGAGTATTTAATCTCACCCTTTATTAAGACTTCAGAGAGGAGAAAAAAATAAATTCTTGACCAGGTATTGTGGCACTTAGAATAGTATGTATATATATATATATATATATATATATATATATATATATATATATATATATATATATATTTTCCCCCCTTGGCCTTCATCGAATGAGACAGGACCTATCAAGCATAAGTCCATCATGAATTCATTTACAGCAACGGATGCTTGTAAATTTTGGGGCGAGGAGGCTACTTGTGCGGTCTAGGCTAGGATCTATCACTGCATTCCAATCTCCATCTATTATATAGATATGATCAGGGAACTTAAGTAGTATATTATATATTTTCAATATAAAGTCTTGTTGCCTTATGCATGGGCTATAAATATTTAGAAATAGTGTTGATTTTCCATTTGCCGAGTTAGGAGCTATAAAATAACACCATCTACATCTTATATGAGTCAAATTCTGTAATTGTATGGTGAAATGTTTTCTTAATTATTATGGCTACACCTTTAGAATTAGAACTATCCCCAGCTGCTCTTACTGTTTTTATCCATTGTCTGTTAAGGATTCCTTCTCTCCTGTTATGAAGCATAACTGGAATCACGTATAGAGTTGGTATTAAAACATAAAGATTTTCTTAAATTAGTTATTCCAAAGTATCTTTTTATACCAGAGTATCTTAGACATATTGATTAGAATGAGCACGGCTTACTAGAGTCCTGCTTTCTAATAACAGAATGAGATGCAAAATAGACAGGACTTAAGATATTTTAATGAACTGACATATTATGAACCAGATTCCGTATCTGAAAGTAATAACTATTAGTTATTTAATGTTTCCTATTCAGCATATCCTTGGTAAAATTGTATTTATCCAAACATCTAGTGGTGAAGAAAAATAAAGTTCACAATTGGGGTACATATGAAGCTCGACATGGAGAAGATGTATATTGTACCCTTATTTTCAAAAGGATCCAAACTATTATTCAGACAGAACCTCAGTTACAGCTCGACATCTAATAGAGTAAAGTTCATCATACAGTAAAGTGATATACAATACTTTAGACCTAACTTTGAGTAGGCGACTTAATAAGGTTAGGGGGCTCCAAATAATTCATGCATAGGCTGTTTACATTACATTTCTTTCAGGAAAGCGATCACAGCCATTCTGAAACACCCTTTTTCCCCTCTTCCATCGTACCAAAACTGAGGTCCCAAAAAATTCTATTAAATGAAATGTTCTTGTTGTTTTGAGACTTAAGCCAGAGTTGGCCTACAATTAAGTCATTTATAGTTTGCAGATACCTATTGCGACTTCTCATACAGGCAGTGATGCCAACACAAGCTTAGTTCTTGTCTAATTGACCATTATTCCCTGTATTAACCAGGATAAATAAGGTGTTATCTTGAAGTGGGCTGGCTGGCTTTATTAGCGTCTTCCGACACCATTTGCAATGTTCTTTCAAAGTGTTTGGTTATAACGAAGGAAGACTAATGCCTTCAATAGCGGAAGTTGTTACCTTAACTGCCACCTACTATCAAACAGGTACTGACAGATTTGTTCCAGCAAGCCCATTTCCTATTTCTGGGTAACTTCCGGTTACCTTATTTCAGCTCTGATAATTAAAGTATGTGGAAAGGACTTGCTGCAGCTTTTAAAGAAAGATTTTGGCAGTTTCCAAAAAAGAGAAAAGGAAGGACTAGGTAAACATGATTCTCTCTTCTTATCCTATTTCTTCATTAAACTATTGCGGCTCTGGTGCTTTGCAAAAACACTTAATAAGAATGATTTTTGCTTCTTTAGGTGAATCAGCCGTGTATTTGACCTCATTGTTAGTAAATATCAGAGTGTTGGGATAACGCATTTGAAATTTGATTTTGCATTTAATTCACTCAGCACAGTATGGTGCAAGTTTTTGGTGCCTTTCTTTAATGGCCGTCTTGTGAGAGAGTAATTTTATTACCTTTCCATGTAATTTGTTTGTGCATTTTTGCCTCAGATAGAATTTTTTGTACATCTTGGAAATTTAATAACTTTACATAAATTTGTCTTGGTGTATCGGAGCTAGGATGCTTGTAAAGAGCATGATGTGCTCTTTCTATAATTATGTTAGTTGCGCTCACTTCAGATTGGAGTACTTGTTCAAATATCATTGATGCCACTTTGGATACCTGATTGTGGTCGAAGGACTCAGGAACCCCTCTAATCAGGATATTGTTGCGTCTGTTCCTCGCTTCCAAGTCTGTAATCATCTGTTGAATGTCTGCCAAGGTAGAATTTTTTGCATTTAATTCTTCTTTTAGTAAGGCTATTTGGTGTTCATTGGAGTTAATTTTCCCTTCAATAGTATCTATGCGCTCCACAATTTGATTAATTTTAATGCCAAAGTTTGATAGCTGTTCAGAAAACCCTTGAACTGCCCGTTGAAGTGGTAAAAAGGCTTCTTTGAGCTCATCCATTTGTATACTTGTGTCCAACTTCTGTTTTGCGTTAATTTTCATGAAATCTTGTTGTTTATTTGACCTTAGTCTCAGATGTCACATCTTTCTCTGGAGAAGCCAATGCAGATAGTTTTGTTTTATTTGTTTGTGTTTCCATAGTTTCAGTTTCTTTCGACATTTCCAGTATTTGTTGAACCAAGCAACATATTACGGCTTGAGGTAATGATGGTCAGAGGCCTGGAGGTATCCCTTGGAGACTAAAGGTTTATTATTTCTTCCATATACTAGATCGCAAGAAAGAATGATTTTTCTGTTCTTACTCACAGTTGAAAGTTGCAAAGATACTATGGAAATTACCTATTTTAGTTGCAGAATATGCAGTTAAATTCTCATTTAGCTAATTTTAGATAGGAGCTTCGTGGAAAGGGTGTTCACAGGATGACCGCCATCTTGGAATCACCAACCCAATAAATTGTGACTCAAATAACTTATAACATACTTCTCAACTTATTAATTCAAGGCCAAGCCAAAAGTAATGGGAAGGCCCAAAATCAGGGGTATTTCAAATTTTGGACTTATAAACTTAGACAGTTGCTAGATTAATGTGTTTTGCATTATCTTGCATTTTCTTGAAGGTTATGAAGTTTGAATGTCAAATGCCTGCCATTATGTAGTGACTTCAGTATTCAGTGATTTGACAGAAACAAACACACATTTCTAGATAGTCTGTGAAATTCTGGACTGTTGAGAAGTATGCTTCAGATTCTGACACTCAATATTATATCTTTAAAGTGTTTTCTGTAGGGGTAATCTCTTCCCTGTACTCCCTTATATACGGAATTATACCCTGACACCCCTGCTACTTACGCATACAAATTCTGAGATAATTATACCTTTAAGAAACTGTGTGTGTATGTGTGTGTGTGGGGAGTAATCCAAGATACCACAAATTCAGACTTTTTATACATTCCTACACATTCAGAATTCTGTAATTTTGAGAATTGCAATTATGGTTCTTGGAACTTCAACAGTCATTTGGATATTACTTGGCACTGTAATGTTTTAAGTGTTTTGTTAGGTTGATGCTAACCTATATTATTATTAGTATATTAATTTCAATCTAAGTTACTCATAATATAAGTTTTGATTAGTTTGTTACAGCCCTTTTTTCATATTTAGTATTTTGAAATAAATGTCAGATTTGGGTTCTAGGGTTTGGATTTAGGCGGCAGTAATTCTTGTTGGATTTAATGTGTAATTTTAGTGTATGCCATGTGTGTAGTTTTTTACATTTAGTTTAAACTGCGAACATGAAAAATGGTCAGTTGCTTTCATAAACAGATAGAATCCCACCCATCAATTTTAGCCATAATTTTGACTGTGTATACATCAGACATCTGATTGTGATAAAATTATGTCCACAGTAATGTATTCCAATGTTGTTTCACATAAACATCAGCTACGGTAAAGTATTCCAACTTGCTTTGCACAAATTACATTAATCCTTCAAAGGCAGATTAATGTGAAATGACACATATTAGTTGCTTTTATCCACAGACAACCCCTGTATCCAGGATTATTGTAACTTCTTTGTCTGTGTATATGTCAAATTTCTGGGACTTTGGTGCAGTGTTAGAGTGCAGGGTTTTGATAGATTAGGATAAGATCAGGCATGCATGATGATGAAAAGTATTTTGATGATGTACATAGAATGCAGTTAAATAAAAATGTCTACATCCTGTGCCTTGACACATATGCACACTTATCATACCTTCATTATCATAATGTATTGTCAGAAGAATACATTTTATAGATATATCACAGGCACTTTGGCATAGTGTGTTAAGCTGCAAGGTGGTTTAGAGCAGCTGTCTTTTGCCAATTTATCCATTGCCCCTAGAGACCCTATGTTGCTATGATGTTGGGCAGGGATGACACTCCAAGAGCTTGCTTGATCTGTTACTAGATAAGCTTATTTAATATAATTATAGGCATACAATATAAAGTAAATGTTAATTTTCACTGTAACTAGACAGGGCAGCAACAGGAAAAATCAAAACTTGATAACAAGGGACTATGTAAACAAAACTATCATCATCCTTGGCAACTCATGGCAGACAATGCTTGTTAGCAGTTCTGCCTTGGAGCTTATTTGTTCCCTCTGATTTTTTTCTGGATTGTGAAGTGGACTATTAAGGGCTGCTGAGGATCAACTGCCTGGATAGACTCACAAGCTACTTACAGTCAGCACCCAGTAGTTTATGAATCACTTCTAGTCTTTTGTAGTTAAATTTAATCACAGTTACTGTTTTGTTTGTGGCAGAATGCTGACTTTTCATAGTGCCCCCCCCCCAATACATACACACACACATATATATATATATATATATATATATATATATATATATATATATATATATATATATATATGTATATGTGTGTATCTATCTATATATATATATATATATATATATATATATATATATATATATATATATATATATATATATATATATATATATATACACATTTCTACTACAGATACTACTGTCACCAGATATGAGTTGTTGATTTAGTTCAGGTGTTTCAAACCAAATGTCAACCTGCTGTGTATAGGCCACCCAAAGGGACATTATTACTTTACCATGAATAAATCCCTCAGTTCTAAAATGGGTGGAACTCAGTGCTTACAAACTGCTCAGCTTTTATTAAAACATTGTAAAACAGGCCTCACAAGACTAATTATTTAATTTTATTCTGTGAATTACAAAACATTTAACTTATGAATGAAAAAAGTCCCTAGGACAAACATTCATATCATGAAAACAATTGATTTGTTGGAGTGGAAAATGTAACTTCTCTGTGCGCTTAATTTATTTGTTAACCATGTAATCCCACTGGTTATTAAAAATGGGATAAAAGGCAGACAACATCTGTTTGTGCTAATTAAGCTAATTTGTAATAAGCTTGATTATAAAAACAGATCATATTTAAAAAAAAATGCAATGCCCTCTAATTTGTGGTGATCCTTGAACAAAATCACTTTTTTGCAAAAAATAGCTGGAAAGTTGCAGACACAAGCTAACATGATGGTGACTGACAACATTAAGAGAGCACATTGTGGCTTATTTCCATCGCTTGTCTGTACCTTGTCCATCAGTGAAAAAGAAGCTTGGAACTTTAGTGATGACAAACTCTACTCCCCTGACATCGACTGTCTAGGAAAAAATTTTTTGTACCTAGATCGTATGCTGAACATTAAAATAGGCACACAGTCCCTTTACTGATGCAATGGCTAGTTTTAGTTTAATTCAAGATTTTATTGTTTCTCTCCACTGGGGGCTGATGGGGTAGGGGTAAAAGAGATTATGTGAGTAGTTACTACTGACTTCATCTTTTTTCTTGTTACTGCTGTTTTATGATCAAGTTTCACTAATAGTAACTGAAAGTAATTTTTGAAGAGCACAGCAGATGACATTTGGGAACTTGGCCTCGAATATGTCAACATACATGAAATACCTTGCAGTCTTAGCAGCTTATGACCTTCTCCTATATGTCTAGCTGAATTACAGGGCAAGTACATCATTCATGTTTGCAAATAGTATTCTCAATGACAAGGCCAAGATAGAGAACAGCTAGAGGGCATATTGCTGTTATTTTTAAACATATTTAAGACTATTTCCTTTAGGTACTGCTTTGTATGACAGTTTCTATTTTCAGATGTGGGTTACCAACTAAGGTGAAAGAAGTGGAACAATAACAATTTTACTCTTAAGTGTCTCTAGGCTGACGGCGCGTGTGCATGTGTGTGTGTCTATGTTTATATGTGTCTGTTTATTTAGTCAGTCTAACATTGGATGCGTCTTTAGTTACAATTTTGTTACTCATGGTTTTGCCACTTACCCATTTTCACTCTAATATAGCACATATAAAATGCTTGCTGTGAAATTTGTTCCTATCTGCTTTGATAAGGCACTCTTTAATGTGCCACTTATCAAGAGTTTTCATTCTTTAATGTGGCACTGACAAAATGCTCACTTTGAAATGTATATTCTGTTTAGATAAATTCCTATCTGCCTTGTTATTATAACCTTTTTATATTTTGTACTTCTGAAATTAGGACTTCTCTTATAGTTTTCTGTTAACTGTTCTTTACATTTCTGAGTTTCATTTTATTCCAAAAATCCAAACCTCAATACAGGCACATAAAAATGAACGTCGAAGCAGACAGAAGTTTTTTTATTTTTGTCTCTGCTAATTTAAATTTCTTTGATTCCCTAAAAAAATACTTTGTGTTGAAAGTTAGCAGCTGTTCTTGAAGTTTCAGTTCTTTGTTCTAACATGAATCCCACCTTTGCATTCTGGTCCTGCTTCAGAAGAGTCTGAAAAGTCTCATCTTATATCCATACCTTATATCTGCTTTACATTTCATATAATTTGCTATTTCTAGTGTCCTGCAAAAATGGAGACTGAAATACTAGATGTGGCAATGAATAACTTTCTTTCACACTTTACTTTTTAACTTGACACATTATCAAATACGTGGCAATGAATAACTTTCTTTCACACTTTACTTTTTAACTTGACACATTATCAAATGCACATTCCCTCCTCATTGCATATTTTTTTTTAACTCAGACACACCTACAGTGTCAGATTATATGTTCACAATAGCTGAAATTATTCACATATCACTGCTACCTATCTAGCTGAGTTGCAGACATTAACATACACAAAATAATCTCAGCTAATTTATAGAGACTATCTCTCAGTCCCACTTTATTGCATAATGCTTGTGATACTGCACAATCAAAAACAAGTCAAAAACAAATGCTCCAAATAATCTTCCATTCCCAGATGACAGGCTGCAAATCAGCACACTTGGTGAATGTATAAGGAAAAAGAGTTCAATTTACCCATCTGTCAAGCAACAGAAGCAGAGGTGAAAAACAGTATAAGTCAGAAGGCTGGAGTCTTTCAGAATGTAAAGGAAAGTAAAAGAAAAGAAGGAAGAGCTATCCTTCCACAAAGGTTCCCAAAAAAGCTGCCCTGCGATAGTTCAAAGTCCCAGAAACACTGGAAGAACTGGTGCAGGCTATATACGAGGACAAGAATCAAAAAAACGAATGCAGACTACAGTCAAGTGCAGCAAAAAATGTGCAAAGGTAAAAGTATAAACTGCACGAAGACTTACAGAGCAGAAACTTCAATAAAACAACAAAAAAGCAAAGCTAAGCGCTTTCACGACTCACGGGTCACTTCTTCAGACAGTTGTACTTGCTAAAAACATTCATTTAAATAGTAGCTTACCATCACAGCTTAAAATCATTAACCAATTAACTAAGCTAATAGTTTAATAAAATACTAAAAAAGAGAGGGAAAAATCTCGGAAACTTTTGTAAAAGACATCTTAAAAGCAAATGGTATCTTAAAAACAAAAACTGATTATAAAGTAATATATAACTGCTTATGTTTAAGAGGGCGTGCTTTCAAAAAGGGTTTTAGAGAAAACATATTGTTCAACCCAGGATGTTTTTCTGCATTTAACAAGAGGATCCACTTTTGCTCAGCAGCCTCTGTTTGATTCTGATTGATGTCTGAAGAAGCGACCTGTGAATCGTGAAAGCATTTACCTTTGCTTTTTTGTTATTTTATTAAAGTTTCTGCTCTGTAAGTCTTCGTGCAGTTTTACCTTTGCACATTTTTTGCTGCACTTGAGTGTACTCTGGATTCATTTTTTTTATTCTTGTTCTCTTTTATATTCGGAGAAAGAGGCATGGCAGAAGCTGTTGAAATGGAATCTACTTTAACTTCCAGTATTGGAACTACAGGAACTACAGGTTGTGAACAGCTAACTCGTATTTTAAATATTGCAGATAATCCATTACTCAACTTAAATTCTTTTGATGAAGCTGTCAATAGTGTTTCCGATATTTCATTATCTCAAGAGTTTCTAAATGGTTGCAGTGGCAACGCTTGCACTTACAAGCTTCTCTACAACATAAAGTGATCCCTAGGGGTCTACGAGTACTAAATATGCCTAGCTATGGCAACAAGTATCCTGAACTACTTCGCAGATGGCAGGAACTGAACTTACAGTTTAGTGTGCAATATATCAACTTACTTATAAATTTCTTCCTTCCTATGGAAAATGATCTTAGAGACAAAATTCTTACATGTCAAGATATAATCTTTAAATGATTCACTCCTAGTGTTATAGGTGACAAACTGGATGTTTTGCAAGACAATATTGTCTCATATGAAAAGTGCCTGCAGCTTACAAAAGTTAAAAAGCTGCAGAGAGATCACAAGGACTTTCAGAACCAGCATGTGTTCACTTGGCCCAGAGATTTCAACAGCAGACAACCATCAAATTCCGTCAATCAACAAGAAAACCAGTCACACAAGTTGTATCATGATACTAATGCAATGCCAACGCCTCCATCTTCAGAATGCACGGAAATTGTTATGGATCAACAGCACGAAAGTGCACTTAGTAATGGCAGTACTAATAATGAATGCTGCTTAGCAACTACTTCTGCTATGGAGCAAGCATCCCCCTTATTGAATAGTAATGCTCCTAACGACTTTAACATAACAACTACATCTTCTAAAGTAAGTAATTGTAACTCAAATATTACAAGATCATCTGTTCCAAATGTAGCCACTAAAGGTAGTAGTGCTTCTGTTAGACTGAAGGATAACAGCTTTACCAGCGTTTTTTAACTAGAAAGCCCTCTACCCATGAAAAGTCGATCAAGGAGCAGTACAAGAAAGGGAAGCTCACAACGGCCTGTGAGTATAGACAGAAATCAACCAATGGTGAAAAGAAGACGCCAGTAGATACAGGTGCCATTTTTAACATTTCATCTATTGAACTTACTACTGAGCAATTAACATTATTGAACAATGGCTTATCTTTTATTCCCGCTAAGGGAGCAGGCCATGCGGAGATGCTCAAAGACCTGAGACTTTTAGGGAGAAACTCAATGCTTAAAACTATTTTTTACTGGAGATAGAAATAGTAATATTCATCCTTATAAAAAAACCTAGTACTTTCAGCCCTAATTTTGATGCGGTAGTTCAATCTTTTATAAATGTGTGTGAATATGAATTTAGACAGCTTTTTAGGGCAGGAACACATTGTAATTTCTATAATATGTCTAGTGATGACATCACAGCTTTGAATGAACTTAAAGATCTACAGTCAATTGTTATTAAACCTGCTGACAAAGGTGGGAGAATAGTGATTTTAGATAAAGTTCTTTACATTAATCAAATGCTGTTGCTGTTAAATGATTCAAGTACTTATCAACATATAACGAGATTTACTGCAAATGGCGTTATGAAAAAAGCCTCTTTCCTAGTGTTCAATTTGTTGATGACCAAGCTTATAAATGAAGAATTATTTGAATTCTTTAACATAGCTCATCCTCTCATTCCATCTATATATGGACTGCCAAAAATACACAAAAACAAAACAATCCCACCTATGAGACCTATTGTGGCCGGCACAGGCTGATGCATGGAACCACTTTCCATCTTTTTAGAGAATAATTTACATCCAGTCCTAGATACTTGTCACACTACCTTAAAAGGTACTAAGTCTTTCTTAGAGAGACTGTGTAATCGACTCGACTCTCAGCTATCAACTGTGAATTTATTTTTGTTACATTAGACATTGAGTCACCTTTTACTTGTATTCCCAATGATACAGGTATAGAGATGATTAGAGATTTTCTCACAACCAATGTGTTTCTCTACTAATAAAGTTACACTACTTTGTGCTCTGTTAGAAATAGTTCTTGAAAATAATGTTTTTGTTTTTGAAAATGATATTTTCTTTCAAAAGACTGGCGTGGCTATGGGCACAGCCTGTGCCAATAGCTATGCCAATCTTGTTCTAGCACATTGGGAGCACACAACCATTTTCCCACCTGCTAATGAGTTTTTTGATAACATCCTCTGGTATGTACGCTTTGTCGATGATGTTTTTATGTTGTGGAGAGGTAGCACTATTGAACTAGATTGTTTTGTCACATTTTTACATAATACTACCAGTTTCCTCAAGTTCACGTATCAACATTCATACAATCATGTAGAATTCTTAGATGTCTCTCTTGATAAATCTGACTTACAGAAGGTGAATAGTAGTATTTACAAGAAGCCAACTAGAAAAATACTCTTCTACACAAAAGGAGCATGCATCCCAAACATGTTACTAAAAAAGTGGTTAAAGGTCAAATTTATAGAACTTTAAGGTTGCACAATAATGATATGGAAGCTAGCAATGCCCTTACAGAACTAAAATCAGAAATTTTAGAAAGAGGCTATTCTGAATCAGAAGTGGACCTGTTTATTAAGGAAGCATGGGCACAGAGATCCACTAGGTGCAAACCATTTCTTAATTTTTCTAATGATGAATTGCTTCCATCTACATCATCTGGAAACACTTCAAAAAAACTTTAGAGTTGTTTTGCAATATTCTAATGATATTGATAACTACTGCAGTATTATCAAGAAAAATTGGAATATTTTACATGACATTCCAGATTTTATTGAAAAGTTTGGTGAAACACCCTCATTCTCTTTTAAAAATAATAAATCATTAAAACAACATCTGTGCCATAAATTAGAGCTTCCACATGCACCTAAGTCCACGAGGATAGGTACTTTCCCATGCAGAAATTGTTCTGCTTGTAAGTTCATTTATAGTCAAGCACTGTATATACATCCTTCATGTTACTTTAAAATCTCTTTACATCACTATGCAGATTGTAGAACTGAGAATGTTGTTTATTTTGCCTTATGCCAAAAATGTCATGCTTATTATGTTGGAAAAACAAATAGAACCTTTAAAGACAGAGTTTTAGAACATAACAGAGACATTAGAAACAAGAAGGAAACAAATGCATTGGCAGTACATGTTATGAATACTGACTCGACACATAGTTTTAAGTTTTTAATTTTACAAGTTCTCATTTGTTCCTACAGAGGGGGTGATATAGAGAATCAAACAGAGGCTGCTGAGCAAAAGTGGATCCTCTTGTTAAATGCAGAAAAACATCCTGGGTTGAACAATATGTTTTCTCTAAAACCCTTTTTGAAAGCACGCCCTCTTAAACATAAGTAGTTATATACTACTTTATAATCAGTTTTTGTTTTTAACATACCATTTGTTTTTAAGATGTCTTTTACAAAAGTTTCTGAAATTTTTCCCTCTCTTTTTTAGTATGTTATTAAACTATTAGCTTAGTTAATTGGTTAATGATTTTAAGCTGTGATGGTAAGCTACTATTTAAATGAATGTTTTAGCAAGTACAGTTGTCTGAAGAAGTGACCTGTGAGTCGTGAAAGCGCTTACCTTTGCTTTTTTGTTGTTTTATTAAAGTTTCTGCTCTGTAAGTCTTTGTGCAGTTTATACTTTTACCTTATATACGAGGACACACTGACACAAGTATGAGCAGTATTCAGACTCAGAGTGGGGTCCACAGTGAGAGTGGGTGTGCATCTCTAAGTTCAACAGGTCTGATGGGGCGCATCAACAAAGATGCTGTATGCAGATAATGTGGCATTATAAGTAGACTCTGAACAGGAACTTTAGCAAGCGATAGGCTGGAGTGCAAAACTGGAGGTACATGGGATGAAACTGAGGGCCATTAACATTGTCATGGCAGGAAAAGGGAAATATCAGAAGAATCTGAAAACTAGAACAGTGGAACAGGTTAACCGCTTTGGGTATTTGTGTGGGGTGGCTGAGAAGAATGGCAGTTTGAATGAGGAGGTCATGAAAAAGTGCAACTAGAAAAGTTTGATAATTTGAACAGTGCTAGTTGGTGCCATAGCACTTCAGCTTGAGCATCCTGGCTAATAGAGTTTGTCTTTTAACAACCAGAGTGTACTGCCTTCTCCTTTTTCTTTTTCCACTTCTCTGTCATGACCTGCAAACACCTTTAATTTACTTTGCTGCCAATTTATATACGACTCAAACATTTATCCTGCAACGGAAGCAAAGGTGAGAACTGTATAAGTCAGAAGGTTGGAGTTTTTCAGAATGTGCAGGAAAGTAAAATGAAAAAGGAATTGCTATCTCTGCATAAAGTAATAGTGATTAGTCCTAGGAAACTTTCAGAATATACATTTAGATAACTCATTTTTAAGCAATTGAATTATTAAGAATGCCTACAATGATTTTGTAAATTAGGGAAACCTCCAGAATGGTGCAGATTATCTATAATTCATGAATAAAATAAACCTTAGAAAGAAATACCTTTTCACTCCAGTGTTTCTGAGGTGTACAGTGTTTAGCATAATAATGTTGAGCCATGTGTCATTTAGCCTAAGTGCGTTTGACCTGATAAACTTTTCCCACACTTAATTTTGTTGGATACATTGTGCCTTCAGCTATTGGCATAATTCTTTAGACCTGTAATTGAATCATAAATCTTGAAGCTAATATCTTAGGTAAAATTTGTTGCACAATGAAAAAGTGGTTAAGGTTTTTGATTCACGGTTCTAGAATGAAGGTTTAGTTCTGGCGTGTGAATGTAACATTTGAATGTTTGTCTCAGTTGTGTGTTTTCTTTGGGTTCTGTATTTCCCTCCCCAGAAGAAAAGAAAACACTGTATTTGCAACTGTAGACTATTTAAATGTTCACAAGTACTTATTCTTGTCCTTAGGATCTGGGTCATGGCTTAAAATAGTAGTCCAGTTTGCTTAGCTGGTTAATAAATCCGTCAATTGAAATTATATAGCCATAGGCCATTGATCAAATGTCAGAAGCAAATTCATCAGTTGTTGTTGTCTTTCGGCTTTTCCCGGTTAGGAGTCGCCACAGTGGAACTCCGGTCCGCTAATGATTGGCAGTAGATTTTCACGAACGCCGAGGTGCCAGCTTGATGTTCAACCTTCAATGAAGGCACGCCCATTTACGCATGTCTTTCGAACACCCACCCAATCATGGGGAGGACATGCAGACTCCACACAGAAGGCACTCCCCACACTCCAGCCAAGAATCGAATGGGAGAACCTCTTGCTGTGAGGCAACAACGCTACCGCTGCACCACTGCGGATAGAAGCAAATTCATCTGTGCTTACTTAATACCGAAGTACACTTTAATAGATAAATCTTTTAGCTTTAATTTTTTAACTTATTGCAACCTTCATTTATAAATTGAACAACCGCCATCAATACCCCCAGCCGATTAGCTGCAGAACGGACTGAAGCAACTCCTGCTTTTACACCCTTAACAGCAAAAATGATTGTGCTCCAGGACTGTCTCAACCACCTTTTGAACCAGCTATAGGTGAGAAAGCATTTTATAAGATAATACCCATATGTTGGAACCAGCTACATACTGATAATTATAATCAGCAAACTCTGGAGGGTTTTCAGACTTCAGAAGTATATTCTCACTGAACATGAAAGTACATGCTTCAGAGACTCTAGATAAAAACTTTTCTCACCTACTTATGTTGCCTCAGTACTATGGCAACACATTAGAAAGCCTTGAAATACTTATAGTAGCTATTTTACTAATGAATCTTTATCATGCCTTTTTGAATGATGTATAAGTTTTCATACACATCATGTATTTAAATGTTGTATGACTTTCTACTTTATGTGTTTGTCAGTCCAATTACTCAAGTTATACTTTATTCTTTATATACTAACCTCAGGTGGTACCTATGTTTACTGTAATGTATAAATGTCATTGTGCCTGTCATGTAATGAACTTGCTACTTAAGGGCTCAAGGATCTAGTTACAGAAACTGCAGTATTAAAATGCTATGATGTAAATAAGCCAATTTAGACGTGTAAGAGCTGTGATCTTACAAGAGAACAATCCAGCTTCTTTAGGTCAAAGATGTTTACAAATATACAAAAGTGGTATGCTTAGATAGAAAAGAAACGGTCAACAGTGTATGGATATGAAAAATTCTGTAAATATGTTTGTAATAAGACTTTAATGTTGAAGCTTGTCTCAGTCCCTTTCAAAGCATATTTAGAAAGTCTTTGCATGAGGAACCTATGAGCAGAGCTGTAAGTAGGTAATTTGCCACCCTGGATTATACCCCAGTTGGTACTCTTTCAACATTTACCTGAAAGAAGTTACAGTGGGTGATTGGCCTGAGGAAATGTCATCAGTAGTTAAAGAAATTCAGTCTTTCTTTTCTTTCAAGGAAGAAATAAACTTAGTGTTCACAGCTGACAGAACAATGCTTCCCAAATCAATTGAGAAGACAAATGTTTGACAAGATACATGAAACACAGTTGGGAGAAGTAAAGCACAAAGAAAGAGCAAGGGGATAAAATGTGTTTGGGAGGAATGTCACCTCAGAAAAAAACAAGAAAAGCAGCGTTATGACATAGACAGTGCATGCATTAATAGTCCAGAAAAATAGAAGTAAGACAACGTACTCCATGATGCCTCGGTTAGGAACAAAGTGGGCACAGATTTGTTTTAGTTTCTCACAAGTGTAGGTTATTATTTTTACAGGATTCCTGAAATATTCAGATTCACACAGACACAATAGTTTATAGTGTGATCCATGCATTAACTTCTCTGTTCTCTAAATGGGATGCCTGTTATTGTCTTATCTGGCAGTGACTCTTCATACAGAAGTCAGAAATTCAGAAAAAATTGCATGTGTGCGAATTCAGACACAAAGTGCACAGTGCGCAAAATCCACACTTTAATTCCGCGGTGGTGTAGCGGTAGCGTTGTTGCCTCACAGCAAGAGGTTCTCCCGTTCGATTCTCGGCTTGGGTTGGGAGTGCCTTCTGTGTGGAGTATGCATGTCCTCCCCGCGGTTGAGTGGGCGTTCGAAAGACATGCATTGAATGGGCATGCCTTCGTTGAAGGTTGGGCATCGGGCTGGCAACTCAACACCATAAAAACCAACTGCCAATCATTAGCAGACCAGAGTTCCACTGTGGCGATCCCTAACCGGGAAAAGCCGAAAGATAAACAACAACAACAGAAAGTGGAGAGGTCTAACACGACAAGAAAAAATCTTATCAGGCAGAGAAGTATCAAAAATGGATGTTTGTCAGCTCAGAATTTTGGACTATAGGAATATTCAGTTTTGGAGGGTTAGTTTCTTCTTTGCTCAATACTAATGGGCAGAAGGTTGAAAGGGAAGCAAACTGTAAAGTTAATAATGCTTGAAAATCAACACAAAGTAAAGGGGGAAGTCTCCAGAGACATAAATAGAATTATAATCAAAACTACAGATGACTGCCTAATTACGTTAGAATTCCAAGTGTCACAATAAGTTCTGTTGCAAGGAAGCAGAGACTACGAGAAATGTGATAGTTAAGTGTTGTAAAGAGAATGTCACAAATCATGTCTCCAGGAAAAGTTCTACTGCAGTGAAAACTCAAAATCATATATATATATATATATATATATATATATATATATATCTACTTCAGAATACCAACAGACCAAAAGATTGAAAATTCAAAATACTGAACACATTTTTAATGCAGGGGCCAAGCTCCCCTGCACCCCTCATATTTATATATATGGACAGAATTACTTTTGATAGTAGTACTAAAGACTGAAAAGCTGTATTTATTAAAATGGGCCTTGAACATGTACGGTATGATCATATATTGATGTAAAATAGCCCATGACATACTCTGTGTAGAAATAAAATTTATTTAAAATAGTCAGTGTGTAAAATAATGCATTGTAACTCAGAGAACATAAAATATATGTGTGTATGTGTTTGCATGTATCTGTGTAATATATGAATTAAATCCTGAACAAAGGTATTTATATGCATATACATGAATTAGAATCTGAAAAGAGTGGATGTAATGTGGTGCATAGTTTTAAATGCCAATGCCTAGAGCTTATCTACCAGACATTTAGATGTTATGTGATATAAATTCCTTTTAGAATTCTCAGTCAGTATAAACATTTTATAGATTCTACAACATTCCCAGTGCTTCTGAGTATCTCAATAAACCTCCTTGTTATTCTGCAAGTAGTAATCATGTGACTGTCCATCCTCTTCAGAATATATCTTGTAGTCATATAATGTGTGTGTATACATATATATGTATGTATATGTATGTATGTATATGTGTGTATATATATATATATATATATATATATATATATATATATACATATATACAGATATAGATAGCTATATAGATAGAGATAGAGATATACTCATAACTAGTTATACTACCACAGCAAACTGCACAGTGGTGGGAGCATGTATGCTACCATAGTAATACTGATCTTGGATGGGTACATTTATGCTACTGATGCAATATATGGAAATGTGGTAGTACTGAGATAGAATGAGACGACTTCTGATACTGCGATGATACCAAGACAGACGTTTTAGTTCAGCTGATGCTGCTGTCTAAAAAAGTAACAACATAAACTTTTTTCACAAAAAGTAAATTTCCCCTGGGAAAGACCAGATTCTGAATGATAGGAGGTCTTAGTAAGAAAGTACCTTTCAAAAATACCTTGCACGCCTAAATGGCATAGACCTGGATCAAATAGTTCCTGAAGGTACTGGAGAAGTAGGAAGGTATTTGAGGACAAGGGGATTAGCTGTACATGTTTTCCAAATAGAAAAATACTTTCATTTGTCAGCCTATTGAAAGGTTTTTGAGACATTTTGAGAATAAAAAACGACTCTGCTGGAACAGTTTTTTGACCTGGAGGCCAATGAAACAGGAGTCCTCCCAGAAAGATGCTTATAACTGGGAAGTTGTGGATGTAACCAGGAGAAAGTCTTGCAGGATAGGAAACCAGGTCTGTCTAAACTCTTAAGCCAAAAAGAGACTGTTAAAATCACTCTCACTTCCATGTTTCTGGCTTTACAAAATCAGAGGAAGAAGACAGAATACAAAGAGTTCCTGTCAGCCCAGCCCTTTCATGAGGGTGCACAGAGCACAGACAAAGTGAACGCATTTCCTTAAGATTGTTCTTGCACTACATAGACTGTGGAAATGCTTGTTGACAAAGAGTTGATGCTTGCAGAACCTGCCTTCCGTACTGCTCAATGCCCCCGGGGTGTAAAAGAACAACATGGTCATTCTAATGGCCCATTTCCATAGTCACCACCTTGTTGAGTTTTATTTTGATTACATCTGGGACCAAGATCCTTGGACTAAATGACCAGTGACATGCCAACCTCATCCCAAGCAGAAGGCGTTCATGGTTAGGATTGCCCAGGGAGGAAAGTTCACAAATGGCTTTCTAAAGAGATTTTTTGGTTGGATCCACCAGCGGTGGTAAATTTTGCTAGTTTGTAAAATTCTGGTTAAAGAATCCAGTGACTCATAATCCTACAGTCGCTCTGTTCTCATATCCACTGAAGTATCTAGCTATGAAATGACACACGGGGACCCATTCGAACTGATGCTGCCATCAGTCCCAGAGTCCTAAGATAAAGACTTGCTCTCAATGCTAGTTAGGATACACTCTGGGGAATTTTAACTTTTAAAAGTCATCCTAGAATTCAGGAATAGTCTACAAATGCTAAGATGTAATCTGGCATAAACTAAGATGTTTCACATTGATCACCAAGAGACTGGAAAGCTCGTAACAGTGAACTCCTGTGTTCTGTGGAACTACCTCTCCAGCTCTTCACTGGGAGCCAGTTACTTAATTACAAAAACAGTTCTGTTCCTATTAACTTCATGGTCATACCTACCATCAGTATCTATTTTAAGCAAGTTTTCTTTTTAAGTCTGTTGGCTTTTCATACTGAAGTAATGAGTCATTTTGCTGCTGACTCATCAAATAAAGGTGATCTGCCCTTTCTGTATGATTCTTCTCCTGTCTGTAAATGTAGTCTTTGTACTGGTTTTATGGATATGGGGATTACATCTGCATACTACGAGCATGGTACAGCTACATGACAATCATTCTGCTTTTTTAAGCTAGTCATGTTGCACACTTACTCCAAGGACTTGTCACTATTTCTTGAAGTTAACGCTGACCCAAAGGGTGAAGGAAAGATGGATCAAGATGAAAAACAAAAGGAGGTTTTCATCCTCCAAGTGTCATGAATTATCATCGATTAAAATTGCATTTTAGCAGTTGCAAAACACCTGAAAGGGCCTGATATTTGCTTGCACAGTAGCCTTACAAAATAGGAAAATACTACCAAAGGAAACAAAAAAAAAAAAAAAACTTTCTCTGCTTGAATGTCTTCTTTCTTATGTCTCCTGTATTATTAGCTATGGGTCACCACAAATGTCCCAGAATCTGGGCAGAAATATATACAGGTGGCTACAGTGCTGCAGTGGTTAGCATTGTTCCCTAATACCAAGAGGTTGTCTGGTTTGATTTTCAGCCAGGGTGCCTTGTGTGAGGTGTCTGCATGTCCTCCCTGCATTCACTTGGGTTTTCTCCCACATTCCAAAGATATGCAGTAGGTGGATTGGACACTCTAAATTGGCCATATGTGAGAGTGTGTATGACTGAGTGGTACGAATGAATGACAGCAGCAGAGCTAGCCACCCAGCGTTGTAAACCTTGGCTCAAGGTGATTGTCACTGTTAAAGTGACACCCCGACCCCATGTGCAAAATGGGTTAAAGGAAAATTGGTAGAGTGGACAATTTATGTAAATATCATTTTAATGATAGATATTGGGAATAGGGGTTGCTTAAATATTTATTATAAAAGGAAGAAGATTGTGTCATTTCCTGTTTTGTTATTGATTGCACTGAAGATGCCTGTATGGTGAAACCAGTTTGCAGTTGAGGCTTGTCCTGTTATACTTTTGTATGTAATACATTGGTGCTATGTGGATTAAATATTTCCAGTTTGCCTCAGTGTGGTTTATTCTACCACGGGACAGTATATGAGCGAGTGCTGGACTAACGTAGTCTTGTTTTGATATTCGTCCGTGCACCGCTATTGTTCCGAAGTGCCCTTCTATTCAAGCACCAATTTTTGGAGCTTCATATCTATCTATATATATCTATCTATCTATATATATATATATATATATATATATATATATATATATGTGTGTGTGTGTGTGTGTGTGTGTGTGTGTTTATAAATATATATATATATATATATATATATATATATATATATATATGTATATATATCTATGGGTCTACTTCATATGATTGACAATTAATTTGATCGACATTCATTTCACCAAGACCAAAACACCTAAAACCTATCTGGTCGAAACTCAGAACATCAACACATGAAATTAAAAGCATTATGCCCTTTTCCCCACTGTAGCACAATCCTGGAGTTAGTATATATAGTTAGGGGGGTGCCCCCCACATACTTCATACATGTCAAAAATACAAATAGATGCTTATAACTGATATGACTAACTCTTTGCAGACAACAATAATTATCTAAACTGTGGGGGGGGGGGTGACACCCTCCCCAATGTGGGTGGCTGTGCCCCCCCAACTATAAAGTCTAATTACAGGTTTGCATTACAGTGGGGAAAAGGGCATAATGTTATTAATTTCATGTGTCGATGTTATGAGTTTCAATCAAATGGGTTTTAGATGTTTTGGACTTTAGGTGTTTTAGTGTTGGTGAAATGAATGTCGATCATATGAAATTTAGGTCATATGAAGTAGACCCATAGATATGTATATATATTACCTTTGATAGTAATTGTAATACTGCTCTTTGACTCCCTGCTAGAAAACATTTTCTTTTCCTTAGTAGGTGAGGGTCAAATCACATCTTCTGCTAGTCGGATTTCTGTTCATCCTGAAACAGGAATCGAATGCTTAATTGTATTCCAGCCACAAAAGTACTGGCTTTGTAGAACAGAACTGTACCTAAGACTGGCATGTTTATAACTGTACACTACTAGTTCCATGAAAAGCCATTTCTACTGCAAAACAAAGATTTGGATTCAAAAGGAGCTGCCACCAGTGTTGAACCCTAAATAGGAGTGCTACCACTGCCAGCAATCCTTTCTGATTCAGAGACAGTCCCACTGCAGTGATCTTACACTGGCTGTAGGATTGTCATAGTGAGCCATCACTTTAGCCAAGCAATATGCTAATGAGATACTCCAGGGGCAGTTGCTTATGCTAATCATCCATTTGCCTTCCTCCAGAAATGCCTGCAGTATGGCATTAACACAGCTAAGCGATTCAGAGGATCACTGTGCTGTGTAAATTACCTTTGCCAACCAAAACTCAATCAAATGTTCACATTCACCCATTACTGTCAATGGGTGAGATTGCATCAGTGGTAAGTGCCTGGGAGTTTAGCAGTCAGGTGGTGGTGGTGGTGATGATGTTTGTATGATTGTATCTATGAGTGTAGTTGTGGTGGGAGGAGTGTGTGTGTGTGTGTGTGTGTGTGTGTGTGTGTGTGTGTGTGTGTGTGTGTGTGTGTGTGTGTGTGTGTGTGTGTGTGAGTGTGTGATTGTATCTGTGACTTTGTGTAGGGACTGGCCATCATATCTCTAAACTCCTCCAGACTAACAAACAAATCCTGAAATATTGGTGGAGTGACACTAGATACCTGGGTAATTCTGAAAATATTACTCTAAGGTCTCTTAAAAAGTTAATAGACAACAGTTTTGCAGCATGAAATACATAAGGATAGATGGTTGGGGGGGGGGAGACAGTGTCCACCAGTGATATTTTGTATTACCTTCAGGCAACTGTAACAATTAATAAAGCAAAAAGTTTTACAGCAGATAGACCTATGGACAGGGAGAACACTAAACACCATGGATTTAAATGAACAACTAAAAGCTTTGAACCCTGTACCCTCGGCACACAAAACACTCCATTAGAAGAGAGTAAGTCCTTTGCACTACCACTGACCACCAGAGATACTCTAAATTTTACCTTAAGTTGCTTAAGAAAGTGAAACTGAAACAGAGGGAAAAACTTTGAATCCTATACCGTTGTGATGGAAAGCAGCTTGTTAATAATCCAGATCTTTAGTCACCCACTTTACCTGAAAGGACTTGCTTTGGGGTATATTCTCTGAACTCTAAGAAATATGGAACTTTTACTGTCTGTACATACCTCTTAAACTCTTAGAGCAAGATATCTGGATAAAGCCTTAAATAAAAGTGGGACAAAGGCCCAAAAATCGAGACAATTTTTAAAGATTGCTCTTACAAACTTAGAAAGTTGATAAAAATAACAGATTTTGCATTAGCATGAGTTTTCTGAAGGGTATGAAGTCTGGAACTCGATTGTCTGTCATTATTTTCTAACTTCAAGTCTTTAATGATTTGCCACTAGTTTGCCAGAAACCACAATTTTAGGAAAAAAGGACCAAAAATATGAAGCAAAAATCTGGACATTCTGCAAAAATCTGTACAGTTGAGAGGTGCAGCGAGTGTCTGGCATTATTGACTACTGATTATAATAGTCCATGAGTCACAAGGAGCAGAGCAATTTTACCAGCTAAAAGAATGTCAAAGGTGAAGTAAACATTTGATATTAATGGAACAATGGTACTCCAGAGGGAAACAGAACGTAAGAAAATACCACTGTTGTTAGTAGGTCTTGATGCAGAGAATAATTTTACAAGAGTAAGCTGTGATTTTTATGACTGGAGCAATTGAAGCATTTGTATTCCCTGATAAAATAGTAAGAGGATATATGATGAGGATATGTGAAGGATCAGAGGTAAGAATTAAAGTGCGAGGGTTTCTCTCAGATAAGTTGTGTTTGAACAGAGGAATCATGCAGGTTTGTCCTTTTTCCCTTTTGTTATTTGCTTTATATTTACAGCCATTGGCAAAAAAAAAAAGCAAAAAAAAACATAAGGGGCTTAGAAATGCAAGGATATAATTGGTATGGTAATCAGCAAAAGTTGGCTTTATTTGCAGGTGATATTATTTTATACCTGATAAATCCAGAAAAGGACATTTCATTGTTTGAGTACATTTTGAGACCGTTTTGAGCCTTTTGGGTTACAAAATGAATGAAGATAAAACAACGGCTATAGCTGTAAATTATGTACCCACACACAAAGGGTTCAGCAATACCCATATTTATGGGGACAGGATAATACGAAGTATTTAGGAGTATTGAATAAAAACTATTTTATTATGGCAGGTAAGGATATGTGGGAAGAGAGTGAACAAAAGATAATACAAAAACTGAGAAACTGGAAGCTCTTATTTATGGATGTGCAGTGAAAATATTTTTAGTCCCTTTAGTTTTATATATTGGTCAGGTATACTTATATCAACCAAGGAGACGCTGTGGGCAATAATTAATAAAGAGTTGAAGGAATTTATCTGGCAGTGGAAAAAGGCAAGAGTTAAGTGAGATAAGTTGATCCTTCCAATAAGAACAAGGTGGTTAAGGATTACCTGATTTGAAGGGATATTTGAATATATTAATATTTATTATATATTATAATATGTTATATGGATATAATATAATATATTATATGGATATTTGGATATTTGAAGGGAGCTACACAGTTAAGGCTCATATACATAACACAGCAGACCATTATAATTCAGAATTGAAGGGGATGATGAAGCAGAAGTGGGAGTCAAGAAATAAAGAGAGAGAGTGGGATTTTGGATGGCTGATCCTTAAGCAGAATATTAACAACCATATAGGTTCATAGGTTGGTACTAGGCTATCGGCCCTAGGGCCTATACAAGCCTAGCAATAACAATTCACTGGCTATTTCTTCTCATACTATTTACTTCCCTGGACCCCTGTCTAGCAGGGCGACTGACGTGATCCCCGGGGTGAATTTCCTTTCCCCCATCCAATCGTCAAGGTACCTTTTGAAGAGGGCCAAAGAGGCACTCTGCTTGACATGTATGTGCAGTCTATTATAGAGACTGGGGAGTCCCTGAGTCAGGAACCTATCCTTCCAGCATGTTTTTGTTTATTGTGATGACAAGGTTTAGATCTGTGGAGCGTGTGGCTCTGAGGGATTGGGATTTCTTTAAGCGTAGCATGTCCAACAGCTCTGAGTTTGACATGGCCTTGTATGTTAAGCAGAGATCGCCTCTGAGTAGACAATATGCGACGGAGTATAGCTGGAGTTTTTTAAGGAGGTCAGCATAGGCCATCTGCTTTAGGCCTGTGATTCTTTTAGTGAGTTATTTCTGCAGCCTTTCCAGTTGTTGCAGATGTCTTGAGAGGTACATACCAAATGGGGTGTTGTATTCTATAATGGGTGTAATAAGGGATGAGTACAGTGGGACAATGACCAACTTTTTTCTGGATGAAAAGCCCTTAGTGATGAGGTGTGCCACATAGAAGGATTTCCTGACTGTTGTGGCAATGTGGTTATCGAAGGTGAGACCACTGTCCACCTGTGTCCCTAAGTCTCTTATCACACTTGTGGTGTTTAGTGTACTGCCACCTGTATGGTAATTCACGGGTGCATGTTTCTTCCCAAAGGGGATAACTATACATTTCTTGGCATTGAGCTTGAACCCATGGCTCTGGCACCAAGCATCTGTTTCTGTAAGGCCCTTTTGTAGAATATCCACATCATTTGGGGATTCAGTAATGGCTCCCAGTTTGCAGTCATCTGCGAACTTTGTTAGCCAGAGTCCCTTAGTGTTGGCCTGTACTTCAGAGAAGTAGATGCCAAAGAAGAGTGGTCCCAGGACTGAACCGTGAGGTATTCCACTTGTCAGTTGTCTGGAGCTGGATTTGGAGTTGGCTACTTTTACTGTGTGGGTTCTGTCAGTAAGTCAGCTGGCAACCCATCGAGTGACGTAGAGATTAATGCCCAGCTTAGCAAGTCTGTCTATGATTCCAGAGTGGGGGATGGTGTCAAAGGCCTTGGCGAGGTCCAGATAGGCTGTGTGGACCGCGTTACCCTCGTCCACGGCTCTGGAGACTGATTTAAAGAAGTCAATCAGGTTCAGGAGACAAGATCGGCCATTCTCGAACCCAAACTGGGTGGGGTCCAGTGTTTGAAGGTTGCCACTGTCTTTGTTTATAAGTTCCATGATAGTATAATATTCATAAGATAGCAGAAATACTCATATAAGAATTAAGCCAACATGAGAATGGCGAAAGGAGATTTTGTCATTATATAAAATAGGCAAAAGGGGGTTGGAATATGCTGGAAAAATGGTAAAGGAAGAAAGGTATTCTGAGCAAAAATTTAGAGAGGGAAAGGTAATAGAGTGGGATGAGGCCAAGAAGACATTTAGACTACAGGCTAGTGACTATCTTCCCTATCAGGGATTGCTATCAGAGAGGCAAAGAGAAAGGGAGAGGAATCTTAGATGAAAAACATACTCTGGTAGTAGAGTTTTTAGCTTAATCTAGAGCAGAAGCTGCTGCTAAAAAAAGGATAATCAGTTGGATATATAAAATATAGCATGATAACTACAAGAATCAACCAGCAGGGGTTAGAAAAGACTGGAGAGAGAGACTGCAAATTGTATTTATTTATTTTATTTTACATTTGTTAACCGGGAAAGTCCGACTGGACACAGGTCTCTTTTCAGCGTAGGCTCAGGATAGAAAAGCTCCACATACAGTACAGTACAAGTGAGGATTTCATTTACATCTATAACTACAATTCAACATGAAATATTCAGATATTAACATGTTGCTATCAGGACTATATACAAGAACATAGCAGACTCATTTCAGCATGTAGTAGACAGAGTTAAACATTTCTGGTATGTCTACATTACAGCATGCAATAATCAGATATTAACATGTTGTTAGCAGGTCTATACAAGTACAGTTACAGACTCATTTCAGCATGTAGTAGACAGTTTAACGTTTCTGGTAGTTGGTTTATATGCAGTACATTATATGATTGAGAGTAGTACAGAATTTGTGAAAAAGAAGTACAAAAAATTTTGAAGCAATATTGGTAGTAAGGTTATTATGTGGTACTTTGTTATATTAGAATTAGTACAGTATTTGAGAAAAAAGTACAAAATGTTTGAATAGGAGTTCAATCTGAAAAGTCCATATGTTTGGATTAGAACTGGTATCCCTGGGTAACTAGAGGAAGTTATTGGGGAAACGTTAGCAGATGAAATCATCCATTCATGCAACAGTGCAGTGGTTTGGCTTAACCTGGGGTGACACAGGAGCAGAGCCAGTTGTTTGAAAAGTGTCTTTTGAGAAGTTTTTTAAATTGTGAGGCAGAGGTTGTAGTAGTAATGTGATATGGGAATTGATTCCAAACTCTGGCTATAGTGCAGCCAAAGAGAGATTTACCAGCATAATTTCTGTGTTTGATGATGTTTATAAGGTTTTAGTTACTGGATGTTAAGGTTCTGGTGGTTGTGTTGGGCTGAATTAGTTGCTGTAGTGATGGGTTTTGTTGGGTAGGTAGTACAATTTGTATGCTGTAGAGAGTTGATTAAGTAAAAGTAGTTGGGGCAGTTCAAGCCAGTTGAGTTGATTTAGGGCAAGACAGTGATGGTTCTATGAGAGGCCTCTGTTGCGAACTTTGCAATCTTGTTGTAACAAGATTCCATTTTGTTAAGTTCGGAATGGCGCAGATTTGTCAGTATGGGGGAGGCATACAGTAGGATGGATAAGAGGTGAGTCCTAGCAATTGTGGATTTTGTATTTTTTGTCATGAAGTGTTTGCTTCTATAAAGGAGACCCGGCTTTTTGTTTACTTTCTTAATTGTTTGGGCTATGTGAATGTCAGATCTGAGGCTGTTTTCGATAACTACCCCTAGCAGTTTTGTGTGGGTTGTTGGGGTGATTGTGATGTTATCCTTGGAGATTATGACAAAGTCATTGCTTAGCTGAGGAGATCTACCAGGGCCAAATAAAATTAGGTTAGTTTTTTGGGGGTTAAGAAGAAGTTTTAGTGATTTATCTAATGTTAGACTGATGATACTTACAAAGAAGGAAAAGTTGTGAATGTATAATGTATGTACATGGAAAAATGTTAATACGGCTTGTTTTATTTTCTGTTAATGAATGTTTGTCTATGTCTTAAATGATAATTTAATAAAGGTGTTTAAAAATAAATAAACAAATAAATAAAGAATTGCAGGCTTTAGGAAAAATATTTTGCACCCAGATGCCACTTCCAGTCTACTGAATGTAATGTAGCCATTACAACAACTTTATGAGTTGCCAAAGTATACTTTTATACGTAATTGAAATCATCAAGAAGATAACAACTGTTGATAAATTATTCATAAAATTATCATAAATAAATGTATGAGGACTCTGCTGAAAATCCCTTGACTGGGCAGTTTGACACAGCCCAGCTCACACTGGTTAGCTGGTCAAGCTACGTCCTATGCTGAGTGGCATAACCTCAGTGCCCCCTTGGCAAAGCATGACCAACTAACTGAATGCAATGTTATTGACACCTCCCCATCCAATCATGAACCTTTATAGACTGGCCCAGGAAATGAATGGAAAGTGGGGGAAGGCCATGCAGTGACCACACAGCATGTCTGTAAGAAGAAGGGAGTTGGAAGGGTTCCACTTCCACCTTGCCATTTCTGGCAAAATATACCCTTTGTACCCACATAAATACCCAGGCCCTCCATGCATAGAGATATAACATCCTTAAAACCAATCACTGTGGCCTCAGGGACCAGTACATATGCAGTGCAAATGCCACAAAAGCTTAAGAAAACATCAGTGCATATCTCCTAGTACCTCACCAAAACTGATTTCCTAAAAGCTTGTAGAAATTAGTAGTGCTTACACTTGTCAGCCCTACCTCTGTCTGAAAACAAAACAAAACAGAATATTCTCATTAACTGGAACAGTCATATTTACTATTTTTGTATAGGATTTGTATTTTTGCTGAAAACACCAAAAAAACAAAAATCAAGTGTGGTAGTTGAAAATGGAATGAATTGTTTAGGTCAGTCGAAGGTTTGATTTGGCACAGAGAGAAGAAAAGTTATGCATTATGGCTGGAAGTGAGGCAAGGAGGTTTAAGTTCAGACTACGTAGAATAGAACAAAAAAGGTCACTGGCCCTGAACCTTATTATGCAGCTTAGTTTGAGTGGGCTATGTTGAGGGCCAGTAAGATGACTGGCTAAGTAACTGAGTGATTTGGGGGATTTTGGGAAATTGATGCTACTGATCTTGTGCAAGCAGGAATAAGACCACACCTGGAATGCTGTTTATAGGTGCAGACCTCATAAAGATGGCATCAGGATGGTGGTGGTGGTGTTGGGTTGTGTGTGTGTGTGTGTGTGTGTGTGTGTGTGTGTATGTGTGTGCATGTGCGCGCGCGTGTGTGTGCACGCGTGCGTGTGTGTGTGTGTGCATACGTGCATGTGTGTGTGCGTGTGTGTGTGTGTGTGTGTGTGTGTGTGTGCGTGCGTGTGTATGTGTGTGTGCTTGCATATGTGTGTGTGTGTGTGTGTGTGTGTGTGTGTGTGTGTGTGTGTGTGTGTGTGTGTGTGTGTGTGTGTGTGTGTGTGTGTGTATGTGTGTGTGTGTGTGTGTGTGTGTGTGTGTGTGTGTGTGTGTGTGTGTATGTGTGTGTGTGTGTGTGTGTGTGTGTGTGTGTGTGTGCGTGTGTGTGTGTGTGTGCGTGTGTGTGCGTGTGTGTGTGTGTGTGTTTGTGTGTGTGTGCGTGTGTGCGTGTGTGTGAGTGTGCGTGTGTGTGCGTGTGTGTGTGTGTGCGTGCGTGTGTGTGTGTGTGTGTGTGTGTGTGTGTGTGTGTGTGTGTGTGTGTGTGTGTGTGTGTGTAAGGAGGGTTCCTAAGGTAATGGTGTGAAGGACTGACAGGTTAGTTTATGATGATAAGCTGGAGGCACTGGTCATGTACATTTTTATTTTATTTATTTATTTTATTTTCACATTTGTTAACCAGGTTAGTCTGACTGGGCTGAGGGAGCCTTTTTTTGGTAGAGACCCGAAGGGAAAAACTCCAGGAAAGTAATTAAAAAAATAAGAAAAAACTAACAATTCAAGATACTTAACAGTACAAAAACAGAAAGAAATATACAATACAAATACGTACAAGGCAAAAGTTCAGTATTTTGAGAATGTAATAGTGATATGTTTAAGAAATTTGGATAGCATTAAGCTATTTACAAGGAATGTAGCAATGCCTAAAATAAAAAATTCAGAGTAACATCATGGCATAGTACAACAAAGATGCATTTAATAGCATAGATACTAACTGCAGAGAGAGTAATATATGTAGACGGTTTAAATAGAAGGTAGAATTTTGGAGAAAAGAAAGGAAGGGGGCATGGCATGAAATCACAGTAATGGCAGAGGTCATGTAGATGCTTTGCAGCTGCAGAGGGAATTGAACTGATGAAGAGAGTATAATGAAAAACTGAAACACCCTACCAGGGAAAAAAGTACTGGACTGTGTGTCAGCAGAAAGCATGTGAGAGGAAAACTGGAATGCCCTACCACGTAGAGAAAGTCGTAGAATGCAGGTTAGCAGATGGTATTTATAAAAGCTTGAGAATAGCTGTAGATTTGAAGGTGGGGGAGAAAGGGGGCAGCTGCAATGATCGGTCAGACTTAGTAGGATAGTGTTTTCCTTCCACTGACTTCTATTAAGAATGACTGCATATCCCTTGGTGAGGCCAAAAAACACTGTTTATTTCTCAGAAACCCCATTTTTTGAAGCACACTGACATATTTCCTGAATAACTGCTAAGTCTGTCTGCAAAAACATATTCCCAATGAGGACATTAATTGGTGGGGTCCCATTAGGAAACTCTGGTAAGTAACAAATGGATGCAAAGCTGAAAATGATTTGGTTGGTTGTTAGGAAGAAATGAAAATTCCTTTGGCATTCTGAAAGTAATGGGACATTTTTTTAACACAAATAGTATGGGTAAATATCCACACCAGTTTTCAGCATACTTCTCAATTGTCCAAATGTTTGCTTCCTATCTTTGGCCTGTTCATCATAAAATGTATGATTTCTGGCAAATCACTGAGGACTGAAGTCAGAAAAGAATACATCTCAACTGTACAGATTTTTGCAGAGTGTCCAGATTTTCACCTCATAGTTTTGGTCCATTTTTCATAAAAGTGTGGTATTCTGGCAAATCACTGACAATTCATTATAGACTGAAGTCAGAAAATAATGTCAGACATTTGAATTTCAGACTTCATATCATTCAGAAAATTCATGCGAATGCAAAACCTGTTATCCTATTAGCTTTCTAAGTTTGTAGGAGTAATGTTTTAAAATTGTCCCTGTTTTTGGACCTTTGTCCCCCCATTATTTATGGCTTTGTTGAGGATTCTTGCTGTAAGAGTTTGAGAGATATGATGATATACCTTTAAGTTTCAGATGTAATATCCCTCAGAAAATGCATGATGACACAAATTCTGTTATTCTAGCAACTGTCTAAGCTTATAAGAGCAATATTTAAAATCTGTTCCTATTTTTGGCATTCGTTCCCTCATTATTGTAGTCTTTGTCCAGATCTCTTGCAATAAGAGTGAGAGCTGTGGTGTTCAGTACAGCTTTAAGGTTATGCTCCACACAGGAATTGACAGGGATGTTTCAGTAAATCTGAAATCCATCCACCCGGTTACTGGAACACACTTATAACTTTTGTTGCTGTGATAGGCATCTGCTTTAAACATGCAGTAAAAAAAGGCTGAAAGGAAAGGGTCTTATGTCTGAAAGCTGAGATGCTGTTAAGAAAACGTGTCCAGTGTTATTTAAAGTCTATCTTTACAGTCTGCTAAAAATTGGACAGATGAAAAGGAACTTTCACCCTTCGTGACTACTATCGGATGAATGAGCTTGTTTTGAAGACTTTTATTTTTATCTTTGCATTTCTTTATATTTCATGTGTTTTCCCACATAAAGGACACCCTTGTCACATGTTTTTTCTGGCACTAAAATGTCTCCATCAAAGATAAGCATGCAGTGTGGGTTCTGCTGTGTACTATTGTTTTAGAGAAGCACATGTGAGTGAAAAGACTAGCTGTAAAGGTTAGTTAATCAAATAGTAAACAGTGCAGGGACATAGGGAGACACTATAAGCAGTGTTTTGTCAAATGGTGAGGGTAACCTTCTTCACAGACCCTTGTATCACATTCCAGTGCTGGTTCCAGCAGGCCTGAAAAACTACTTTTCATAATCGGTCAACTGCTTCTCTGTCATAGTGGGACACATCTAAAACTAAAGGATAAGTCACTAGCAATGTGTATGCATTTGTTCACAGATCAGTCATGGAAGTGAACTGAACAAACACATTAATTGATTTTTTTTTTATTTGAGGTTGGTGTGGTGTAGAAGAGAGTGCTAGCAGATAGCTATTGACGATAATTTTACTTCGTGCCTGTTTTATTCTCTGAAATGTTCCATGCTTGTGACAGGCACAAGCAGGGCTGCAGACAGAGATGAGGGGTTGACAGTGGTGCTGAACCTTAACAAATACTGGTAGTTGTAATGTGACTGGGAAAGAAGTATCTGAGCTCTCCTGGTGATAGGATTTTAGGATTGTGAAGCTACAGACACAGTCAGACGTTAGCAAGGTAATTTGTTTTTGCATCAGAAAAGGAGCAATTTAAGATGTGTGGTGCCTTTACATTATTATTGCCACTAGTATGGTGGTCAGGTAGTGTGGTTTTCTGTGTACTAGACAGCTTCAAAGATCACATGTAATGAGGGGGATTCAGAAAATTGTGTGAAGGGGTAAACCTTGCTTGAAAATAGGGACATACATCCAAAAATAGTGACATCCTATGCAGGGGAAAATCAGGCCTGAAATGAAAATAGAAACTTTCTTCCAAAATAAGGACAGCTGAGAGGTCTGCCTGCATGCCATTTTTGGCAGTAGTTTATGATTGCACGTACCGTTTAGAGTTGTTTTGGTTATACTTCGGAAAACAAATTACTTCAATGCCCCTTTCAGCAGAATGAGAGAACAACTCATATAAATCTGACTGCTTTTCTGAGCACTGAACTGCATTTCAAAGCGTAATATGCAAGGTAGGTGAATTTATATAGTCATTTGGATGGAAATATTATTACTTCCTGATGACTGCACTGATGGGGGCCGATGTCTAGCATTCCATTAGCTGTTTGGAGCGAGACAGTTTTTCCTTGTAAAATTGGACGAAAGATTGTTTTGGCAGTTCCGTAGCACTATGGAGAATAGAAACACATTCAGCCTTTACTACAGATGCACAGCTATGCTAACCTTAATTCATTTACTCGGATCAACAGACTGCAGAACATTTAGTTCTGAAACTCACAGTAAATCATTCTGACTCTGTGTGTACTGTCATTTACTGAGTGCAGTAGTTTACATTTTGCCATGGGATATAAAAAAAATCTGTCTGAAGATGAAAAACAACATGATTTTTGTGTATTTAGGTGAATAATGTAACAAGCTGATATACTCACATAACCTCACCACTATAAAACTTTGATGCAATAAAGTATAAAAAAAAGGAAGTAAACAGATATGAAGGTAAGAATGACTGCCTTGTGTTTATGGTCAGCTATGGGGAAGGGAAAATGATCTTCAGACGCTGGGAGGGAAGAAGCTGGGAAATTGTCCATTTGCTGTTGTGTTTTCCCAGTCTAAGTTAGTTGTGTGCTGTAGCCTGGCTTATTAACATTCAGAATGAAATAGGTAGGCATGTCTACCAATTCAAAAATGGTGGCAGGTGAAAATGGCATCCCACCAACGTTCAGCACACAACTCTTCTATTCTAGCTTGTCTTGGAGGGCTGTAAGTTGTCTCACATGCTCTTCCCGGTTTCCTTCCCACTCATTCACTTTCTCCTCCAGCCTTTTGCCATGCTTCCAGCGAAGTAACCTTGTCTGATGATGTGCCTTTGTTGCCATCTTCACAGCCAGCTGTGTACTTCATGATGCAATTTTCCACTTGACAGTGACTGCTATACTGTAATTAGTTACCCATGTGCGGCATCCATGAGTCTGTGCCCTTTCTCCTTCCAGTTTGCTACATTCCCATATGAACATGTCAACACTTACCCGTTCCTTGCCATATAATGTAGAGTAAACCATACCTTCATCTGTGTAGCCTGCACCTCCACTGGCCTGTGTATGTTTTTCATACTTTCTGGGCTTTGCCCTCTAGTATCAAGTATTAATATAAGCAGAGTCTCACTTATAATAGCAGTACTGTTTTTTTCACTGTAATAACCTTACTTCTTTGTCAGTGTTTGCAGTCGTCTCGGACAGTGAAGGACATAGATTTCCCAGTATGCACCAGCAGGTAGCTACCATTTCCTTATTGTTAACTGTACTACTCTGTCATTATGAGATAAGTGTGTATGATGATTTAATGATTCCACTTCTGTCTTTACCTTCTCTCTACACAATGTGGCTGTGTCCTGAGAGTTCCTCTCCACTACTACCATTTATGTTCTGTACTCCATTGCAACTACTTTCCTATTTTGCTTTGATATTGCTATGCAACTATATATGAATGTGACTGATCTCTAACACTGACCTACTTTGATTAGATTGATGACACAGCAGTGCATTATTAGGAGGGTACTGCACTCCTGAATGCATGGTCCTTTGGATTAGACATTACAAGATACCATCTGCTTGAGTTAATGGTAGCTCATGTGGATGTAAAAGAGCCTGTGGCACCTGTCAAAAAGAGCTGGGGAAGTTCTCTGATGCTTTGGCCAAATTTCCCCTAGTAGTATAAATGCCACATTGGCACCTTGGGTCTCCCCAGAAAAGAAGCCAGTAGCCTAGTTCGTTACTGAACGAAACCTAGGTCATCTTCGTTTGTTGTTCATCTAATAAACTGAACTGGATTATTCTTCGTTTAGTGGGACTAACCTTCTCAACAAAAGATAAAACATAAATGATATAATTCAGAACAGCAAAGGAAGCACATGGAGAACAATATTAACTTAAGTGCCTTTTTGAGGGTAGGATGAAACCAGAGTACTGAAGAAAACCCACCTAGAATTTGCAGATTCCACACAGACAGTGATAAAGGTCAGAAATGATTCCTTGACACTGGAGTTTATTTTATTTATTTTAGATTTGTTAACCAGGTAGAGACTGGGTAGGCAAGTAGCCCGTTTTCAGAGAAGACCCAGGGAGAAAAGCTCCAGAACAATAGTACAAACAGATTACAAAATTTTTAAAAATATTTACAAACAATATATAAAAAAGTTTAACAGTTGCCAACAATCACAATTTACAAAAAGGGAATGTAAAAGCAGAAAACATTGCATTTCCTAAGCTTTACTTAGCTATATAACTAAAATAAACCATTGGGACATTTTCATTTGGTAGAAGTAAGACAAGGAGAAAATAGCAGAAAAGAAATATTTGATTGATGGCATGAGAAATTAACCAGGAGTATTACAGGGGTGTAGCCACTGCTGAGTAACATATTCCTTTAAGAGCTGTTTGAAGCTATGACTATGTGTTTTTTGGGATACTCTGGAGTTATGAAGCAGATACTTTAACCACTGAATAAAGTGCTGCTTACCTATTTTTTTTTGTGCTGTAGCCTGTTTCCAAAGACTGTATTAATGCACCAGTTAGAGTTTATATCACTCCATCAGAAGTATACAAGTGCAACGTTTACTAATGTACTTTGGTTATTAAGGTTCTTTGTTACAAAAGCACTATTAGATGATAGGAAAGAAAACGAGAGTAAAATGTAACCAGCCAGACCAACACGCTGAGAAACATAAAAACAGGCAATTTAGTCCTTAAAAACAATGAATACCTGTAGAAACGATAAACAGAGATTAGCACTCTCAGGTAAAACCCTTATTCATATCATACATATGCATCACTTCTTGCAGTTTAAATAGACAATGTCCAATGGGATTTGGTGAAAGGGCCTACACCCCATCAATACCTGCTTTAAGGAGACCATACTATTTAAACCAGGCTGTTTATCAGCCTGAAGGTCAGCGATCCATTTCATTTCTGTGATCTCTGTGTGATTAAAAAGATCGCCACCACAAGGATTAACTTTCTGTATACAAAGCACCATGAATAAAAAGCTATGCTCTGTATGAACCTTAATATTTTGTCCTATAACACTGTGCTTTGCAATAAGTCTAATGTCACCTGTATGCTGTAGTATATGTTCCTTCAAAGATCTGTTACTTTTCCCTTCATAAAAACTTGGACTTCTAGTACAGGTGGCTAAATAGATGACATTTTTTCGTTAGACAGTCAGCATACAGTTTAGGCTTATAGATCCATTGTGTTCTAGGATGTATGAATTAATTGCAGTTGTTAATATATTTCAGCATCTGCAGGGGAAAGTCCCCGCTCTTGTTGATGAGACGATTTGCCTCTTTGGCTTGCATGTCCCCTTGCATAGTAACCGCTTTGATTTTTAACCTTTAACTTTTGAGGACTTCTAGGCTTTGTACTAATGCTAATGTTTGCAACATGGAAATGGATAAACTAGTGCAACAATTCAGGATGTGTGGATATGAAGACTTGGAAATAAAGAGAACAGTAAATGAAACGAGAAGTGATAGAACTAGAAGGGGACATCCATGGTATTCAGAAGCCTATGATTATGATAATATTCGGACATTGGAGAAGAAGACCAGTCTTTGGGTCATGATGACATACAGTAGAGACATAAAGAATGTATGTCATTATCAGGAGCAACTGGAAGCTTCTTTTAATTGATGATAACATCAAGAACATAGTTGGCAGTGCACCATCTTTTTGTTTTTAAAAATAATAAAAATCTAGAGCAGTTACTGTGCAAGGGGAAATGTGAGATGAAGAAGCAAATCGTCTCATCAACAAGAGTGGGCACTTTCCCCTGCAGATGCTGTAAAACATATAAATATATTAACAACTGCAATGAAGTCATACATCCTAGAACACAATGGATCTATAAACCTAAACTGTATGCTGTCTATCGAAAAATGCCATCTATTTAGCCACCCGTACTAGATGATCATGTCTTTATCTTGGGACAACTAATAGATCTTTGAAGGAACATATAGTACAGCATCTAAGTGACATTAGACTTATTACAAAGCACAGTGCTATAGCACAACATATTAAGGTTCATACAGAGCATAGCTTTTTATTTATGGTGTTTTATATACAGAAATTTAACCCTCGTGGTGGTGATCATTTTAATCACACAGAGATCACAAAAATGAAATGGATCCCTGACCTTCAGGCTGATAAACAGCCTGGTTTAAATGGTATGGTCCCCTTAAAGCTGGTATTGAAGGGGCGTAGGCTGTTTCATTGAATCCCATTAGCCATGGTTGTCTATTTAAACTGCAGGAAGTGATGCTTATGTATGATCTGAAGAAAGGGTTTTACCTGAAAGAGCCAATCTCTTTTATCATTTTTACAGCTATTCATTGTTTTTTATGGAATTAAGTGTCTGTTTTTATGTTTCTCAGCATGGCATCCTGGCTGGTTATATTTTACTCTTGTTGGATATTATTTTTCCTTGCCAGACCTCTGGTGCTATTTGGAGTGTTTGGTCTTGAAAGAAAAGAAAAGGGGAAGACAATTTGTGTAGCAAAAATATATCCAAGGGGAAAAAAAATCTTTCAGACTTTGATACAAAGAGTGTCAAAACGTGCTGGCAGGCACAGCAAGATAGATGTTAAAGGAAGCTGAGCAGAGAATGACAAAGAGAAGTTGGAAATATTAACCATGTATTTTGTTAATTATTCACAAAAAGGAAGGGGAGCTACCAAAATCAAGCTTGAAAAATAATCTAAATTGTGGGAAGGGGGTGATATTAGTACATTCACACACAAAAGGGTTAAACATTGACTTTTAAAATTGAAAGTTAGTAATAGCTGAGGGGCCAGGTGACTTTAAAGACAAGTTTCCTGAATGCAAATTTAAATGGCACCTGCGATTGAATGCCTGCCAAGGGTATGAGTTCATGGGTAAGATTTGTATCAAATTAACTTTAAGACTTAAATAACACTGAAACTTAAATGGGAAAATAACTTTGTAAAGAATCATAATGTAGTTAATAATCTGGTTTTAATAATTCCCTGGGATGTTTTATAAAAAATTATATGCAGTTGATATAATTGAATCATCTATTTTTAAGTAATATAATTACAAAAATGTAAGTATTAAGAATGGTATGATTTTACTGTTGTGGCTGCTGATTTTGTTGTTTACTTATTAATTTTGCCAGGCTGTTTCTGACTTCAAGGACTTTAGCACACTAGATCTTTTTGTCAACAAGCACATCTTTAAAGTCATATCTAGTTGGTGTTTGAAGACAAGTGCACACATTCAAAACTTTAATCTTCTATGACAATTTGTGAATTTATTTAGTGAATTGTTTATTTGTTTTATACTCAAGCAACATATCTAGACATTTTTCACTTGTGTTAGTTGCTGGTAGTATAATGTTATGTTTTGAGTACTAAAGATGAAGAAAGTAGACAAGAATATAAAGAAATGAGGTGCATGGTAAAGAGAGAGGTGGTGAAGGCTAAGGATAAGGTGTATGAAGAGTTGTATAAAAGGTTGGCACTAAGGAGGGAGAAAAGGACCTGTACCAATTGGTTAGACAGAGGGACCGAGCTGGTAAAGATGTGCAGCAAGTAATGGTGATAAAGGATAATGAGGGAAACGTACTCACAAGTGAGGAGAGTATGTTGAGCAGATGGAAAGTACTTTGAGGGGTTGATGAATGAAGAGAATGAGAGGGAGAGAAGGTTGGATGATGTGCGGATAGTGAATCATGAAGTGAAGTGGATTAGCAAGGAGGAGTAAGGATAGCTATAAAGAGGATGAAGAATGGAAAGGCTGTTGGACCAGATGACATACCTGTGGAAGCATGGAAGTGTTTAGGTGAAATGGCAGTGGAGTTTTTAACTAGATTGTTTAATGAAATCTTGGAAAGTGAGAGGATGTCTGAGGAATGGAGAAAAAGTGTTTTCGTACTGATTTTTAAGAATAAGGATGATGTGCAGAGCTGTAATAACTACAGAGGGATTAAACTGATCAGTCACACCATGAAGTTATGGGAAAGAGTAGTGGAAGCTAGGTTAAAAAGGGAGGTGATGATTAGTGATCAGCAGTATGGTTTCATGCCAGAAAAGAGCACTACAGATGCGTTGTTTGCTCTGAGAGTGTTGATGAAGAAGTACAGAGAAGGTCAGAAGGAGTTGCATTGTGTCTTTGTGAATTTAGAGAAAGCATATGACAGGGTGCCTAGAGAGGAGTTGTGGTATTGTATGAGGAAGTCGAGAGTGTCAGAGAAGTATGTAAGGGTGGTACAGGATATGTACGAGGGTAGTGTGACAGCAGTGAGGTCTGCAGTGGGAGTAACGGATGCATTTAAGGTGGAGGTGGGATGACATCAATGATCAGCTCTGAGCCCTTTCTTATTTGCAATGATGATGGACAGGTTGACAGACAAGATAAGACAGGAGTCCCTGCGGACTATGATGTTTGCAGATGACATTGTGATCTGTAGTGAGAGTAGGGAACAGGTGGAGGAGGCCCTGGAGAGGTGGAGATATGCTCTAGAGAGAAGAGGAATGAAGGTCAGCAGGACTAAGACAGAATATATGTGTGTGAATGAGAGGGAGGATAGAGGAATGGTGAGGATGCAGGGAGTAGAGGTGGCAAAGGTGGATGAGTTTAAGTACTTGGGATCAACAGTTCAGAGTAATGGTGAGTGTGGAAGAGAGGTAAAGAAGAGAGTGCAAGCAGGATGGAGTGGGTGGAGAAGAGTGTCAGGAATGATTTGTGACAGACGAGTACCAGTAAGAGTGAAAGGAAAGGTCTACAAGAGGGTAGCAAGACCAGCTATGTTATATGGGTTGGAGACAGTGGCATTGACAAAAAGGCAGGAGTCAGAGCTTGACGTGGCAGAGCTGAAGATGTTAAGATTTGCACTGGGTGTGACGAGGATGGACAGGATTAGGAATAAGTATATTAGAGGGTCAGCCCAGGTTGGAAGGTTTGGAGACAAAGCCAGAGAGGCAAGATTACGTTGGTTTGGACATGTGCTGAGGAGGGATGCAGAGTATATTGGGAAAAAGATGCTAAGGATGAAGCTGCCAGGTAACAGGAAAAGAGGAAGGCCTAAGATAAGGTTTATGGATGTAGTGAGAGAGGACATGCAGGTGGTTGGTGTGACAGAGCAAGATGCAGAGGACAGGAAGAAATGGAAACAGTTGATCTGCTGTGGCAACCCCTAATGATAGCAGCCGAAAGAAGAAGAAGAAGTTAGGAGCACTTTTATTTTACGACTCATCCCCATTCTCTCTCACTTTTGACATTGAAAAGCCACTGTTTGTACAAGTCCTCGAATAACCATATTAGTCCCATCCATTAGAATATGCAACTGCGGTGGGAAGACTATGTCATGACTGTTTAACAGATTACTATTTCCTACTTCCCATTTACATATCTCAACATTATTTTTGATGGAATTTAATGTGCAATGTTTCAGATTGTAAGGGAAAGCCAATTTCATAATCTGAGAAAATGTTAGTAATAGTTATTATGTTTTTGATTTACTGATATTTATTTTTAGTACTATGTTCCACAGTTGTATTTTAGATAACCAGAGGTGTGTTCCAGGCATCGACTTTCAAACAGGACCAAAGCAGACATTGTCTTATAGACCAGGCAGATGTTGCCTCCTAGTAATCCTACTTGCAACAAATTATAATAAGAGTTCCTGAAAACTTTCTAAATAGTTCATGTTTTCAACCATATGATGTGGCCAGTGATCAAATGTAGTACAGGAAAATAAAGAGAATTTACCTATTTAATACAGTTCGGTGATGGAGAAGACAGTGAAATGTTTACAGAGCAGGTGATTTTCAGGCATCATCCTGAAAGCAGTGATTACAGATATTTGTTTAAATAATGTCTTGGGTCACATTAGCCTACAGCAGTACCATTTTTGGCTCGTTTTAACCATCTGTCCTGTGGATCTAATTCACTTTAATTAAAATTAAATTCAATAAGTAGAGGTGTCTAACATAGCCGAAATTGTTGGCTGAGTTTAATACCCTTGCAGGCAGAGTGAAATATGTAAAATTATAATAAAGCCATATTTATATGTTATGATTAGCTCTCATCAGTCTTTGAATGTTTATATTATCTGTTTTTATTTTAATCAGACTCGGAAACTGACCAAGGCAGAGCGTCAGCGGTTTAATGAGGAGGTTGAAATGCTGAAAGGTCTCCAGCACCCCAATATTGTACGCTTTTATGACTCTTGGAAATCTGTGGTGAAGGGGCAAGCATGTACGGTTCTTGTGACAGAACTGATGACTTCAGGGACTCTAAAAACGTAAGTAAAGCCTTTTATAGAAGGCAGTGACATTAGTTATTACTGTCATAAGGTCTGACACATATCTCCAACTACTACAGACTCTGTGTGTTGGTACATCTGCAAAAATACACAAACACACACACACACACACATATATATATATATATATATACACACACATACACACACACACACACACACATATTATATATATATATATATATATATATATATATATATTTACTTTTAGTGGATTTGGCTGCTGAGTGCATTGGGCACAATCAGATATAGCGTTTTGGCTTCAGCCCCTACTGCCGATTTAATATGAGCCCTTGTTACAGGGCTACTCATTGTTCATAATGGACGTATTTATTAGTGCATGACCTCATTTGGTACTATCCAGGTACAACGAAGCAGTACTCAACATCTGTGCTTCTTATTCTCTGTCTCCTGTATAAGTAACTGATTTCCTTTAACATTATTATCTATCTGACATAATAAATAAACTACATTTATTTGAACTATTGTATGGCTTGTTGTTTTAACAGTAATGAAGTAAACATTCTTTACTCTGTACAGTATCAGGAGACCCCAGTGAAACTATGGACTACTGTACCCTTTGGGATTAATATTCTGCTCCATGTGACTCAACACAAGCTTTTGTCAACAAATCAGTTAACCCAAATTTCATAAGCAATAAGTAATGTTCATAGTTATATGATACAGAATAAGGAATGATCATAAATGTGGCTGTAGATTAAAAAAAAAAAGCTGGTAGATTATTTGTTTCCATTACCTGTATTTACAGTAGCCAGCTGAGGTAATAGCTTGCCTTCAGTGGAGGCCCTGCTTTCCTGAGCTAAGCATCAGGGGATACTGATGGGAAAAGTATTTGATTTGTTCAAGATCTTATAGCAGACTTTTATGCTGTAACCTCTGGAACAGAAAGTCTTGTTTTGATAACTGTACTACAGAAACAAAAATGGCATTGAGTGCTTCTGGTAGTAAAGTGGCACATCCTACAGCTTTGGGAAGCACTCCTTGGGGAGTACAGTGAGTCAGGGAATCGATTTAAGGCTTTTATGCAGGGATAGAAATCCACATAACTAAGGCAAGAAAAGCTTTTTAAACCTGTGTGCTCCATATTAAAGAACTGTTTGATGTTGTCATTACTTACGAAATTGATGTGTCTTGGGAGATGGAACATAAGGCTTATTTCATGCTTCACTGCTTTTTCTGACAAAATTACCATAATGGTCAATGTCACTAATGCCACATGTACATGTCTAGACACACACACACACACACACACACACACACACACACACACACACACACACACAGACACACACACACACACACACACACACACACACACACACACACACACACACACACACACACACAGACACACACACACACACACACACACACACATACACATACATACACATACACACATTCACACACCCATATAAACACAAATTAGTTGTACAAATGCTAAGAATGTTGTTAAATGGAAAATTACTCATCTTGGAGGGAAGAGAAAAAGCTCACAGAGTTTGCTTATCTGTAAAGTAGTTGAGAGTATCTTCTCAATTAACTGATGTTTAGTTTCAGTCCTTAGAAATGCTGGTATTGTACAACAGAATGGCCTGATGCATACTTTCAGCGTTCTGACATGCCAGCTCTGCTCATATGCACAGGTGTGAATGAGCCCATCCTGGGGAGAGGAAGTGATTGGTTCCCTGATGACTAATTGCTACTATGAAAGAAGAGGCTTGCATAACTACAAAGGGCTCTAACAGGGCCATATGAGGTTGGTGCTTTTAAGGCAATGATAACAGTCTTTGTAAGAGCGTGTGTGTGTGTGTGTGTGTGTGTGTGTGTGTGTGTGTGTGTGTGTGTGTGTGTGTGTGTGTGTGCACGCACAAAAACCCACACACACATACACGCAAAAACCCACATATATCGGAGGAGAGTGCAAAATTCCCTGCAGTGATGCAGTTACCCATGTCACAACCATTGGGGTAGGGTTAATATGTACTAAGTCTGATTCAGGCTGCTAATATAGAGAGGAAATTCTCTGTAGTTCAGTGCCTGGGGATACTAAATGGGCTTCCTAGGGCCCCAGTTAGGGAGATATACCACACTAGCTTGTGAGGGGGATTCGTCTTCCCAAAGCAAGCAGATGAAGATGGGAGTACATGCTGAGGTGTAAACAATCTTCACAACTGCCTGGGTAATGGCCCCTGTGGGTAGCTCTCACCTCCTTACTGTGGATACCCAGGAAAGTGGTGAATGAATGGACTCCGGTTTTATTGGATGAAGCTCATGCCTTTCACCTTTTTTGCTCAACAGTTCTGGGGAAAGCCAAAAATAACCAGAGGACAAACGCACAGAATCGGAGACAATTTTTAAGTATTACTCTAATTCATTTAAAAGTTAATACAACAACAGGTTGCAGCAATGTGCATTTTCTAAATAATAAAAAGTATGATATTCTGATGTCTGGCACCAAACCAGAAAAGTAACAATAAAATGTGTGAGGGACAAAGCAAAAACATGAAGCAAAATCAGGGACATTTTGTAAAATCAGGGAGAGTTGAGAGGTGTGATGATACTTGATTATTGGTAGGTAGTAGGGTATAAAGGACATACAAATAAATAAATTCTAGTATACTACAGTGTTCTAAAATATATTATCCCTTATATATTATCCCATAAAAAAGGAATTATGCTCAGTGTACCCACTTTACTGTACCACCTCACCCAACACAGATGGATTTATAATGACACTGGACTGTTTAGTCCCTAAGTGTCAGAAATACTTGATACAGCCAAATGTCATAGATAGACTATAAAATATAACTGTACTGTTTAGCATACATAAAAAAAAAAATAAAAAAAACACCCTGCCCAGTGTACTGCATCACCCCCACTAACAAGATGGTCTTTTACATTGTTACATGGAATTCCCAGACCATTGATATCATTAACTCAATAAAATTTCCTGCAAAATAATCCACAGTATTTTTGTTTATAAGATGAAGAAAATGGCCCGTCATTTTCTTACACGTCCTCTTCCAGAAGCCCTACTACTCAGCACTTATGAGTAATTAACATCTAAAAACTGTAGCACAGTTTTCTTCTCTGGGTAAGGACATAACTCGTGATGCCCCAACACTGGCCCAGTAATCAAGGAGCCTGAATCCTCACCACTGGCACCAGTGAAGGACGTACACTGAGAGGATGACAAGTACACACACAGTATTTCCAGATGCAGTTCACTACATCAAGTGCAGTTTCCCTTAAGAGCACACAGAGACCACAGTCAGTCTGGAGCTGGTTTCTTCCTCTTTCTCCAGATCCCCAGTAAGACTCCACACTGGCACAGCTATAGAGTTGAAATCTTCTCAGCTGAGTAGCCAAGCCAAGACTTCTAGCACCCTCTCTGTCCAACCAGTGCTTCATGTCCCTGCCCAAGTAACTGACACACACTCCTGGAGATTTGTTTTTGTTTTACACACACACACACACACACACACACACACACACACACACACACACACACACACACACCTGGGAAAGGCTGGCACAGATTTACTAGCTATGCACCCTTTTGCCCAGACTATAAGGTAGTTATCACTACCACTAGCCACGTCCTTATCAGCTACTTTAAGGCCCTTAACAAAGGGTGTCCAATCTTACTGTGTAATGTTACTGTTAATCCAAATGGTAGTTTGACCAAGGGCAAGGCTATGTGGAGTGGCCCACAGTGTCACCAGATAATATGCATGTACTCTCAGAACATAAATATGTCTTACAATATCAGTCACAATGAAAGGTTTAACTATATTTAATAATAAATAATAAAAGAACAAAAAATACTCAGTATATAATCACAGTTACATCAGGTTACATCAAAGTTCATAGTTTAAACAAAACCAAACAGCTCACACAGCAAGTCCAAAATTATATCCAAAAGCACAGGACCTGAAGCCAAAAGTTAGGAACACAGATTTTAATAAATCACGATACACTAATAAACCCAAGTGCTTTCACCCAGCTCCTGCCAGGCTTTTTCAAGGAATGAATAAAAACCATAATGTCATTCTCATTTATATAACAAGTTGATTAATCACCTGAGTAGTAAATTGAATTCAATTAATTAAAATTCAAATGTTTCCATTAAAATCATAAAAATGTCAAAATGCAATATGTGCATATGTAAACATTGATACATCAACAATTTCACAATATTAAGTGTTATAGCAAAACATAAATTAAAATTGATGCTATAATATCAGATAATGATATAATATAAGAAATGTGTAAGCAACATAATGCTCATTCAAAGCTTTGCTTTTCTGAGCCTCAGAACACATCCTATGTTAATACTGTCATTTAACCCAGGAGAGCTAGTGGCATCTAATCTCAACTGCCAAAAAAGCTCACAAAACTCTAAACGAGTCTCCCAGCTCCCCCCTCTTACCTCTGGGGTGATTTGTTCTAGCACCATAAACTTTAAGTTCATTTTCTCACAATTTTGAGAGTGTTTAAAGAATGCATTGCACTCCTTACTTCTAGAAATGTCATAGAAGTGCTCATACACTCTTTTCCTTAAAGATCTCTCCGTTTTACCAACGTAAAAACTTAAACAATAGGTGCAAACTCCTAAATATACCACCCCCTTGGTTCCACAATTATAGTGCTTGTTGGTTCTCACTGTAAAATTTCTATGTGGTAAATGGAAAATAGTGTGGTTTAACATGGCAAAACATTGATTGCAACTACCACATTTATATGTACCCCACTTCATTTTATTGTTAATGTTACATTTCCCCTTTTTTTCAAAAAGCTCCTTTAAATTAATACCCCTCTTTCTAATAAAATGTGGCTGCTTCGGAAATAATTGTTTCATTTCCTCATTGACCCCCAAAATGGGCCAGTATTTAAGAATGATGGATTCCACCTTATGTGAATTACTAGAAAAAGTGTGTAAAATTTTATTTCCAGTCTCAATGTCTTTCTTGAGTTCACTTTTCTCTTGTAATTTACCTAATCCCAATAGTGCTGGATATTTAGACTCCCTGTTTTTAAAAATTCCCTGGGTAATAGCATCAATCAAAGGTTCAGGGTAGTCTTTCTCTAAAAATAATTTTTTAATAGTCTCAGCTTCCAGGCTAAAACTTTCCAGTGAGCTACATATTCTTGAAGCTCTAATGCGCTGCCCTTTAATAATAGCCTTTTTTTGATAAAAAGAATGCCCACTGCTGAAATGTAAATAAGAATTAGAAAACGTGGGCTTCCTATATATTCTTGAATGGAATCTGAAATTAGTATAATCCTTTGAGAGAGTGATATCCACATAATTCAATTAATTTAAATCAATGGAGTAGGTAAATTTCAAAAAATGTGTGCTAGAGTTGATATATTCCATAAATCCCTTCAAATCATCTTATGTACCTTCCCATAAAATACATATATCATGTAAAAACCTTCTATAAAATTAATAAACCTATTCCAGGGAGTCTGCAACACAAACTTTTGTTCCCAATGGTAGAGCACAAGATTAGCATACATTGTAGCGCAAGGACTCCCCATAGCAACACCCTTTCTTTGTCTGAAAAATTCACCATTAAATAACATAAAGTTGTTATCCAATATTATCTCCATGAATTCCATCACTAAATTAATTGTTCTACTGTCAAGACCTGATTGGGTGACCAAAATTTCTCCTAACCATTCCAGTCCTATACTGTGTGGGATGCTGGGGAATAATTCTACTACATCTATGGTTACCATAAGCATATGCGTAGTAAACCAAGCTTGATCTATACTTCTCAAACAATCCCAAGAATCCTTGTAGATGTGTTCAATAGTAGATACATATTTTTTAAGTTTAGCATCAATAAATTTAGCTAAAGGTTCCGTAATGCCCCCGCACCAGCCACAATCGATCTAAATTTAAGGGGGATCTAATCCCTTATGTGTCTTCGGAATTCCGAAGATAACCGGAACCTTGGGCTTGTCCACTAAAAGAAAATTGTAAAGACTCTCATTAATTACCCCTTGCAATAAATGGTCAAACAGATGAAAATTAATCTTAGAATATGCAATGTTAATTTCGTTTTTTGATACAATTTCATACTGCTCAGCATCCTGCAACATTTCACGTAAATAAGCATCATAATCAACTTCATGCATTAATACAACCCCCCCCCCCTCCCTTGTCCGGTTTCATAATCCTGCAGCCTTCTTTTTTCAACAAGTCAATCAGTTCTAGTTCTGCTTGCACTAAATTATTAAAGCCAGCCTTGTGTGTCTTACCTTGCATCTCTTTTTCTACCAATTCTGAAAATACATTTAAAACAGGATGGACCGGAGGGTTAAATGTGCTTGACCTAATAAGAGTGGAATCATTTTTAGGTTTCCCCTTAAAAAATAACTGAAGGTTCATTTGTCGAATAAACAATTTCAAATCCAAAATTCAAGCAATCAGAAATCTCAGTCACTTCAGTAAAGAAATTTTAACTTCCAGCCTGCTCCAGGTCACCTGGGCTCCACTTAAAACCCCTTGATGAAGCAATAGACACATTTAATGCACTATTTCTAAATATCCTGGCACAGCAAGCACCATTGAGAACCAAAAGAGTTAAAAACAAACCAGACCCTTAGTTAATTAACTAAAAAAATAGACATAAAGCCGGAAAGTCATTGCTACAAGTCAAGTCTCAAACATCCCTGCAACAATATAGGCAGTTAAGGAACTGTAGCAAACAATACATAAAACATGACAAAATGCTTATTATAGCAACACTGAAAATTTGTCATCAAATAGTCCAAGGAACTTCTGGAAATCCATTAATACATTGCTCAGTCCAGGATAATCAACCCAACTTAGCCCATCCTCAACCAGTAACTCCAAAAGTATTGCTTCATAGGTTAACTCACATTTTATAAATATAGTAACCTCCCTCCTACAAAACACAGCTACTACAAATCTTACCATCCCACCCCAATCATTGAAGCCACAACAGAGCTTCACACTCACTCTAATGCCAGTATCCACAATTTAAAAAATACCTGCACACTTTCTTAAGAAAATAAATACCTACACTCTCTCTTAAGAAAACAAATACCTACACTCTCTTAAGACAACAACCACGTCCCTGATCAACTTCATCTTAATGCCTCAAACTTGCTGCAGATAGCCTCGCATATTCTGTCTCAGTTCTAGTAAACTGCTCTATCCAAGAAAAATATGTCCCCACCTTATGGAGAAAATCTTATATAATACCCCTCCGTAAAGGCAGTTTACCAGCTGAGCTCACAAACTCTAGACTGATCGCCATTCTCACACCCTTATCCAAAGTCTTGGAAAGATGTAGTCACTCACAGAAGAAGTCATATAAATTGTGAATAAAAAGTTTCTTATTGCTTTGAAGCTAGAGGAGGCTTTGGAGGAAAAACTGTTTTATGTCAACAATACAGCATAAAAATATTATTGTTATTTAAAAACTTCAGTTTGCACTTTAATGTACATAAAAATGCAGATGCATATTTTTTAAGTACAGTAAGGCAGTCATGGGCATGCACAGTCCAGATAATAACACATTTGCAGAGATGTACAAGGCATTCTCCTTTCAGTGTTTTGCCTTACAACACCCCTGAGAGTGAATATTGTCTGCGCTACATACATCCATACAACCTTATGGCTTACATGAGCCATTTCATTTTCCTTCCAGCAAAACAAGTCAGAGTTACAACTTTTTAAAATCTTTTTATCTGTCTTGGGGCATCATAGTCAGTGTGACCACACACACATGTGCACGTGTGTATGGCTGCACGCACGCACGCACACACACACACACACACACACACACACACACACACACACACACACACACACACACACACACACACACACACTGTCCATCAGTAATGCTTTTGGGCAGATTTTGGTAGCAGTATTTTATTATCAAGTGGACTAGGATCCTACTAAATTTGACTGGTATGTGTTTGCAAAATAAAACAAAGATTTTCATTATTCCTGAATTTGTCTGGTTGTGTGCCTAGAGGAAGGAGTACTTAAAAAAATCTATAAGTGTATATCTTTAACTTCCCTGTAGTTAATGTGCACGCTGAAGCCTCCAAGTGGTGGTGGCCATGAAGTCAGTAATAAGATTAGATCATAGATTTGAAGTTCAACTGAGGGAGCAGGGGACAAAGCTGTAAGTATGATACAGATGACTCCAGTTCGATTAGAGTTGTTGATGACTTGGGAAAGAGAAAGAGGAGTGTTGAAGTGATGACTGCTGCCGTCCCCAAGCTCTTCAAATGATGAGCAAAAAAAAAAAAAGGCTGCTGTTTCTACTGGCATACTAACCAGTTAGCTAGATACACAATATGCCCCCCCCTCTGCCCCAGCCAATCAGATCCCATTTCTTCGCCCTGCCCCATGAACATCCTTCATCTCATTAAAAAAAGGAAATAAATGAAAATAAAAACTATTTATTTCTTTTAACTGTACCAAACTGCTTGCTACAGATTATACCCTGCATAGAGTGCTACAGTTCTCAGGTTTCAGTTGAAAACATTTTTTTTTACTTTTAAAATGCAGCAAACTGCTTGCTACAATATAGCAAAAGTTGCTACAGTTTAGACCACACAGGGAGCTCTACAGTACTCAGGTCTGACTGCAAATGCAATACTGTTTTTTAAAAGCCAGTATGCATTAAAGAGTGATCAGGATTGGCCAGTCACACCCCCTACACTTTGTGTCTGGGGCAGTTGGCCCCTTCACTCCAAACTACTGGGTTAGCTCCCCCATTAAGCAGTGTATATGATGTTGTATGCTGCATTTATTCTTTCTGCTTTTCACAGATAGATTGAATAATCTAGCTTCCCCTCCATTACATTATCCTCAGGGCTGGCAGCCCTATTCTGTTGGTGTTAGCCCAATGTAGAGGTTCAGGAGATCATGGGAAGAGGCATCTAGCAACTGACAGTCAGCTGTCAATTGAAGAAAACCAAAAAACAGCAAAACAAATGTTTACGGATTTGATTTTAATTACTTTCTTTCAGTAACCTCAAAACTACTAAACGACTAATTCAGAAAGTTATTTCCAACACCCAGTTGTGAAATAGAATGCATGTAAATCTCTGTATACATAAATCTGCATGAGTCTCAGACTGACATTTTACTGGAGACAATATTTTTCAAATGGCTGTGCGACACTAAAGTTTGGAACTGGTTGTAAATATGACATTTAGACCTTAGATTCTGAAGGATATTGTGGTCATAAGTTAAAATAATCTGTAGGTGTCATTGTTGTTCAGTTAGAAATTAGCTTGTTGGAAGGAAATTATGTCTTAGAAAAATAAACTTTTTGACAAAGTTAACATAAATATTTCAGCTATTTGGTAGATTTAACCTAAATAAACTTATAGCTCAGCCTATTGTTGATCATAACTTACTTTCTATGATGCTGTATTCATACACCTCGGAGTAATTCAAGCAAATACTTGGCAGTGTCTAGACACAATAGTATAAGCATGAGTTGAATTTTGTGTTAAAAATCAGAATAAAGCATTGGCACCAATGTTATTTTCATCACAGTGATGTAGGGGTTGGCATAATGGTTAAGGTGTTTACCTTAGAGATACAAGATACAAGGTTTGCTTCTCCCATTTGAAAGCATGACTAGCCCTTAAAAAGTCACCCTCGAGTCATCACCCTAGTAACTACTTATGGACACTGAGTGTTCTATCTAGTAGGGGTTCTAAGCAATTTACACATGTAAGCACATATGTCTGGCTTTCAACTTTGTTCTGAATTGCTTCTCAGACCTGACACATTTTATGCCTTACTTAAACCACTGCTTCAGCATTGCTGAGAGGTGTAAAGACCTACCTGTGTAATGTGTTGTGGATCCTTGTTTCCCAGATGCAAACAAAATAAGTATATTCTGAAGATTTTTAAACCACAGCATGTACCTTAATACTCTTTTTAATCTCTGTAGTGCCTATTATTGTCAGTTAGTTGCTGCCATCAGTTAATCATCTTCTTCTTCTTTTGGCTTTTTCCCGGTTAGGGGTCGCCACAGCGGATCACCTTGTCCGCTCATGATTGGCAGTGGAGTTTTACGGTGTCAAGTTGCCAGCCCGCTGCCCAACCTTCCACAGAAGGCACTAACACACACACACTCACACCTAGGGCCAATTTAGAGTGTCCAATCCACCTACAGCATGTCTTTGGGATGTGGGAGGAAACCGGAGCACCCAGAGGACACCCACGTGATCACAGGGAGGACATGCAGACTCCGCACAGAAGGCACCCCAGCTGAGGATCGAACCGGAGAACCTCTTGCTGTGAGACGGCAATGCTAACCACTGCACCACCGTGGCAGCCCTTGCTGCCATCAATTAATAACGTGATTAATTTAATACATTTTATTTAATTGTTTGCTTTTGGATGTTATAACTTTGTAAGGCATCTACCTCACCCCCTCCCTTGTCATCTGTTTTAAACTGTGGTGGGTTGGGCTACCCATGATTGTCAGTAGTGCAGAGTGCCAGAGGACAAGTCAAAGGAGGGACTTTTCTCAGCCTGCACACCAGCAACAAGTTTCATGGAGGGACTTAGGCTCAAAGCCCAAATAATACATGCTGAAGAATGACAGGTTGCCTGTTTGTTGCAATATAAATGAAAGGAAATGATGTAGTAAATGTCTTTTGGGTACACTTTAGATTTAGGAAGTATATCTTGGTCTTTGGGTAGGTAGCAAAACTGGTCCCATTGGACTCAGGAAAAAAGATCTTGGTGTAAACATTCATATAGTTACCATTCCTACCAGAGATCCTGACAGAATCCAGTAATGTCAGAAGTATATGTGTACTTCATATTTTTCCAAGTTTTTTTAAAGTATAGCCACAAATAAATGGGTAGGGCACTAATGAACGCACAAGGAGAATATTTATAACTAATATTGCAGCCACTCCAAATGAACTGACCACAAGATATATAATTCTCTAAAGTGAGGTATCCTGGTAAAAAAGAAAGGCTGAAGACATTTGTTACATCATTTTGTAAGTTGTATATTTTTATTGTATCTGTTTTGAATACTATTACCATGATGCCTTGAACTGAAAAAGAAACTGCTGAACACTTTAAACGTAACCTTTAAACATATATAGCATGCCCCTAGTTTTCAATCTTGTGATGTTATAATAATTCACAGCAGCAGCAAACACTTTCCATGAAGATCTCTCTGTCATACAGAACAAATTTAGTTATTTATCCAGCTAATATTGGATTGGGGTTGAAGCATGTAAAGCAGACTTATGAAGAAGTGTTTGGACACTAGTCTTTGTGTGACATAATACTGTAACTGCAATGTTCTCTGTTTCAAAAAAATTAATAAACTGGACAGTTTAGCTTCATCTGTGTGAAAATCATACTTTTATAAAAATGAAGTGTCAAGCAGTGGGGTATCAAGGGCACTGAGGCCTACTGTAACTACAGTGCTGCCTCTGTTAAATGTAGACACTGTGAGGGCTGCTGTAACTACAGTGCTGCCTCTGTTACATGTGGACACTGTGAGGCTTACTATAACTGCAGTGCAGCCTCTGTTACATGTAGACACTGTGAGGCCTGCTGTAACTGCAGTGCTGCCTCTGTTACATGTAGACACTGTGACATCTACTGTAACTACAGTGCTGCCTCTGTTAAATGTAGACACTGTGAGGGCTGCTGTAACTACAGTGCTGCCTCTGTTACATGTGGACACTGTGAGGCTTACTGTAACTGCAGTGCTGCCTCTGTTACATGTAGACACTGTGAGGCCTACTGTAACTGCAGTGCTGCCTCTGTTACATGTAGACACTGTGAGGTCTACTGTAACTGCAGTGCTGCCTCTGTTAAATGTAGAGACTGTGAGGCCTGCTGTAACTACAGTGCTGCCTCTGTTACATACCACGGACATGGTGAAGCCTACTGTAACTGCAGTGCTGCCTCTGTTACATGTAAACACTGTGATGCCTACTGTAACTACAGTGCTGCCTCTGTTACATGTAAACACTGTGATGCCTACTGTAACTGCAGTGCTGCCTCTGTTACATGTAAACACTGTGATGCCTACTGTAACTACAGTGCTGCCTCTGTTAAATGTAGACACTGTGAGGCGTGCTGTAACTACAGTGCTGCCTCTGTTACATGTGGACACTGTGAGGCTTACTATAACTGCAGTGCTGCCTCTGTTACATGTAGACACTGTGAGGTCTACTGTAACTGCAGTGCTGCCTCTGTTACATGTAAACACTGTGACATCTACTGTAACTACAGTGCTGCCTCTGTTAAATGTAGACACTGTGAGGGCTGCTGTAACTACAGTGCTGCCTCTGTTACATGTGGACACTGTGAGGCTTACTATAACTGCAGTGCTGCCTCTGTTACATGTAGACACTGTGAGGCCTGCTGTAACTGCAGTGCTGCCTCTGTTACATGTAGACACTATGAGGTCTACTGTAACTGCAGTGCTGTCCCTGTTACATGTGGACACTGTGAGGCTTACTATAACTACAGTGCTGCCTCTGTTACATGTAGACACTGTGAGACCTGCTGTAACTGCAGTGCTGCCTCTGTTACATACCACGGACATGGTGAAGCCTACTGTAACTGCAGTGCTGCCTCTGTTACATGTAAACACTGTGATGCCTACTGTAACTACAGTGCTGCCTCTGTTAAATGTAGACACTGTGAGGCCTACTGTAACTGCAGTGCTGCCTCTGTTACATATCCCGGACATGGTGAGGCCTACTGTAACTGTGGTGCTGCCTCTGTTATGTATCCCCAAGTGGCTTAGCCACTTTGAGTGGCAGCACTGCTTATAAAGTGGCCTGTAGTTCACTGGTAGAGCAGAGCTTCTTTGTATTTCATGAATTTTCTTATCATTTATCCATTTGGCCACAAATGCCCATGGTGGCTGAGACTAAGGATGTAGGTAGCTCACAGGGTTTTGCTAACCCAGCAAATGCCATGTTCCCAGGGACATGATAATTACCAGCACAGCTGGAGATCCATGTTTATATAACAATTCAGGCAACAAAAGACTGACTAGGGAAAAGGACTGAATAGGTAAAGGTCAATGTATCTTTCTCTGCAGAGAAAGAAGACTGAAGTGCTGTAATCTTGCCACGTGGCAATAGCCAAGTGAATGGTGGGTTTGGACCACCACTTATGCAAAATGCACAAGACAGTGCTTGTTATAGAGCAGAACGTATGGGGGAATGTACTACTATATCTCGCTATCATTTCTGCAGACAGCAATTTGATACCAACCAAGCTGGCTTTCATATGATTTTGTGCATTTTTTTTCCAGTGCAGTGCCTGGGTGTCAGAAGAATGTACCTTCTCTAGGAATAGAAGAACAAATGTGACACTGATATGTATGAGGCAGGGGGAAAACTACATGTGTCAAGAGCCCCCCCCCCCAAAAAAAAGCCTCAGTGGTAAACGTCATAAGTTTGTTAAGTGGCTTAAATGTTGATTTTTTTCTAGGCTAGTGAAGCAGTTAGGTTTGTAGATAACTTTTCTAACAATATTTATTTCTTTTTGTACTTCAGCTACCTGAAAAGATTCAAGGAGATGAAATTGAAGCTTTTTCAGAGGTGGAGTCGACAGATCTTAAAGGGCCTTCATTTTCTTCACACACGCTCTCCTCCCATCATCCACAGGGACCTGAAGTGTGATAATATTTTCATTACAGGGCCAACAGGTTCTGTTAAGATTGGAGATCTCGGCCTTGCAACACTGAAGTGTTCTTCTTTTGCAAAAAGCGTAATAGGTAATAGTCTTTTAGTTTTTATATTGAAACTGAACCATAATAGCATCATTTTAGGGAACTGAAGAGGAAATAAAAGTAATCAAAGCCAGTGAAGATCTGTGCACATGGTGAGAAGAGCTGCTAGCCCAGAGTGTTGTATATTGTTGGTACTGAACAACTGCAGTGTGATTTACTAGTGCATTCATTATTTATCCTTTGAATGAAGCTCCAGTCTATTTCAAACTTATTGACAAAACATTCATGCTTTGTCTGCCATTATGTAGATGAGTTATGTAATGGCTGAATATTTATGTTGGTTTTCTGTCTTAGCAAAATCACTTTTATAGCTGCAATAATTCTTTGTAGATTTACAGGAGTTTAATGCAAAGAAGCTTTAAAAATGCAGGTAGGACAAAAAGTTGAGCCATTCAGAGCTTCCCAATGCAGTACAGCTGCTTTAGTTCATTTGGTAAGATTTCTGTATACCACTAAATGCATGAGATGGTCATGTCCTCAGATTACCTATGGCTTGAGAGAATTCATCTGTAGGTACTATCCAACACTTACCCACAGTATTAATTGTAGCTTCATTCATTAGGTCACAAAATCAGCAAATAACCTGATGGTGCATATACCTATGCACGTTTTATATGTTCTTGTACATTAGCATGGGAATATGTAATCATCAACTAGGTTGGGCCATCACGGAGAAAGCACTGTGTACTAAAACAAATGTGGGTCATTGGTTCAACTGAATTGAGATAGTACTGACTAGGGATATGGACTGAAGTCATTGACAAAGGTGAGCTGGAACAGTAATGAAAATTGGAATTGCTTGTATCCGTGGCTAAGCCTAGCTGGGACAGCAATGAAGACTGAAGTGTTGTTGGTGTGCTGTTAAATATGCTTGTTCCATGCAGTCTGTTGTTTAGAAATGAACAGATTGCAAGTTAATTTGATGTATTTGAAAGGAAAACATACCCTTGTTTTGCATGCATATGCAACCACGTTCCATTTTCACTGAATAGTAGTAATAAGCAATTTTTGCGGTCATCAGAAATTTAAGTCATGATTATGCCTTATTAAAACCACTAATTGCTCATAAGCACTGTCAAGTATGGCAGCTAATATGCCAAGTATAGGAAGTATGATCACTCAGTCTGCACCACTGAACCAAATAATTATATAATAATATGCACGAAGAAGTCAACCTTAACAGCATATGGAAAATAAACATTGTTACTCTGGGCTTTGACAAGTTGCAGCCACAGTCAGTCGGGCTATAAAATGTGCATATGATGAGCAGAGGTATACCTTCTGGCTCTGCAGGGGCTTCACCCACCTCACTCACAGTCTTACTAACAGTTCCTGTATTTTGGTTGTAACTTACATTTATGCTCACACAAATACGTTCCAGGAGAGGCTAATAATCCTTTCAGTGCACTTCACCTTTTTGCTTTATGGTAACACACTTCTACCAGCTAGAATAGTTTGATACATCAAGGAGACAAATAGATTCATAGGTTCATAGATTAGTACTAGGCTAACTACCGTTATGGACCATTTTAAGCCTAGCCAATTACCCCATGTGAGAATCCAACCCTGCACCTTGTGTCTATAAGGCAACCACCTTAACCATTATGCGAACCTCCCACCCCTTGTACATTAGCATGGGAATATGTAATCATCAACTAGGTTGGGCCATCATGAAGAAAGCACTGTGTACTAAAACAAATGTGGGTCATTGGTTCAACTGAATTGAGATAGTACTGACTAGGGATATGGACTGAAGTCATTGGCAGAGGTGAGCTGGAACAGTAGTGAAAATCTTAAAATGAGCCAGCTGCAGTACAATATCTAAGTTATAGTTATAGCTTTAACTATTTAAGTCTGGTGATTTTTTATATTTGTATGGTCTGATGAAACATAACATATGCAAAAGCATTTACCATTTTTTATATGTTGTGTTAAAGGAGTTTTATTTATCTTCGGCTGAGTTGGCTGGTCCTTTGTTTTATGCTTTGACTGTGGATGTTTCTTTGGACTGGCCTTTGTCCACTGGTTTCCCTAGTTTTTGTTATTTTTTACTATTTATTACTCAAAGATATGCTAACAGGGTGGAAATGCATTCAGAAGTCATTAAAAGAGAAGGAGAGGTTCTTGAATAGCCCAGTAGGAGAGAAGTATCTTTTGCACTTCAGAGGTCAGTGAGAGAGGAGTAGAAAGCTTGAAGTAGTGCAGGTAATAGTAACGACACCGAGGGGAAAGCACAAAGCTTCTTATTCCTCAGAGAAACGACTGTAAGTATGAGACAGCATTGCCTCCCACAGTGCATATGAGTACAAAACACAAAAGATACCTGTGCAGGCAAGGAAAAGCATGGTGGTGGAGAACAGTGCTGGGCACTGCCAAAGGATGAGGAGGAAGGGACAGACAGACAGGGTATACAAGAGAAGGAGGGAGGGGTCAGCAAGAAAAGGGAATAAAATAAGGGCAAAGACTTAACAGGAGCAGGAAGAGGGTAACGAGTGAGGTTAGCATAAACCGTCAGCCAGGTAGGCAGAAATGGTGTAAGAGAGTAATAGAAATGATTCAGGACAGTGTGAGATGAGGAGGAGAGGTGGGCGATGTGTGCAGGATGTGTAGTGGGGGTTGAATTAGAAAACTGCGGTGTGCATGGATATGGGCTTAGTAGGAAACTGAAGGTGCTAAAGTGGAAAATTTATAAGCTAGAGAGGATGGATGTCTTTGCTGATTAGACAAATGGGGCACAGAAGGACTGGTGATGAACAGGGTAATAGAGAGGACAGGATGGAAGGGGGTAAGAAAAAGTGAGGTAAGTTATAGCAGACATGGAAAGTTATACTTGCAGCAGCACAGGCACATGGTGAATCAGACAGGAGAGACATGTAAGCATACACAGATAGGAGAAGACTGTCTCAAACCTGGAAGCAGCACCAGATCCAGTGCTAGGTGACCTACTTAGTTGCCTAGGGCCCGGTTGCTAGTGGGGGGCACTGGCCAGGGGGCTTCCACATTTACTTTTTCATTAATTAAAACAATTAAAACTTTTCTTATTTAACACAGTGTCTTCTTCTTAGGAAGACATACACACTCACGCTACATGTGTCTTTAATACGGCACATGCACACACATGTAATGTAAACATATTCCATGCACTTGCTGCTGTGAGAGAGATGTGCATGGAATTTAAAGTTGCTTAGCCAGCCATTCCATAAGTTGCCTTGACAAAATTCCCATTTGGTTCACTTGCTGTATGTGTGTGAAAGCCATAGTTAAGGGGGCAGGATATTCAATTAAATTACTCAGGCTCAGACCCTGTACCTTGATTCCAGAAGACAAGAACTTGAATCCTCTACTCCAAATACCAGACTGCTCAAGGAATTGTGAGTTTCAGGGGAGGCAAGAGCTGGAATCCTCTACACAAATCACCAGACTGCTCAAGGAATTGTAAGTTTCGGTGCATTTTCAAGGAATTGTGAATTTCAGGAGAAGAGAAGTTTACTGTTGCCAGTGCTAAGTCTATTTTCAATTTATATTTGTTTTGTTTAGCAAATCCCAGTCAGTGTTTGTGTTATAGAATTTGAAAGCAGTGTTAGTAGTACAAGAGGTAGTAGCACAAGAGGTAACATACTTGCCTTTCATGCAAAAGGCTGTGGGTTCTGCTACCAAACCATGTAGATGGATTGCTGATACTATGGTCATCTTTAAGGGGAGGTGGGAGTGCTGCACTCCTGAGTTTGTCCTCCTTTGGATGAGTGGATGAGATCTCTAGTAACTATTGTTGGTTTGCCAGCCATTCCCTATTGCAATATTACCAGCTTACCAACTCATTTTTTAATATGACATAGGCACTTAATTCTTCAAGGGCAGCAGGCACTGAATTTGTAGAAGAAACACTGAAATGTAAAGTTGTTTGCCAGTTGCAATATCTTCGCTAGTTACAGATCTTGTGGAATTATTCAGATGACTTTTATTTCTGCCGTGATTGTGCATATTGACTGATATTGGTGGATTTTAATGACAGACGTTTGAGTGGCATTTTGTGGTTGAAATGTTCTGAAATGGATAAGTTTGTTGTTATTGATTCATGTATTTTGCTTCATAGCTTACTTAAAAAACAGTGTTCAAAACATTTAAAACACATTCTAACAAATCATTCTGTATTATACAAGGAATATAATCAGGAAGGTGAATCAAAGAACACATGCATGCATGCTCCTAAATATATATGCAAGGGAGCCTTTGATTTGAAAACTGTCCAAAGGTAAACTTTATCTGCCACTGGCCAGAAGCATTTTTTTCAATGCCTGTTCAACAAATGTGAGTTTCAAGGGCAAAGAAGTTTACTGTTCATGCTAAGTCTGCTTTCATTGTGACACGGTATTGTTTGTTTAGCAAATGGCTGTCAGTATTTTTGTGCTATGAAATTTGAAATAAAAGTTTTAAATTAAATGCAAATATCTGTAATCATTGTAGAAGTAATGTATTCACACCGACGGGTCTGAACAGTGTTTATGGAACTAGGGAGAAATAGTCAAGTAATGGGACTGAAATGGCTGCCAGTGGGAGAGGCGGCTGTGGGGGCCCTGATACATTACCCTGCCAAGTGCCTCATTTAACCATGATCTGGCTCTGCCTGGAAGACATGATAGAGAAGCAGGGACAGATGGAGAAGGCAAATGGTGGCAAACAGGCAAAACCAGGAAAGTCAGTGAAAGTCAGAAGAAAAAGGCAGAAATGAAGTGGAGGAGGTGTTTAGTCAGTCAGGGGAGGATACAAGGAGTACTATAAGGATATTTGAGGAAAAGTATGCATATCACAAGGAAGCCATGGACAGACAGACAGATGAAGCTCAAGAAGAGCAGAATGGATACTGCTGGAAGGAATTCAGACAGTAGAGGCATCATCTGGGGACAAAGATGAAAGGAGGAGTTTAAGGGGACTGAAAAACATTCCCAGGTCCAGCAGTAGGTCATGTAGAGACAGACTGAATGAGACAGCACAGTGAATGTTCTTCTTTCGGCTTTTCCCGGTTAGGGGTCGCCACAGCAGAACTCTGGTCCGCTAATGATTGGCAGTAGATTTTACAGTGCCGAGGTGCCAGCCCGACACCTAACCTTCAAAGAAGGCACACCCATTCACGCATGTCTTTCGAACGCCACTCGACCGTGGGGAGGACATGCAGACTCCACACAGAAGGAGCTCCATCCGAAAATCGAACGGGAGAACCTCTTGCTGTGAGGCGACAATGCTAACTCTGCACCACCACGGCTTCCAGACAGCACAGTGAATCAGAGGTTAAAATCTCTGCCATACAGCTTTAAAGTACAGGGTTCCGTCAAGATCTCTGACCACTTTCTGTATGGACTTTACTGGACTTTCTCTGGGCATTCCTATTTCTTCCCACCTCCAAAAAATTGCTAGTTGATTAGCTACTGTAATTGTCCATATATTTTGCATTTACACTTGCCCTTTTGGCTTGCTTACCTGGTTAACAATAGAAATAAAAACATTCAGAGTGTAAGGAATGCCCACATATTACAATCCATCTATGAACTCATGATCTTATGAAAATAGCCTTAGATGGTGTAATAGGAGGACCAAGCAGGAAGCTGCAGTTTGTTGGGGGTTTGGCATGTATGGCAATACTGTTAGGTGCTCCTAGTACCACGAGCCTGCAGCATGAGATAGAAAAGGGTCATAGTTCAACTGCTGGATCAGAGATCAGGATGAGGGGAAGGGATGATGACAGAAAGGGAGTCATACATCTCAACTGTACAGATTTTTACCTCATATTTGTGATCCATTTTTCATACAGTTGTGGTTTTCTGGCATATTTGTGGCATATCATTAAAAATTGAAGTTAGAAAATAATAACAGACATTTGAGTTTCAGACTTCATACCCTTCAGAAAGTTCATGCTAATGCAAAATCTACTATTCTATCAACTTTCTAAGTCTGTAAGAGCAATATTTAAATTTTTCCTATATTTGCCCTTTGTCTCACTTTTATATATGGCTTTGTCCACATTTCTTGCTCTAGGAGGTTAAGAGGTACGGAGGGAGTGGTAACAGCATGGGAAGCTCTTAATTAGAAACAGGCTTTATGTCATTCCCCTTGGAAATGTGTTACTGAAGCAAATGTTAGGAAGGCACATTAGGATGACTATCCATTTAAAATGAGACAGAAATGAGTTTGGGTGTGAAGGGAATTCAGGTAAAGGAGGAAATTTGAGCAAAATGAGGGGCAGCTTGGGGCAGAGGGACAACAGAAAAGCCAGAATAAGTATAGAAAGCTAGAAGATGAGTGGTAGCAGGGGACACAGAAGAGAAAGAAGTAGCAAAAACAGTACAGACAGTACTGAAGTGATAAGAAATAACAGCAAGGAGAAGGGAAGAACTGGCAACACTTGGGAAGGGAGGCAGAGTAGGAGAGAAGGGAAAATTGGAAGGAGAGTAGACAAGCAAGTAAAATGTATATAAAAGCAGATGAGGATTTTACCAAAGGAAGTGAGTGAAGAAGAAAACAGAAGGAAGAACACAAGAAACAAGGATGGCAGGGGCCCCTGGTGAAATGCCGAGTACTGACATGCAGAAAAAAAACATTGAAATTGCCAGAGAAGAGTGACTCTTTAATATTGCTGTTCTCCTTTAAACTTCTTTTTTGCAGGGGGGTAAACCCCCCTCTGCACCTCCAATGTGTGTGTGTGGGGGTGACACCCAACCCCCCAAATTTATATAAACAAACTCCAAGCTCACCATACCTCAGAAAAAAGGGAGCATTCCAAAAAATGGCTATCTTGTTAGTATATGTAAGTCCATTTTTTGGGCACTCAATCTCTGCATTATTGGATTTGCTGTAGCGGAGCCCAACATTTTATATGGTTACCAGTTGAAAGAAGGCAGGGTCTCAAAATCTCCAAACCAAACAAGACCACACAGGACAAGGGAATGGGGTATCCAAAGGGTGATGGGGGAAATGAAATTAGAGTTTGGCTGAGCAATACCAGAATCCTTAGAGGAAAGATGTGTGAACTGGAAGCAGTTACAGTAGAGATTTGTGCCAGTTTGATTGAGACATTTTAGGCTGCTTATAAACAATGCCACATGCCACAAATTCAATACAATGATAACACTGCATTGTTCAATAGCAATATTTACAGTCCATCTTTGATGACCTGTAGGTGCGGTGCACTCAAGATGAATGACACATTTAGAGCTGCAGGTACTGAGCTAAACTCAGCATATTTAGCCTTTTAGGTGTAAATCAGATTACTTTAGACATGGCGTAAGGGGTGGCAGCTTAACTTTAGTCCTTCCACATATGGGCTGCACCTGGGGAGCAACACCTAAGAGGCAAAATAGCCAACTGGAGAAGTTAGACTGAAAATCCCAAAAGCAGAAAAGCAGCTTGTGGTTCTCATTACAAGGGAAACTACACAACTAGCCACAGTTGGCAAGGGAAACAGTAAAGACAAATTAAGTGCTATGAAGCATTTGTGGAGAAGTTGAACTGAAAATACAGTAATAATAATACCCTTTCATCACACACTGGTAAGGCCATAGCTATGGGACCTTTGCAGTTCCAGAGACCTTATAGGGAAATGGAAATCACAATGCTGAAGAGGGTGTATTAATGCCAACTAAGAAACTGTGGGGGCTTAAGGTGTGGTTATGCAAGAAAAAACTAAAAAATATTCACCTTTTCAGTTTAAAAGAAAACAGACTTGAGATGTAAGTCAGGTGCATGAATGACACAAGGGATGAAACGTAAAGGGGAAGCATTGTAAGGGAGTGATAGTAGAGGCAGTAGGGAACTTTATCAGCAGACTTATGGAATACTGTGTACTCCTGATATGAGAAAGTACATTTTTACAGGGAGAGTGGTTGACAAGTGGATCCATTTACTGGAATGGAGAATGGAAGTGAAGACAGATGAGACTTTAAAATCACCTTGGAAATCCTGAAGTGCAGAGACTGAAATTGAGAAGGCTTCTGCCTTGTTATGTGCAACATTCAACCCATCAGAATGGACTAAAACTCTCTTTCTTCTGGGTAGTATATAGGTTCATAGGTTGGTACTAGGCTATCGGCCTTAGGGCCTATACAAGCCTAGCCATAATAATTCCCTGGCTATTTCTTCCCACACTGTTTACTTCCCTGGATTCCTGTCTAGCAGGGCTACTGACGTGATCCCCGGGGTGAATTTCCTTTCTCCCATCCAATTGTCAAGGTTCCTTTTGAAGAGGGCCAAAGAGGCGCTCTGCTTGACATGTATGGGCAGTCTATTCTAGAGTCTGGGGAGTCTCTGGGTCAGGAACCTATCCCTCCAGCATGTTTTGTTTTATTGTGATGACATAGTTTAGATCCTTGGAGCGTGTGGCTCTGAGGGATTGGGATTTCTTTAAGTGTAGCATGTCCAACAGCTCAGGGTTTGACATAGCCTTGCATGTTAAGCAGAGATTGCCTCTGACTAGACGATATGTGACAGAGTATAGCTGGAGTTTTTTAAAGTGGTCAGTGTAGGGCATCTGCTTTAGGCCTGTGATTCTTTTAGTGAGGTATTTCTGTGGCCTTTCCAGTTGCATATGTCTTGAGAGGTACATACCAAACTGGGCGTTATATTCTATAAAGGGTCTAATGAGGGATGAGTACAGTGGGACAATGACCTCCTTTTTTCTGGATGAAAAGCCCTTGGTGATGAGGTGTGCCACATAGAAGGATTTCCTGAATGTTGTGGCGATGTGGTTATTGAAGGTGAGACCACTGTCCACCTGTGTCCCTAAGTCTCTTATCACACCTTTGGTGTTTAGTGTACTACCACCTATGTGGTAATTCATGGGTACATGTTTTTTTCCCAAAGAGGATAACTATACATTTCTTGGTATTGAGCTTGAGCCCATGGCTCTGGTACCAAGCATCTGTTTCTGTAAGGCCTTAATAAACATATTAACAATATACAAGATATAACTGTTAATGTATTCATTTTGCTGTCTTGTGGATCCCACTGAAGCTGTGGCCATATTCAGTGCATACAATGGTGGTATTTAGACTGAGAATGGGAAATTTGGCCATAACAAAGAGCAATAAATTAACTCCCCTACAGTTTAATAATAATTACAACAAAATTTGTAACATCCACATGAAATACCATCACCTGTCATCCAAAGACTGGGTTTACAACTCTGAAAGCCACAAGGAAAAGTTACAGTATGTCCTTTTTTTTGTCATCCTTAGCCTAACTGCCTGGTCTTACAAGGTTGTCTTCTATAACCTATACTGCGTAATGACCTGGAACCTGGTACTCTCCTTGTAGCTTAGAATAACTCCTTGACCACTGCTTCCTTTAAAACTAGTATTACTGGATTGTTGTATCTTTCTATGTGAGAGTTTATTTGATGCTATAGTTATATGATTGAAGTTCTGATTAATCTGAGATGAGAGCCATCAAATCTAGCCCCTTGCTTTTGTAACTGTCGAGTGTATCAGTCATCCTTGGATTGCTGGAAGTGAGAGAAAAGCCCATCAACTCCATTCTCATATAATTGATTCTGCTGGCTGGATAATTAGTTATCAGTATCCGAAGAGTAGCTCATATCAGCTTTGAAAGTGGCCATTTACTTGTACTCCAAGCATGGAAACCAGGCTACATCCATTCATACCTCAGATACCAGTGCTGCATTCTTGCCATTGGATTTTAAGTTGTGCTGTGGATTTCAAGTTCTTAGCATTCATTGGTAGACTTACTGATTGAACACTGTTTGAAATTCATTAAGAAGTGGTAAGACTTGCAGGTAAGATGATCACAGAAAGACTCCACAGATTTATATTTTTAAAAAAGTAAGTAATGATAGCTGGCTACATGGAAGTTTCCAGTGGACATAGGTTCATAGGTTGGTACTAAGCTATCAGTCCTAGGGCCTATACAAGCCTAGCCATAACAATTTCCCTGGCTATTTCTTCCCACAATATTTACTTCCCTGGACCCGTCTAGCAGGGCGACTGATGTGATCCCCGGGATGAATTTCCTATCTCCCATCCAATTGTCAAGGTTCCTTTTGAAGAGGGCCGTGCATATTTAACTTAAGAAAGATTATACTTCATTAATAGATCTAAAAGGATAGGAATTTTAGACTGGAGGAAGGCCTGATTACTGCTAAGCAAATTTCCATTATCAATGAGAAAGGAACATCATAGTTTTCACAGAATGCCATCTGGTCAGACTGGACATCAAACAAGTAGATGATGGACAAAGTTGCACATTTCACTGGTGTGCATCAGGGGTTACTGGAGCCCAAGATGCAGAAATGCTGAAGAAGCAATGTGCAGGGCAAGTTTTGTCTATTAACCCTTGCAGGATCATTTCAACCACATTAGTGAGAAATCCTTGCTGCCAATGGTATGTTGGGGCTGAACGTCACGCACTGTCATATTAGGAGGTGGCAACTGGCTTCTATTAAGCCAGGTGTCCTTCTAGGACACTGCAGGCCTTTGGGTTTATGTCTGAACATACATTCAGCTTCTTCTATTGGCTCTTGAGCCACATGTCCCTAACTGAACAGGAGGTACGTCCGTAACTGAAGTGCCAAAGGTAGTAATGTAAATGGTGTTGCAGCAAAATAAATCTCATGTTTGTGAGTGCTGCCACTATTACATTATTGTAAATGCAGTTATTTTCTTCAGTCTCTTTATCAGTAAATTGCTGAAAGATCATTTCATCTGGCATTATGACTTATCCATCAGCATGCTGCCTCATCAGGATAGCCATGGGTAGGTTAGAGACAAGGATGCTCTGCACTGCTTGGTTCATTTGGGAGGGAGGTAAGACACTGATTAGAAAATACATAAGCTTAAGCGGTCAGGGTTAGAATTCAAAATTATCTATTAAAATGTTGAAAGAAACTAAAATAACGCCATGTTATAACAAGCCAAAAGTAGTTATTTTATGATACCGTCATCCCAGTACATTGGTATTTCTGAAATTAATGCTTATAGCAAAGGTGTGCATTCAACTAACAACGATCATTCATCATAACAGTAATGCACTGAAGTGTCTGTGTTATGGTGGGGTAATGTTCCTTCTCATAAAGAAAACTATTGGTCTCCAACCAACATAAGTCAGGCCTTCATTCATTAATAACATGTGACTTGTGCCATGGTGCCTGCATTAAGTACAGAGTTCTCTAGTTGGTGTACCTAATTAAGTTGGGGTTCTAATCTCACTGCAGTCAATTGATGTGTGTCTTGTCAGGAAAAGCATATGTGCGTATCCCACTGTCAGCAGTTCAGTCCCTTGGAGTACAAATATTTATCCCCCCTAGGCTTTCGGATGCTGGCAAAGGCCCTAGCCTCCTCCATACTGCCTTTTTTAGACAATATCAAAACAACACATTTTCCATTGTAATCTAATCAAGACAAACTCAGGGTCATGCGACTTAATGCTAGGAATTTAAACAAGAAACTGCACTCCCTGGAATCACTCCTCATATTGGAGGATGTTGACGTCTGTGCAGTTACCAAGACATGGTTGAAGGCTGTGAGACCACCCCATCTCTGCAATGCCTTCCACATTTTCAGACCTCAAAATGAGTGTGAAGGAACCAAAGCCATTATTGAATCCCCAAATGATGTGGATACTCTACAAAAGGGCCTTACAGAAACAGATGCTTGGTGCCAGAGCCATGGGCTCAAGCTCAATGCCAAGAAATGTATAGTTATCCCCTTTGGGAAACAAACATGTATTTGTGAATTACCACATAGGTGGCAGTACACTAAACACCGAAAGTGTGATAAGAGACTTAGGGACACAGGTAGACAGTGGTCTCACCTTCGATAACCACATCGCCACAACAGTCAGGAAATCCTTCTGTGTGGCATACCTCTTCACTAAGGGCTTTTCATCCAGAAAAAAGGAGGTCATTGTCCCACTGTACTCGTCCCTCATTAGACCCATTATAGAATACAATGCCCCATTTGGTATGTACCTCTCAAGACATCTGCAACAACTGGAAAGGCCACAGAAATACCTCACTAAAAGAATCACAGGCCTAAAGCAGATGCCCTATGCTGACCACCTTAAAAAACTCCAGCTGTACTCTGTCACATATCGTGTATTCAGAGGTGATCTCTGCTTAACATACAAGGCCATGTCAAACCCAGAGCTGTTGGGCATGCTACACTTAAAGAAATCCCAATCCCTCAGAGCCACACTCTCCAGAGATCTAAACCTTGTCATCACAATAAACAAAACATGCTGGAAGGATAGGTTTCTGACCCAGAGACTCCCCAGACTCTGGAACAGACTGCCCATACATGTCAAGCAGAGCACCTCTTTGGCCCTCTTCAATAGGAACCTTGATGATTGGATGAGAGAAAGGAAATTCACCCCAGGAATCACGTCAGTCACCCTGCTAGACAGGGGTCCAGGGAAGTAAATAGTGTGGGAAGAAATAGCCAGGGAATTGTTTTGGCTAGGCTTGTATTGGCCCTAGGACCGATAGCCTAGTACCAACCTATGAACCTATAAAGGTGAAGGTGTATCCATCTTCATTAAAACCAAATACACTTTGAAGACTGGTCAAACAGCATGACTCTCTCGAACTACTCCATGTCCAATTAACTATTGGGAAAATAACATACCACATCATTGCTAGCTATAGATCCCCCACCATCAACCAGGGTAAGCACACCGCCTACTTCAATTTACTGGAATCCCTCACCATACAGCCCAGCACCTTAGTCATGGCAGATTTCAGCTATCGTTCCATAGACTGGGAGACATACATGAGCAAAACCACACTCACCCAGAGGTTCCTGGACTTTGCTAACACATATGCTCTTGAACAGGTAGTCTGAACACCCACTAGGGGCTCTAATGTTCTGGACATAATACTCACCAACATGGGGGGGTCACTATTACTCCCCCATATCTGATGTCCTCCCTGGTTAGGTCAGACCACAAATCAGTCTTGTTTGAAGTAACAACTGGAACTGACACCCTTACAGGAAAAAAATATATAAAAAAGCTTCACCAAGGGTAACTACATCATACTAAGCAATGGTATAAAAACGTCATACCACCCACAATCACAGACATAAATGATCACTATGCAGAAATGTATGCAAATGTCCTGTACAAACACTTAAGCAACTAAAAAACTCTGCTGTACCTGACCGGATCAAAACCAGGTCTTCCCGTAAAAATAAGCCACCTTGGTGGACTTCAAGTATAAACAGATTATATAACAACAAGAAGAAACTGTTGTCCGAAAGCAAGAGGGATATCACTCTGCAGAAGTGCTAAGCCTAAACAGGAAAGTCATAAATCTTGTAAAATCTTCTAAAGCAAATTACAAAATTAAAATTGCATCCCTAGCCAGGGTTAATCATAAGGCATTTTTTAACTATGTCTGAAATCTAAAAGGGAATGCCCAGCTATATGCCAAACTAGTTGTAGATGGGATCACTCGTACTACACTGGAAGATATAGCCAACCTGCTAGCTGACAGATTCAGTGTAAACATCACCCCCCCCCATCCCCACCTACCATTTCCAAAAGCATACCTGACACCAGTCTTCTGCCTAGTATCTCTAGAGAACAGGTCATCTATGTGATCACCAGGTCCAAAAACACAGCCTCAGTGGGATCAGATAATATCCCAGGTTATTTACTAAACAATCTAAAACAAGACCTGGTGGGCCCACTTGGCTTTCTGTTTAATTATGCTTGAGAACTGGCTATGTTCCTGCAAAATGGAGAACAGCAGCAATAATCCCCTGTACAAAGGAGGGCCATCAACTGACCCTGGGAACTACAGACCCATAAGTCTAATCAGCCTCATCTGCATGGCCATGGAAAGAATTATCATTAACCATATCACCAAGGACATAGGTGACCTCCAGACTCTGGACCCAACCCAGTTTGGCTTTGTTAAGGGTATATCATGCTTATTAAACCTGGTAGACTTCTTTGAAAATGTCACCAAAGCCATGGATGAAGGTAACACAGTGCACACACCCTGTCTCGACCTTGCCATGGCGTTTGACACAATTCGTCCCTCTGGCATCATTAAGAAACTCTCCCAGATAGGGATTAACCCTTACATTACTATATGGGAGGGTGGCCTAATGGTTAAGGTGTTTGCCTTACAAACACAAGGTGCAGGGTTTGAGTCTCACAACGGATAATTGGCTAAGCTTAAAATGGCTCGCAAGGGCAGTTAGCTTAGTAAGAATCTATGAATCTATGAATCTATGGGTAGCCAATTGGCTCACCAACAGAGCACACTCTAAGTTGGTGACTCCACCTCCACCAGTAGACTTGTCACCAATGGAGTACCACAGGAGTCTGTGCTGATCCCCTTACTGTTTGACATCTAATTCTCAGAAGTCCAGGCCAAGATAGATGGTCTTTGGTTCACTAATTTTGCTGATGATTGCAAACTGGGAACAATCACTGAGTCCCCCAATAATATCAACATATTACAAGAAGGGCTAACACAAACAAATGACTGGTGCCAAAACCATGGTCTAAAACTAAATGCAAAAAAATGCATTATTTTTCCCTTAGGCAAAACTTAATTCCCTACAAATTGCAATATTGACAGCACCCTCTGGAGTTCCAACCCAGTGGTGTGAGACGTGGGAGTACAGGTTGATAGCAATCTGAACTTTGACCACCAAGTTTCCACAGTGGTAAAGAAAGCCTTCTATGTAGTGCACATCATAAGCAAGGACATAGCATCCAGGTCTAGGGATGTTATAACTCCACTGTACTCAACCCTCATCAGACCACTAATAGAATATAATGCGCCCTTTTGCATATTCCTCACCAGACACCTGCAACAGCTGGGAAGACCTCTGAGGTTTCTCAGTAAGAAAATACAGAGTCTCCAAACCATTACCTAGGTGGTCAGACTGAAAGCACTGTCACTTTACTATGTATATTGCAGGCTTCTGAGAGGTGACTTGTGCCAGGCCTGTAAGGCAATCTGCAACCCTGCCCTAATGGAAATGCTGTACATCCACAAGTCAAATGGCTCCAGAATTATTCCCTCTAGGGATCTCAACCTTGCTTGTGACATTAACAGATCATGCTGGAGAGACAAATATGTCTCCCAGAGACTGCTGCTTCCCTGGAATAGACTCCCTATTCACCTAAAACAAAGTTCCTCACTGAACCTATTCAAATGCAAGCTAGGTAATTGGGGTAGCACCTATGTCTCTCATGGACAGGGGTGGCCGATGTTGATCACAGATCTGCTCTGCTCATAAATTTGTTTTATGAACTACCCAAAAAAGGACAAATGGAGATAGTTGGGATTAACATGGCTAGGCTAACATGTCCCTTATCATGTTTTATTAGTGAAATACTGCATGGTCATATAATCATCTGTGACAAGCCAGAGGTATTCATTTCTTTTACCACTTATGTAATATAGAGGATTATGACCATGTCTGCAGACATAACCAAGATGATATGTGTTCAAGATAAGACATGGATGTCAAGAAATACATGTGAAACCCAGTCACAGTTCATTATAGTGCATGGAGGTTTAGCTGCTCTGATTTACTATTAGCTACAGAAAAAAGTAGGAATATAAAGTGCAGTGAAAGCTTTAAAACAGCCCTGCTAGTCAGATTATTTCCAGGAAGCTGAGTCACTGACCTTAAAAGCTTTTAGAGGTTTACTCGGCCACACCTTTTTTGTATGACAACATGAAGTATATAATAACCCTTAAAGCTGTTTTAGCTTCTCACTGCTTATCTGTGGTGGGCAGCATGTTTTGTTATATTATGACAGACTAGAGCCTTATATCTCAGGAGGGACTTGACAAAGCTTTGTTAGGAACCTTTCTTATGTAAGAAAAGTGCTTAACAAAGTTGCATTTTTTAATTCTTTTCAGAAGACAGCAAAAATAGATTGGTGCCCTGTTAAATGGTTCTCTCTTTCTCTCTTCTAAATCACATCAGTCTACTATACCCAAAGTCACAGAACAACTTAAAGTAGCCTATACATTTGCCCATTTATTTACCCCTGAAGCATGATGTGCCATTACCACTGATATATGTTACTCCTTAGGCTGGAATATACACTGCCTATAATTGCCACTCTTTCAGGGTAAAGTACCCACTCATTGCAAACAACAGAAAATAGAATTTTCAGATTTATTAATCTAGACAGCCCAAATGAGCATCACTGTACAGCAATTAATAAGGCTAAATGGCTGCCCATCTGTACCAGAGCATCCTACTTGTGCAATTCACTTACATTTATTTATTTATATTTGTTTCCTGGGGTAGTACACTGATCAGTATATTAACCAATTTCAGGCTCAGCCTGGGATTTAAACTACTCGGTGATAGATACTGCCCTCCACAGGTCACCAAATTATCTGTTCACGGTACAGTCTATTCATTATGTAAGAACTTACTGTATCTGTCAAGCTAAAAAGACCTGATTTTCTTCAGCCATCTGCAGATAATCTTTTCTAAAGCTTGTCCTGACCTCATACAACAGCTTACTGAATTGCAGGACAGCTCCCTATTTAAAAACACATTTAAAGGTGCACCTGATGAATGAACATAATGCATTTGTTTTAAGGATACTGGCTAAAACTCAATACTTTCTCTTGTATTTAAGTTCAGCTTTCCAGGCTTTATATTAACCATTATCAGTCATCATATTAAGCTATAACTAGATTCTATGGACATGTACTATATGCATTCATTGGGTTTCTAGCTTGTTAAGAATATCAAAAACTGTCTGTCTGTCATGTGTATATGCATGTTTACATGCTGTGTAGCCTTCTGGCATAGGTGATGATTGAATCGGCTCCCACGCAAACCTACCAGCATGGCTAACTAACTTCAAATACATAAATAAAATGAAATAATACTGTAATTGCTTCTCCTCAGTAGCATTGTGAGGCATAAGGTGACAGTGAATCTGGTTGCCTTACACATCTGAGGCATGTGATATCTTATGGTAAAGCATTACCTAAAGTACATAGTTTCTATAATAAACTAGACCTATGGTGTAAAATAAAATATAAGCATTTTATTTCCAGTTATGATGATGTCACAAAGTTTCAGCTTAGCAAAGCAACAATCTTCCTAATGATATTTTTGTTGTGTGGGTTATAATTTCCCTTATTTTATTTCCTCCTGAAACTTGAAGTAAAGGGAGAGGTAAACCTCTTGCTATATTAGGTAGGTAGGTAGGTAGGTACATACATATTTGTCTTATGCTTTTAACATGATTACTGTTCTGTACCATTCAGCTAACATGAAATCTTTCTCCCCTTGTGTTGACCATTTAACCTTGATGATGCATTTGTCATGTCACTGGATTTCAAGGTTTCTTGGTATTTTGCATAGCAACCAGCTTGTTTTACTACTGAAAGACAGCTACTGTGGTGACTTGTGTCTGTAACATTCTTGTATTTTGGGTGTCAAACTTTAGCCTAAGAAAAAAAACTTAAAGCAGCATGTGTTTCTGCACACATTAGCTTGAAAAAACAAGAGACACTCTATATCAGATGTTCTATTGACTACAATGATGATGTATGTATTTATACTAACAAAGAAGCCAGATAACATGGGAACAAAAGTATATCTGAGTTAGAATACAAACAGACATGTTGATTTACACTTTAATTTTTTCTACACTAGCAGCATTATCATTTTCTAAGAACTTATTTAAATAGTTTGTTACTGCAGTAGTGATAGCAGTATTCTGATTCAGTTGAAAAACAAAAACAGATGTAAATGGCTGTTTTGAAATGGTACAGATGACTTACATATAAGTAATTTGGAAGAAAGATAAAAAACATACTCCATTTTGTAACACATTTGAATAACTTTAAGACAAAATAAATTAATAGTATACCAATGGGTGAACAAATCTTCATCATACAAATAGCTATAAAGTGAGTGGTATTTCATGTATGTGACATTCTGATTTCTATTAATGATACATTAAAAGTTATTATGATCTTTTATAGTGAGCAACTGTGAATAACTTTAATATTAAAAAACATAGCAGGGAACTGTAGGACATGAGGCTTCTCACCATTTAGTTATCTAAATGTATGAGTGGTACATTTTAGATTGATACCTTGAACGTTTTCTGTAAATGGAGAATAATATAGGAAATGGTACCTCATACATGCAAAGTTATGGAATGTACCATAGCATAACTCATTTATGTGGACATAAGCAACTTAAATGATCTAGATTCCAGTCAGTTTGATTTTCTTTAAGGGCATGTCCTGTCTACTGAACAAAGTAAGCTTCTTTGAAAAGGTTACAGAGGCTATGGACAGTGGTCAGTCTGTGCACACTGCTTATCTTGACTTGGCCTAGGATTTTAAAGCTAATCCCATGCTGGTATTATTGAAAAATTGGACAAACTTGTAAACCCTTGTGGTGTCTGATGGATAGCAAAGTGCCTATCCAGCAGATTCCAGTCTGCGAAAGTTGCAGATACTCTCCCTCTGAATGTGAAAGTTTAATCAGTAGGGTACCACTAGAGTCAGCATTCGGCCATCTCCTTTTTGGCATTTATTTTTACAAACATCCAAGCCAATATCCTAAAAGTGTAGTTGACCAAGTTTGCTGATGACTGCAAGCTGACCTCTGGTAATGTCTCATCCATTGACACTAATCATTTCCAGCAAGGTTTGGAATATGCATATACTTGGTGTACCAAAAATGGTCCCAAGTTAAAAGCAAAAATATGTAGCTCAGTAGCTTTCAGTAAAAAAGTTGCTCCCACCTCATATGCTGTAAATGCTACCCCTCCAGACAGATACAGTCATAAAAGATCTGGGTACTTATATGGGCACCTGTCTCCTTCTCTCTCTCTCTCTCTCTCACACACACACACACACACACACACACACACACACACACACACACACACACACACACACACACACACTTCGAATCATCACAATTCCACCATAGTCAGGAAGTCCTTCTGTCTGATTCAGTTAATTTCCAAAGGAATATCATCAAGATCCAAAGAAGTCATTTCACCAGTGTGGAGTATCTATTTCCTATGTACAAGCATATCACTCAACTCGAGAGGCCCCAGAGATTTCTAACCAAGAACATTTAAATCCTGCAGTTATCCTTATAAATTAATACAGTTCTACTTTTTTTCATTAACCTTCTGGATTTTCAGAGTTGACCTGTGTTTTGCTTTTTGATTCATGAATGACCATATCCAATGTGACCTTCTGTTTCCTCACAGAAAGGAGGACACTGCACTACAGGCCCAAATTAACACCAGCAAATAAACATAACTTACTGGAGTGATAGGTTCTGAACTGAATATATTCCCAGCTTATGGAATAAATTACTAGTTCAGATGAAACAAAGTATTACTCTGATTACCTTTAAAGCTGCCTTGATGATGGGATGGATGTACTTACAGGTGCCACATTGCTGGTAAATGAGTGCCTTATTGGTTTTACTTCAAAAATGGAATATTGTGCTGAGTTTCACTGCAGTGTGTTGTATTGTCTGAGCTGGCAGGATGCTTTTTGAGGATTTTTTTCCCCTTTTCTCCACTGAGGTGCAACCATGGATTTGGTATATATACATATATATATATATATATATATATATATATATATATATATATATATATAAAATTTAGGGGCGTGAGGTGTAAAAAGATCTTTTTGTGGTTTTTGGGTTTTCAACTGACCAGTTCTCAATATTCCTGTGTTGGAAACTGGTGAGCCAAAGGTGAGTGCTTCATCGCTCATAGATGAACCGGCTGGATGTATAACAAAAATTTACACTGGGGTTATCATGCACAGCCCTGTTTGATTTGGCACATGAGCACTGTTAAGTACTTGAAATGGGAAACAAGAACTTTTAAATGTGTCCACTTGAGGATGTACATGGCTAGGCATCTTATGGTCTCTATACTCACTTGTGTAGTATTGTTCAAATTTTAAGCAAATTTGAATAACTTTAAAACAAATCAAATAAAGCAGAAAAGTGGCATATTACATTTGCTGTTTTTTTCTGCAAATGCATTCTCTTCATACAATATAAAAAATCATCCCCAAAAGGAAAAAAGTTGGAAAATAAAATATATAGGACAAGAATTTTTATTTATTTATTTCAGGGACACTGTACTGCTATGTCTAATTTGTGGCTTTTCCAACCAAGATAGCTAGTATTGCCTTCCTGAAATAGAAGTAAAAATCATATCCAACCTTTGGACCTCCGTATATGCCATGCCTGCCCTAATAAAAGACCAAGGTATTATATGAAGTAAAAGTGTATGGGGTGGTTTATTCCTTAACACAGTATGCACTGAACAGTCCTGTTTCAACCACAGTTGTTCAATGTATTATTAGGGAGAGAGTCAATGGCTGCTGTAGCACTACACCAGTATGAAGGCTCCAGCAAGTAGTTCCACAACAGTCTTGCCGCAAATTCCACATCATCAGTCTAGAGGTACGGCTAATATGAATTAGCGCTGTGCTTTTTCCCAGAGCCATACATCTTGATAGGTATAGTGTATTATAACAATTCAAAGATAAGCTTTACTGCACTGTTTTGGAGTAATGGGAATGTGAATCATCTTTTTACAGAGTACAACCATTGCTATCCGTGTCAGGTGCTAGGCTGTTAGCATCACAGCAGGTAAGTACTGTGAGACTATAAGTGTGTGTGTGTGTGTGTGTGTGTGTGTGTGTGTGTGTGTGTGTGTGTGTGTATGAGCACATGTAAGTGTGGGTGTGAGTATGTTCATGTGTGTGTTGTATTTCAAAATTAAACTAATAAGTTAATGTGAATTTTTTGTCATGGAAACTATAAAATGAAAAGTGTTTCATGTATATTAATATTTTGTTTTTGTTATAAAACAAAATGAAACCTTTAAGTCTTTGGCTGGGATTCATAGACAAGTGTTACACCTGAACTGGTTGCTGCAAGAAATATGCAGTGAGACATGTATTAGGCAGTCAGTAGCTGCTGCGTACTGTGCAAAGGATTGCATACAACAGGAAAAGTGTGGCAGTTATGGGATCGACAGTGCTGGGCTGCAGGACAGCATAAGCAGTGCCATAGAAGTCTGCATGACTGTCATGATGGATACCACATCCAAGGCAATCAGTTCACACTTATGCACACACATTGCAACTCTTGCCCAGCTGGTACACCAGTGTGGATGTGCACAGCACAGTGGCACCCCTTTTCATCATGTAAGTGGAAGGGGGAATGGCTTAGAAAGAAAAGTATGAAAAGGGCGAACAGGAAGCAGAGGTAAACATAACAAGATAACCATAAGGTGGAAGAGAGGGAGAACAGCAGGTAGCAGCTGCAAACCGACAAGTATAGAACATAGACAGAGAAGCCCAATGGTCATGGCATGCCAGTCATTTGACCTGACCAACTATGCCACAAGATACTCAATATTTCCTATGTGGGCATCAAGTTGCCTGTGTACCTCACAAGTGGCCATCCTCTGTACTTCACATCAGGAGACCCGTCTCCAGCTTCAGGAGAGAATTCTTCACCCACAGCTCTTGAAAGGCAGACATAAAGTGCACCACTGACTCCTCCAGATCTCTTTCAGACCTGTTGGCTAGCGATGACCCAGTGCCATATGCAGTAGCTGGCAGAGATAGAGGTTACTTTGGTTGCTTCTCCTTCATCTCTTCATCCTCCATAGCTGACCTGCAAAAGGATGAAAAAAGAGAAAAGATCATCGGATATACATACCAGAATAACACAGATGTAGCTGTGAAGCAGACAACCACATTACACATGCACACCCCACTACTGGAGAGCTATGGTCATTTTCTGTAGCAGCCAGCCATGTTCATTTGTAGCTCCTCCATCTGTGCACATGTACAACAGTTAAGATAGAAGAAGAAAATGACACTGAAAATTTCTTACAGAAAAGTTTTTGGTCTCTCTACTGAATATCTGCCTCCCACTGGTGAAGCAGAGCATGGTGGAGCCATTTCAGGTTGCTTTAGGGAAGCCAGCATTGCTTACCTGAATGGATGATGCCAGTGGTATTGGTTAGAATTTGTGCAGGCTCATACCATATATCCACTTTCAGAAATGGACCATTGTAAAGGCCCAGCAGCTGCTCTATGAAATTCTAGTGGAAGAAGAACAGGAAACTACTGCTCTCTCTTGCACACCAAGCTGGAGCCTTGCATTCTACACTGCCTAAAGTTACCATAGCCACTCAATCGGGTCCACTCATAAAGGAAAATGGTAGCTGCCTGTGTAAAGATTCACATTTTTGTTATTTTTTTTTTTTGCTTCTGCTGCCTGCCAGCCATGTGAGCCTCTCTTGATCTATTAGCCCATTCATTCCCTTCACTTGGCAATAGCCAACTAAAAAGGTTAATCCTTGAGTCAGTTATTATGGGTGGTTTAAAGCCTTTTCCTGCCCTTACCATGCACTTTCTCACAACTGGTGAGGTTCTGGAAAAGGGCATGCAGTGGGCTATCTGTGAAGGGCATCCCTTCACTTTCACTAAGGATGTTTTTTTTCAATCAACCATGTCCCCCCATCATGATAAGCTGTGGTCTCTCCAGTCTCCAGTGGGGAGATTGCACTGTTGTGTGTAGTTCTGAGTGCACACAAATCCTGCCATTCTCCACCCAGAAGATGGAATTGGACCATGTCCCTTCACCTGTCCCCTTACCCTATCGGCTTCAATACTGGTATGGACACTAATTGAATCCTGGTCATTTGGGTCACAGTCAGAACTACATCCTTATATGCCATGGAGACAGGCATGGATGCACATTTCCGAATTTGTTAGACTTCATAGTGCAGCACATTGGCACGAGGATATGGTGCAGCTCTGCATCATGGTACTATGACATGACTGCAGTGTTGCACCTCTGCACTGTGGGTATACACATGCCATATGTATGGGAATGTAGGTCACAGTCTTCCTATTTGTTGTGAGATGTATAGCTTCACATCAACATATATGGCTAGTGTAGTACACACAGGCAACAATTCACAGAAAGTGATGCCATCTGGCTTCACTATCCTAATTGTTGTTTCAGCAGGCTCATTTTAGCATGGTATAAAGGATTTGTTCAATTTGCACAGCGCCACTTGCAAGTATACAGTTTTGAAAATGAGGAATTTCACTAAAGCCTCTGTATGTGTGAAGCCTTCCACAGTAAAAGAAGGAATCATGCCTAGTAAATTACCTCGGCAACAACAGCAAACATTGGCAGATGTCAGTGAGAATGAGGCAGATGTGGTGGTGTGTGTATAATTGGAAAACCAAGACAATGGCATGGCAGTGCACCATCTGTATATGGCTGTGGGTGGTTCAAGCCAAGAAAACAAGAAACTATGAGAAGGACATTCTGCAAGGGTTGTGTAGTTCCAGGGCTGTATGTTGAGGTATGGCTGTAGTAAGTAAGTGGGGAAGAAGCTGCAGCTGATAACCAGATGCACAAAGGTGGGGGGAGTTGGTAGCCATAGTTATGGATATATCATGCACTGACTGACATGTTTTTCCCACAGCTGTACAGGTATTAGCATAGCCAGTAAAGGGAGACAATGCTTTGAAAAGTTTGCTAACCAGAAACATGAAGTGCTGCTGCAGGCCTTAAACACCCATAGCTCACAAATCCTGGGCAAAAGTACTACAGACAAACATTATTAGGACCAGATGTTGCAGACACTGCTGCAGGATGTGAATGCTGAGGGTGGGCATGTAAGTGTCTGTAGTAGGCATGACAAAGGTCACTGGTATGATGGTCTTTTAAAACAAAAGGCACGGGATGTTATTGTCGAAAAGATTAACCACAGGAGGTTTAGGAGGCTGGGCCACCAACACAAAAGCAATGCACTGAGGTTGATGAGTTTTTGCTGTGACTCACTAGCCAAGGGAAGCAGCCCTTCATACCTGGGGGTTGTGGGAACTGCACTGGCACCAGCCACGTGTATATCTGTAGAAGAAGTACCAGGATAGTAATATCCATTACAGCACAAAGTACTACACTCTAGTTCATGTTCAAAACAAAAATCTGACCAAGGCCAGAATGCATATCTGTCCTTCCAGGAACTTTTTTGGCTGCAGCTGCAACAAACTGCATGACAATGTTTATCTGTCAATGTATGCTGTAGTGGTATATTAATGCCTAACAGTATGCATGCTACAGGAGGTTGTATAGGCACACTTATGAATTACGTGTAACAGTGGTAGCACATGTTCTTGCTTTTTCAAGTTCCACTGGAAGAGGGTCCATCACAACAGAACAATGTCAGGCTGATGGCAGCAGAGCATAACGAACCTGCTGATAATGGTAACATGCAAGAGGCATAGCTTGATGACACAGTGGCAGTAACTAAAACACTATGGGGTTGTGTTTACCCACATCAGCGTTTGCAAAAGCCCATGTAGAGGTACAGGCTGAGCACTCAGCCTCATCAGTACCTGACAGATATTCTGTCCCTGTGACTCCCTTACAGGCTCTGCCTGTGTTCTAATCCAGCATTGCATCTGACACATGCACTGACACTGATGGGCATATCCACCAAAGCAGATAGAAATGGGGTGGTGGCACTATAACTCCAGAATTCTCCCTAATAAGGCTGTGGCTGTCAGAATTAACCAGTAGATATGATCCAGACACAGATGTATCCTACCCACAACATTATGGAGATGCTTCTGAGGTCACTTGTGGTAACTGTTGCCCCCTAGGTGTTTCTATTACATTGCAATCACCATCCAGTCTGCCTTCACAACACATTCCGTCCATGACTGTGGGGGGTGCAGATATGTGGTGGAGGCTACAGATCATTCCAAGTCAAACTAAACAGACCATTGTTGAGGCAGTGTCACTGTCACCTGTGGGCCCACATTGCCAGTTTCAGTTGTCAGCATCAACCAGATCATTGTCAGTAGTACTTATCTGAGTCAACACACTGAGTGCCCCATCAGGGTCCACATGCATGATCCCATAGTTTTGTCCCTTCCCTGCCTTGGACCACATTAAACCCCAAGACTACAAGCAAACACAGTGACCAGTGCTACTGGACATGTGGCATTTTCACCCCACCAATGGAATATGTAATCCCTGACTCCTTCAACCTCCCAGAGTACATGGGTACTTTGTTAATCTCACATGACTCTACCCCACATTACTGTGTTGCAATCTCTTATCAGTGTGTCCCATCCACCCACACATTCAAGTGGTAATGACTGTGACTAGCCCTTCCAATCAACGTGAGTATGGTAATATCTGATGCACAGCATGGCTAGTGCATGCACTTCTCTGCATAGCCTGGATGTGATACTGCATGCATCATTTTATTCTGTGTTGGTTGTTGTAGATAGATTCTGTCTCTTTGCAATTTCTGAAATTTATTGTCGGTCCACTCTGTGGAAGTCCAATCTCTCTATAGCTACTGCATCTCCAAACTCTGGAACTCTCTACCAGCCACCCTCACATCCAATACCTCCACTACTCAATTTAAAAAACTCCTCATAACCCATCTTTCTAACAAATGGCTATGCTCCTGTAACACCCCTGGCTAAAGACAAAGATACTAAAAACTACTCTTCTCATCAGGCTTCTAATTTTTAATGCTACCTTTTGAAAGCATTACAGCTTTATAAAAGTTACTGAATTTCTAGGAAATGTATCCATAGTTAATACTAAATTGCTATGTAAAAATGTCCTAGGAAGTATAATCACATAGTACTGTACATTCTTATTAATCCTTCTATATTTGCTTTGTATATTACTGTATTGTTTGTATGTTACTGCATTGTATGTAAAATGGAGATTTTCTCCTCAGGCCTCTGCTGTAAATGGACATGTGTCCAGTCGGACTTTCCCGGTCAACAAATGTAAAATAAATGTAAATAAATAAATAAATAATGTTCACCTAGTGA